>NC_091086.1:29210454-29513484 GCF_032405125.1 Capricornis sumatraensis
AATTATGTCATGACTTTGTATTTATTTAAAAATAATAAGATGAAAAGTATTGAGGGTAACGCAGCCATGCCCCATGCTGTGTGTGCCTACTTTAGCTACAGGGCAGAGCCGAATAGCTGTGACAGAGGCCCAGTAACCCTCAAAGCCCTAAGCATTTAAAGTATAAAAATGTTACCTGTAATAATACTACCATGACAGAGGCCCAGTAACCCTCAAAGCCCTAAGCATTTAAAGTATAAAAATGTTACCTGTAATAATACTACCAGTTAATAACCATGAAAAATTTGCCTCATTTATTTAAGCACCTGTAATACTTTTTTATATAAAAAATGGGTTCATGCATGACAGATAGTATATCTAGATAGTATATATAGATAGTATAATCTGGATTTTATTTCATTCCATTCAATAGTCTTCAAAAGCATAATTTTAATGGCTGCATGAGATATTCATAACATGGGTATATCTTAACCATTCAGTCGCTGGATATTTAAGTTATTCCAAATTCTTCACCATAGTACTGTGAAAAACAGCCATATATGTAAGTCTTGGGCATTTTTCAGATTAAATATTTTTTATTAAAAAAAAAAAAGTAATACATATACTGGATGAATGACTATAAATGTTTTCAAAAGTCACCATTACTTTTTTCCAGAAAGGCTATACCACTTTACATACAGTAAAGCATATCTTGTAAGAACTGTCTCATTACAATCTACTAATTCTGTAAATTAATCTCATATATATAAAAAATATATATTTTTAAATAAGCATGTTCTTAGTTTTTTGGTTGCCTGAACTGTTTTCATATGTTTGTTAGCCCCTTGAAATTCTTCTTCTGTGAAAATTATTCTCATGCTCTTTGCCCACTTCTGTACTGGATCACAGGTTTCTATTGTTTTGGTGGTACTGTTTTGTTAATTATTTTTTTATATACTCAATCTGTCCCAATTCTGTTTTTCCTTGTTTCTTATATACTACTTTTAAATGAATATAAAATGTGATAAGATCTCCAGATAAATTTTCTTTTTGATTTTAGTCTTAAAATATTTACTTTAGACAGAAAATTTTGTGATTACATGAAACATTAACCTTTTTACCTACACAGTATACTTAGTTAAGATTACAACTTCTTCAGTTTCCCCCTTTGGATACAATAAATCCAAATAAATAAATTTAAAAAAAAACACAAATTATGGCCAGCCCATATTTAGAGGGTGCCTTTTTCATCTTAGAGAAAGAGAGAGACACTTTCTATTGGCTACCTGGTTTTAAGCATTTATTTCTTTTCCAAAATAAAAAGCTACAAAAATATCAATCAAAAGGAAAAAGGCTCTAGAATAAGTTTGGGTAAGGAAGCTTGAGAAATAAAGCTAATTTTTTCCATTTATTTAGAAGAAATGAAGGCTAAGAGAGAGAGTCCTGAACCACAAGTCAGGAGGGTTCAGTTCTGCGTCTGTTCAAATGACCTGTTCTGGTTTTACTTATCACTGAACCATGTCCCAAAAAACTCATAAAACTCTCATTCTAAAATCAATCCATTTAATAAAAAATAAGAAAATTCAAACATTTACTTTTTCCATAGATAAAAAAACACTTCTCTCTCAGTTCTTTACTTCATCACGCTCTTGCCTAATATCATCACTTCCTATTCCTCAACAATACTTAAAAGATTGATGGAATGAAAATGACACTTAATCACTTAGACCACTGCTTCTCAGACCAAAGTTCCTGAGAACACATAGGAGGTGCCCTTCTAAAAAAAGGAGTACTCTTTTCTGGAGTAATTTTTAAGAACCTCATTTTTTTCATTAAAACCAATAAAGAAATCTTGGAAAAGAAAGAAAATTGGCATGACTTTTTATGATAATACTCTTAATTTTTTCCACACCTGTCATACTGGTTTACAACTCAGATCTTTCAGGATTATGAGTTTAGTCTTATCAGCAATCAGGCAATGGAAAAGTCTGAGAAGCAACATAGATTTTAATTAATAACTGATTAATGGGTATTGTATCTCTTAATTACAAATGATTAGTCTCTTTGTTCAGAAGAGCCTACTTATGTTCTCACATGTAAAACAGGCTGTGATGAGGATTCCCTGAGGACTATCTATGAGAGAAGCAGTGATATCATGAAATTTAAAAATCCTATATTTGAAAGTAATTCTGGATAACCACTTTGCCTTGTACATAATTTATAAAAGAATTACAGACATATTCTTTACACAATGCCTCAAGTTCATTATCTCCCAAAGTGGTAAAAACCTACCTAATAAAACAACATAAAAGGTGCTTGGCACGAAGTGATAATTGATGAACAGTAGCCATTTACTTTCTACCTTAATTTTTCTTATGAAGTGGACATTTATTACATTCTGATATTTCAGGTGCCATTTCCAACACTGTAGGCTTCAAGACAAAATATCCAAATATACTTTGATGACTTTTAATATTTTTTCCCGTGATTTTTAACTTGAAAGCCAAGATTCAATAGTTAAGTCATTTTAGAGCAACTTAACAAGTGTGTGTATGTGTATATACATAAATAAATAAATAACCCCTAAAATTAAAGAGTAACACTGGATTAACGCTGTTAATTCCTTAAAAAGTACTGACCTGTTTTCTGAACTGGATGTAGACGTGCTAGATGACGACAGTGTATGAGAATTTGACATGCGTGAAACAAATTTCTGGATGGTGTTACGAGACGGAGCTTTGATCCTTGAGCTACGCCTACTGTGATATTTCTGGAACAAACTCTCAACCTAACATTGAAAAAAGACAGCAACATGACATTTGTGCCATAATGTACAGAAAATGAGTTCTATAGGTTGAATTATTTGGCTTTTATTTCATAAGTTTTTCACAAAGACAATTTAAGAGCTTCAAAAATAAGAATACATATAGTTTACTAAGAACAGTATTTTTATAGGTCAGTGTTTACTTTTTTTCACTTTAGAAGAAAAAAACTAATTAGTCAATAGCTTATAAGAGAACTATTTACAGACATCAAGTAATCCTTAAATACATTCACATCTCTGAAATGACCACTGTCTAACTTAAATTTAAAGCTTATGGAAAAATTTCAGGAGTATCATAAAAATTAGTTGACAATTTTACTCCAAAGCATTTATTTTAAAAAATTACCTCAAAATTCTTTAAAGTTTTTCTCCATAACATTGGGTCTGAAGGTTCTAGCTGAAATACCCGGAGCATAACAAATAGCAGATGAATACAAAATGTTCCACGCCCACAGCTGCAGTTCTAAAGAGTTAAAAAAAAAAACAAAAACACAAAAAACCTCTACTTTAATAAATCCGTGTTCCACTAGAACTCCTAAGTTGATCCCTTTAAAAATATTTCCAAGTTTATTATACTAAACTTTCTATTAATTTCTCATTATCTTTATATAATAAGATATATAAGGATATGCAAGAAAAGTCTACAGCTATCTCCATGAATTAATCTCTTATTTTTGGTTTATTAAAAAGACCAAGCTGGCTGGTCTGGTAGCTCAGTGGTAAAGAATCAACCCACCAATGCAGAAGACAGGGGTTCGATCTCTGGTCCAGGAAGGTCCCATATCCCTCGGAGCAACTAAGCCTACGCACCACAACTACTGAGTCTGTGTTCTAGAGCCCATGAGCCACAGCTGCCGGGCCCAGGAGCCAAGGAAACACAGCTGTCGGGCCCACAGGCCACAGCTGCCGGGCCCAGGGGCCACAGCTGCCAGGCCCACGGGCCCAGGAGCCACAGCTGCCGGGCTCACGGGCCACAGCTGCCGGGCCCAGGAGCCAAGGAGCCACAGCTGCCGGGCCCAGGGGCCACAGCTGCCGGGCCCACGGGCCCAGGAGCCACAGCTGCCGGGCCTACGGGCCAAGGAGCCACAGCTGCCGGGCCCAGGGGCCACAGCTCCTGAGGCCCGCATACCCTAGAGCCCACGCTCTGCAACAAGAGGAACCACAATGAGAAGCCCATGCACCACAATTAAGAGAGCAGCCCCTGCTCGCCACAGCTAGGAAAAAGCCCAAGCAGCAACAAAGACCCGGCACAGCCCTAAATAAGCCATAAAAAGACCAAATTTGTATTCTGAAGTATATCAAATCATAGTAAAGCCCTTTATAAACACATTAAATAAAGTGTTTACAGTTCCCCCAATAGTTTAACTCTCTTTAGATTACAGAAGAGAATTACATACTAATTTAAGAATGTCACAGTATATTGAGTTAGTTCCAGATCCTAATAAAATGTAAAATGGTGACAGTTCCTACCTGAGGCCCGATAAACACCCGGTATTTGTTGTCTGGGCTGTCTCCTCCAATCAGGAAGGAGTTGGGTCCTATTTGCTGTAGTAAGTACAGCCTGGCCCGCATCACTTTGTTTACACGGCGGTTTGTTTCCTCGGGGCTGTATGGTGAGAAGCCATCTGGTGAAGGGGCTCTTCGAGGTGGTGTGATTCTCCCACTCTGAAACTTCACAATATTTTAAAAATTAGGTAAATTGCTCCTAAGAAATTTACTCCTCCATAAGAAAAAAAATGACCTAAAAAAGGTCACACCAGACCTTTTTTATATTCACCAAAAAATGCCTCAATATATAATATGATGGGACAAAATGTGTTTTGCAAATGCATTTGTCTGACATATTGCTAGAGTAAATTTTTAAAACCTGTCATCCTTAAAATAATAAATCTTTGGCTAAGAGAGACAAACGTATGGTAATTTTACAAATTATAAGTATCTGACATCTTTGAAAAGTTTTATGTAAACCAAAATAAAAAGCATAGAAAATGTGCTTCCTAAACAGGTAAAATGACTTGTTTCTAGGGATGAAAATGAAGCATCCAATTTCCTGGCTTCCACTTAAGGGATTACTAAATGTGCTTCCTGTGACCGGTCATTTACAAACAGTTCCATGGAATTCTCTGTGGAGAAGGAGTGGTAAATGACTCTTCCCAGGTTACGACATCTCACTGGAGGCTGCTGAAAACGCTCCTGTGGTGAGGGTGATGTGTGCCACTCACTCCACTTCCCTGATTCCCCTAGAACTTGGTCTTTCCATCACTTCCCAGCGCAAAGTCTAGCTCTTTTTGATGCCAAACTAAACAGGTAAAAGGTAATAAAAGCTGGTAAGAAAATGAAGCTGTTGGACGCCTCCAACAGGGCTGGTGGGAATGTAAAATGCTGTACCTGCTTTGTAAAACAATCTCACTTTGTAAACCTTTGTAAAGCAATCCCACTCCTATGTATATACCCAAGAAAAATGAAGCTATGTCCACATAAAAATGTGTACAGAACTGTTACCAGCAGCACTGTGAAGCCAGAAGAGGAAATCAAATGCCCACCAACTAATGAGTAAATAAACAAAATATGTATATCCAGACAAGAGAATACTATTCTACAGTTAAAAATGAATGGAATACTGATACAAGCTATACCATGGATGAGCCCTGAAAGCATGATGCTGAGAGCAAAACCCAGCCACAGAAGACTATACATATTATATGATTACATTTATGTAAAAGGTCCAGGCAAACTGTATATAGTCAGGAAGTAGATCAGTGGTTGCCTAAAGCTGGGGAGAGACTGCTAGTCTGGGGTTTTCTGCTGGAGGGATGAAAATATTTTAAAACGTATTGTAGTGATGGCTACAACTATGTAAATATACCAGAACTCAATGAACTGTACAACTAAATGGGTGAACTGTACACTATATGAACTATGTCTTATGAACTATTGTTTTTTAAATAGGCAATTACTAAGAAGTAAAACAAAACCCCAAACAAGTACACATGCATATACTATTGGACTTGCTAAGTATTCACACTACAGATATGCTCACTAGATGTGCAAAATGATGTATGCATAAAAAATATTTTTGCAAGACTGTTTTCAGTAATGAAAAGTTGAGAAGGAACATAAATGTCCGTTAGTATGTAGTTCAAAGAAGCCATGAATGATCTTTATCCAGATAATGAAACGCTAGGTAGCTGTTAAAATGAGGAAGTCACCTTGTCTAATATATATCCCAAAGAGGGTGCAGGGGGACGGGAGACACAATTCTTTATTTGCGGTGGACTTTCATTTTGATGACCCCATGGACCACACCTCCCAGTATACTTAGACACCCTTCTGTAGTCCCCTACCACACTGATTCTGGGATTTGGGCATGTAACTAGATTTGGGCAATAAGGCATCAGTAAATATAATCCAAGTGGTGGCTTGGTAAGAGCTTCCATGCTGGGATTTGCTCTCTTGAATCACCTTTCTTTGTTTTTTGGCTTAACAGAAATGTATCGTCTCATAGTTCCAGAGGCTTGAAGTCCACAATCAACGATCAAGGTGCTGACAGGGCTGGTTCCTTCTGAGGGCTGTGAGAATCTATTCCACCTGCTTTCCTAGCTTGAAACACTTGCTACAGCCTGATTTCTGTGCTCTGAGAAAGAGAGGCCAACAGCCCCCAGCTGTTCCAGCTGAAGCACCAGAGAGAGGAGTGAAGAAGCAGCCTTGGATATTCTAGCGTCTGCAGATGCCACGCAAAGCAGACATGAGCCACTCCTGCTGAGCCCTGCCTATTTCAGATTTATGAGCTAATAAATGATTGTTCCTATGTCAAGTTTTTAAAAAAATAGCTAATTTAAACATGTGTCCACATAAAGCTGATAAATACTGTTGAGAATCTTGGGCTTTACTGTAAATTTTACTTAAAATTTACTTTCTGAAGTATTTATGTGCTTTAACAACCTCAGGTGTGAGGAAACCCAAATCTCCCCCTTCTGGTCACTATACCACAATTATTTTGCCGTCACTCATTTGCTTTTCAAGGTTAGAAAGTTTTAACTCGCATTCCTGCCAGTGGTAATCTCTCTGTCTTGGAGGGTCAGGACCTAACTTTTTACAAGTCTCTTTGATGTCTGGCTCAATACAGAGACTGAATCAGAGTACTGAATCTCAATACTGAGATTCTCATCCATGCTTCTGCGTTCAGTCTGCTGTGATACGGTATTTTGGTTGAGTACATGAAGAGAATCTGGCCTCACGTAGACATGTATTTGGGAAATCCTTTTCAAATAATAATGAATATTCATCTTTGATACTACATCAAAGGAATGGCAGATCTTCTAAAAGTTCATGTATTTCATGGCACAATACACACAAAAAAACCCACAAGTGATAATACTATTGGCTCTTTAAAAGTCTAAGTACTGAGAAGCTATCAAGCTGACAGCGGTGGATATGAGTTTTCCAAAACTCTAATTTTTGCTTGAAATCTCAAATTTTACCACTAGTGAAGAAACAGATCAGCTGTTTTCCTTGAAGTGAGTCTTACTTAATTCTTTGTAAGGAAAATGTCTGTCAAATACCCAAGTGAGGAACACAGCTTCCACTGTCATACCTTTAATTCAGGCACATGCACCAGCAGCTTTACTCACCACTGTAAACGTCAATGCAGTGCAAGAGGCAGATAACCTCTCAGGGTTCCTACAAAATCAGTTTTGCCCTAATGGATCCACAGGAAGCCTCTGAGGGCAGGCACCCTGAGCCCAGGGTCTGCGGGCACACTTTGGGAATGTTGCTCTAACAGATGGTTAGCCAGTCTTTCCTGTGTCAGAAGTAAGTTTTAAAACTGTAGAAAACTTAGCACATTTACTTACGGGCACCGGAGAAACTCTTTTTCTCCTTACTCCTGGAGATTCAGATTTCACTGTGCGACCTGAGGGGGAGCTGCCAGGGGAAGGGCTGCGTCGGCCTTTGGGAGCTGAGGAAGCAGCGCTCGTTGGGCCCTCTCCTTGAGACTCGGCTGCCAAGTTATTAATTTCAGATCCATCTCCTTTAATAGGGATTGGCTTTACCACCTAAATTAAAATGCCAGTATTTTATTACTTAAAAAATAAAACAAGAAGTAAACATGAACATAAGATCAAGACAAGAACTCAGTTTTTAAAATTATGCAATATTATACAAATACAACAGAAAATATATCAACTTTTCTTTATTAGTTTAAGCTGTAAGTGTAAGGCTATTTTTAACCACACAGATTTCAGTCATTTACGCTTCATCAATTGAATGTTGATATTTACATAATGCATTTTAAAATGTTGTCATACATGAGTTTTAAGAGATTTAGAATTAAGATCCTTAGATCCTACCTTAGAGATAAAACATCAAAATAAAACTGGAAAAATCGCTTTTCTAAGTACAGTATAAATCGCTAATTAAAGGATTTTCGAGACACAGACATTAGAGGGCAGTGTTGCTTTAAGCATTACCTCTCCCTCTCAACCAGAGGGATTACTCCTTAGAACAGTTTTAAGTTGCTTAACGAGCACAGCGTTAGCTACATTTTGTTCAAGTGTCTAGAAAATGTCAAAGCAAATAAAACTGCCCTGCATTTAAAATGAAGGGGGGAAAAAAAAGCTTACAAGAGGATCTATTTATGCTTAATTTCCCACTTCCTCCTATGCTTTCTTCCTTCCAGCAGGTAACTCACCACGGGGCCTCTCCTGTTTCTCCGTTCCAGCCATTCATGCTTCCAGGCTGGCATACAGGTGGCCTTCAGTTTCTCCCTGATCATTCGTTCTTCCGGGCGATCGTCCATCTTGTGCAGTCCCTTGAGAGTTTCTTTATTCTCCATCTCACGACTGAAAACAGAAGGAAAAATAAGGAGAATGAGATTTATATATGAAAAATAATTTTCAAGAACAATATGGTTTTACTTCATACTTTCAATGGACTTGCAACTAAAAAGATAACTGCTAAAATCCCCGAATGACTTAAGCAAGATATGAAAATATCATTATGAATCATACTATGTTGTTGAATTTACACTGTAACATGGAGAGTGTTAAATGCTGCCTGATAACACTAGTTTAATAATGTCTTTAAAAAGTAAGGTTCTATTTAGAAGGTGCAGGCTTACTAATACTACTAGTGCAGACCTCCCTTTGTTTCTAGGTAGTTAATAAAAAGCATCTCAAGACATTAAGCACTGCATTAACAAATACACTCATGAAAACTGCACTGTTTCTAATTACACCATTTTAACATACTCAAGTATATGACAGACAAATATTTAGAAGAGCTAATTATTACTATTTATCCCAGGAATTCCAATAACTTAAGTCAGTATAGGTAAAATCTGGAAAATATGCTCATTTGCAGAAATAAGTTAAACATTTAATAATCTAGGTGAAACCTAACCACATCTTCTAATCCACAGTTTTTTTTCAAAGTCTCAATAATTAAACTTGTTTTCTCAGAAAATGATATTGTACTTGGGGTATTCCATATATAAATAGTAAAAAAATTACCTGGTAGAAACATTCTGACCTTTACACGATAATGTATTGTGGAGTTATAATAAAATATCCAGGAAGCTGGTAACTTTTGAGAACTAACTTTACAAAACCGAATAGGTAAAACACCCACTAGCTTCAAAATACACTCATATCCACACACGGATATATGAAACACACAATATATATAGGCATGGATTTTAAAACCTGGTTCTATAAGGAAAGAGTTAAAGCAACTGCATCCTGGGAGAAGCAACAATTTAAAAAATACTCAGTTAACTTCAGTAACTATTTTGGAAATTCTGTAAAGCTATAGAACAGTTTTTTGTTTTTGTTTTTGTTTTTTTAATTACACTGATAGGAAAAGGAAATACCAGAGATGATAACTGCAAGCTTACCAAAAAGTCAAATTCAAACTCTTCTAGGAATATTCCAGCTAACCATTACTATAAAGCAGCAGTGTTTGCAAAGCAGCAGCAAACAACAACAAAAAACCCAACAACAGCAGTAACAGCCCCACCCAACCCCCCAAACCTACTTACAACAGGCACTAGAAAGGAAACAACAGTCAACTGGTTTACTTAAGCATCAGTACTATGGAGGGAGTGGAAACCAGGGTGTTAAATACCTCTGTGCCTGAAACTGGCCTAGATATTTTTACTAATGCAAAGAATACATAACATTTGAAACTTGCAGAGGGGCATTAAGACACACCACATAGTAAAATATCTCCGTTACTCAGGTATAAAAACTGTCACAAAGAGAGGCAATATGGGAGGGAGGGCACTGATTTCCTTTAAGTATGTGACTGCTTTCCCTGCTCTGAATATATCGTAAATGTTAGAGGTGAATCAGAGGAAGAGGGAGGGATGTAAGGGGAAGGAAGGGAGGGAGGAAAAGGAAGGGAAAAAGAAGGGGATAAGGACAGAAGGGGGAGAGGGGAAAAGGGAGAAAGAAAATGTTTTCTCAAAAATTCATCCTGCTCAGTTGATCCTTACCCAGGGAAACTCAAATTTACAGGCAATCAAATTCAAGGGCTGATAGCGCACTAAAAATTCACTTACAACTCTCTGGTATGAAAAGCACTTTCCACCCAGGAACAATGTTGCAAGGTATGGCTTAAAGATTCCCAGGCTAGTACTCAAAACAGAAGTCACATTGTAGAACTGCAGTGCATTTTTACGCCAGAAGCTCCTGCAACCGTGAAAAGTGCCCTCCTTCCCCTGGTCCTAGATCTCTCCTCCTCAAATTTGTTTCATGAGTGTCTCTTCTCAATTCTGTATTTTCAGTATCTTTTTCCTAGTACCCACTCAAACACACAGAGAACTCTCCTTAACTAAACAAATCTTCCTCAATGACGTGGTTTCCTTCAAGTGGGTATGATTTTCCTCTTTCCTTTCCACTTGTTTGAAAATACTATAATCTTTCAAACCAATTTCTTATTCCTATCCTGTATTATTTATATTTAATAATATTAAATATAAATATTTAAACATACCAGTAGCTCAACTTTTGCACATATCTAAGATTATTCCTTTAGAATAAATGCCCTGAAATGGAATTGTTGGGTCCAAATGTACACAAATTAAGACTTCGGTTAATACAAATTATCCTCAAGAACACATACTTTCAGTCACAACGCTCAGGTCAGATTGTCACCTTAGCTGGTCTCAACTAGCAGCAGACTCCTGAGGGGGCTTCTTCACTTTGAAACGTACTCCAACCTCACTTCACAGAGCAGCCAAGGTCACTTCCCCCATTAAAACCCTCTGGTGGTTTCCCCCTGGGCCGAGAGTAAAAATCCAAAATGTTATGGCTTATGAGGCCCTGCATCATCCAGTCTTACCTCAACTGAAGTCACCCAGACCCCCTCTCCCCCCACACTCTATTTCTTTCACTGACTGGCTCCATCTCCTCTGCTCAGGTTTTTTGCACAAGCTGTTTCTTGTCTCCTTTTTACCTCATTAATTTCTACTCACTCAGTGGCTTTTCTTCAACTCCTTACAGACCCTTCCCACTCTCAATTAGGAATCTCTAGTTCCACTCTTCCACAGCTCTGTACTTTTTCTCTGAAGTGTTCACTGCTGTAGGCACTGCCCCCCAAACTGTAAGCTCCGTGAAGGCAGAGGACCAGTGTTTCCATATACCCAACGGCTAATAATGCCTGGCTTACAATAGGTATGAAAACAAATACTAAATGAATGATCATTTGTCAACATCTTTGGCAGCGCTGAGGACCTTCCTAGTTCTAAAATTTAAGGATTACTCATGTTACTTAATCTTTTTACAGTTCTGCATTTAATATAACAGTTCTGCACTTAATATAAGACTCAGTCTGTAATTGAAATGTTATTCAGTGGAACAATTTTTGTTCCTAAATTGATCTCTAAATTTAAACCTGTTTTTTCTAATACCTTCATAAGTAATACTTACATATTCTTAGTTCTAAAATGTGTATTTTTTCATATTAAAAAAATTATCCAGCCTAAGGAAGGCAACTAGGACCTTCTGTGTGTCCTCCCAGCACTCCAGAGCTTCAGTGCTTCCAAGCCTTCCATGGGGACACAGGTCCTGGGCCCAGCTACCACCTCCTCCATTAAACTCATATAAACTTTCCACTGTTAGTTCAACTTTCTCATGCCTGTGCCTCACATTTTCAGTTCAGTTCAGTCGCTCAGCTGTATCCAACTCTTTGCGACCCCATGGACTGCAGCGTGCCAGGCTTCCCTATCACCAACTCCCTGAGCTTGCTCAAACTCATGTCCATAGAGTTGGTGATGCCATCCAACTATCTCATCCTCTGTCATCCCCTTCTCCTCCTGCCTTCAATCTTTCCCAGCATCAGGGTCTTTTCCAATGAGTCAGTTCTTCGCATAAGGTGGCCAAAGTATTAGAGCTTCAGCTTCATCATCAGTCCTGCCAATGAATATTCAGGACTGATTTCCTTTAGGGTTGACTGGTTTGACCTCCTGGCTGTCCAAGAGACTCTCAAGAGTCTTCTCTAACACCACAGTTCAAAAGCATCAGTTCTTCAGTGCTCAGATTTCTTCATAATCCAACTCTCACATCCATACATGACTACTGGAAAAACCATAGCCTTGACTAGATGGACCTTTGTTGGCAAAGTTATATCTCTGCATTTTAATATGTTGTCTAGGTTGGTCATAGCTTTTCTTCCAAGGAGTAAGCGTCTTTTAATTTCATGGCTGCAGTCACCATCTGCAGTGATTTTGGAGCCCAATAAAATAAAGTCTCTCACTGTTTCCATTGTTTCCCCCTCTACCTGCCATGAAATGATGGGACCAGATGCCATGATCTTAGTTTTCTGAATGTTGAGCTTTAGGTCAACTTTTTCACTCTCCTCTTTTACTTTCATCAAAAGGCTCTTTAGTTCTTCGTTTTCTGTCATTAGGGTGGTGTCATCTGCATATCTGAGGTTATTGATATTTCTCCCGGCAGTCTTGATGAAAGCTTGTGCTTCATCCAGCCCAGTGTTTCTCATTATGTACTCTGCATATAAGTCAAATAAGCAAGATGACAATATATAGCCTTGACGTATTCCTTTCCCGATCTGGAACCAGTCTGTTGTTTCATGTACAGTTCTAACTGTTGCTTCTTGACTGGCATACAGGTTCTCAGGAGGCAGGTAAGGTGGTCTGGTATTTCCATCTCTTTCAGAATTTTCCACAGTTTATTGTGATCCACACAGTCAAAGGCTTTGGCATAGTCAATAAAGCAGAACTGGAACTCTCTTGCTTTTTCCATGATCCACCGGATGTTGGCAATTTGATCTCTGGTTCTCTTGCCTTTTCTAAATCCAGCTTCAACATCTGGAAGTTCAGGGTTCACATACTGCTGAAGCCTGGCTTGGACAATTTTGAGCATTACTTTACTAGCGTGTGAGATGAGTGCAACTGTGTGGTAGTTTGAGCATTCTTTGGCATTGCCTTTCTTTGGGATTGGAATGAAAACTGACCTTTTCCAGTCCTGTAGCCACTGCTGAGGTTTTCAAATTTGCTGGCATATTGAGTGCAGCACTTTCACAGCATCATCTTTTAGGATTTGAAATAGCTCAACTGGAATTCCATCACCTCCACTAGTTTTGTTTGTAGTGATGCTTCCTAAGGCCCACTTGACTTCACATTAAAGGATGTCCGGCTCTAGGTGAGTGATCACACAATCGTAGTTATCTGGGTCATGAAGATCTTTTTTGTACAGTTCTTCTGTGTAATACTGCCACCTCTTCTTAATATCTTTTGCTTCTGTTAAGTCCATACCATTTCTGTCCTTTATTGGGCCCATCTTTGCATGAAATGTTCCCTTGGTATCTCTAATTTTCTTGAAGGAATCTTTAGTCTTTCCCATTCTATTGTTTTCCTCTATTTTACTGCACTGATCACTGAGGAAGGCTTTCTTATCTCTTCTTGCTATTCTTTGGAACTCTGCATTCAAATGGGTGTATCTTTCCTTTTCTCCTTTGCTTTTAGCTTCTCTTCTTTTATCAGCTATTTGTAAGGCTTCCTCAGACAACCATTTTGCCTTTCTTTTTCTTGGGGGTGGTCTTGATCCCTGTCTCCCGTACAATGTCACGAACTGTCGTCCATAGTTCTTCAGGCACTCTGTCTACAAGATCTCTTAGCTCAACTTTCTCATGCCTGTGCCTCACATTTAATATCTCTGAAATCTGAATGCCTTTTTAAATAAAACTGCTGTTATAAATGGCAGGGTTTTTAAAATTTCTCCATGGTATACAAAATAATGATACAATTTACAACCAATGGAATCTTAAATTCAATGAAAAATAGAGTAAATTCTATTCCACTTGCCAGCTGGGGCGGGGGGGGGGGGTGGGGGGGGGTGGGGGTGGAAATCATACCTACTCAGCTTCATTTATCTCTGAAACAAAAACCAAACTGGGAAGAAAAACAAGTTTTTCTTGCATATTTATTGTTTTGTTATAATCTTCACAGATCAGACATAAACAGGGTTTTTCTTTTTACCAGATATGTGTGCATAGGGCTTCCCTAGTGGCTCAAATGGTAAAGAATCTGCCTGCAATGCAGGAGACCCAGATTCGATTCCTGGATTGGGAAGAGGCCCTGGAGCAGGGAACGGCAACCCACTCCAGTATTTTTGAGATTCATCATCTTTTATAGTTATAACAGGAAAGTTTTTTTTTTTTAAACACAAACTAAACAGATTAACATTGCTACAGATTAAGCTTTATCCTCCTTTCATATTTATTTAAAAAACATGAGGTTTCTTACTTTTTTTTGAATGAATCTGTAACTGACCTAGAGCTGCAAAAAACCTTCTCCCCTGAGGTTAGGTTTATACAGTTTAGTCTCTTTCTAGACCTGCAGAATTTACCTGCTAATATTTTAAAAAACGAGATGCTTCACTTGCCCCTTCTCAATGAAGCCACTCAGTCCTCCATTGATCTGGAGCCAGCCATTGTTGATTAGACGTCACTCCTATAGTTCTCCCTTCTCTTGTCTTTTGGGAGATGAGTTTTCCTGGTTCTAATACTCTAATATTCCTTCGTATCATATACGAGACCCTCTTCCTGGAACCTCTTACATGCCAGCCACTGGCCTCTTCTCATGGCACTAAAACACCCTTTTCTTAAGCACACCAAGATATTTCACATCTCTCTGCCTTTGAGGATTTATTTCCTGATAGGAATATAGCTTTTGAAATCTCATATGTCTTCAGTAAAGAATTTCCTACCACCGTTCTACAGCAGTTAGCCATTCCCTCCCAGGATGCTATTAACAGTATTAATTATCATATAGGATAAACTTTAGTTTTTAAGTACCTACTTCCCTCATCACACTGGGAGCTCCTCCGGGATGGGTTACCACATCTTATTCACTCTTCTATCATCAGTGCCAAATGTCCTGGACAGGCCACAAAGGCACCTGACGTAAGGCCAGAGGGCCTGCCCAGTCATAGCCACCTTCCTTTCCCAGTGGTCTCTGACACCCGGGGCACCATGCTTTACACATCTAAACCCATCTTGCAGTTCACAGTTGGCTGGTGCAGGAACGTGCCCTGATCCAAAGACCCTCTGCACTGGACGGTGCCGTACATCTTAACCAGACCTTCTCTCTATGGGAGTTTGAATACAAGACACCTGGAGAGTATCACTGTGGGAAGAATGGCATCCAAATAGACAAAAATAGCAAAGCAGTAACTAGGAGCAAGGAGACAGAAACAAGGGAGAAGAGAGAGAAATTAGTCAGAAGGAAGAGGTGGTTAGAGACAGGGCGAGGGCAAGGAGCAATGAAAGTAAATGTAAGTGTTGCACCTGGCTCCCCCATCCCTGCTGTCAGTCAACTGAAGCCACTTTCGTGTCTCCCCGGGGGGTGAGTCACCACGTTCTCCAAAGGCTGCGTTTATGCGCTGCAGGGGAGGAACTTCCCGGGTCCCTCGCTGTGCACTGAAACCACCCCTAACGATCTCTCTCCCCTGCAACCCCAAAGAGCCGATGAAAACACTAACTCAACACAGAAGACACTCAAACAGGCCCAAATCCCAGTCGATCTGACTCTGAAGCCTGTGCTCTTCATTGTCCTGGCAGGTCACTGTCAAATCTGATTCTGTTTTTATAACAAGTCATCATCAGAAGTCTATGCTGATACTTGCTTGAGGACTCAAGGGGCTTAAACAAGTTTTTTAAATGGTGACTTTCATTATAAGAATTAAAGGAGCACATTAATTGTATAAATTAATGGAGTACTTCACTGTAACAGTAATAATGACCACACTGATATGAAACCTTTCTGGAAATTAATGATGTTTAACCTTAGTATACATAAAGATTTCCAGAACAGTTTAGATTATGGATAACTTTATTTAGAGAGAATCTCAATTCTATCAGTGTCTGCTGCTGCTGCTGCTGCTGCTGCTAAGTCGCTTCAGTCGTGTCCGACTCTGTGCGACCCCACAGACGGCAGCCCACCAGACTTCCTCGTCCCTGGGATTCTCCAGGCAAGGACACTGGAGTGGGTTGCCATTTCCTTCTCCACTATCAGTGTCTAGGCAATCTCAAAGAACCCTGGAAAATACACTGAATTATTTGGGACAGGCACAATTCAGAGCCACCCAGTTGATGTCTACCTGTGAAGTTCTCTTAGCAGCAGTAATTCACATACTAAAACCCATAAGCTTTGTTACCGAAAAGAGAGAGAGCAAGGAGCCAACTATCTCCCAAAACAAAACCAGACCACTTTGGGATCCTTAAAATATAAGTTGCCAGGTAAAAAGCAAGAGAAGGAGACTTTGGTAAGGACAAGGAAAGTGTGGCGATGCATCAAGGCTGCAAAGACAGAGGCCAACAGCCCCTTACCATGGACAGAGCACTGTGCTAACAGCTCCATGCAGGTCACTTCCGTCAACTCTCATGAGAATGGGACACTCTATCGTTGGCTGCGTCATGGGGCTTGTGGGATCCTAGTTCTTGACCAGGGATCAAACCTGCGCCACCTGCAGTGGAAGCAGAGTCCTAACCACTGGTCTACCACGGAAGTCCCAATGATGAGACTCTTACTATCCCACTGGCAGATTAAAAACAAACAAACCAACCAGGAGGTTACATTATGTGTCCAAGGTAATAAAGTCTGTATGCAAAAAACACAGGATTTAAATTCAGATGTGAATGACTTCCAGGCAAAAGGAAACTTAGTATTTCTCAAGTACTTAAAATTTGGAGACCTAGATCTGAGGCCAAAAAAATCTGTATCTTAGTGGTAAAACAACTCTATTTTCCCTTAAGATAATTTCTCCAGAGATATATGGTCAATGGCAACTACTGGCCTTTTCCCTCTTCTGAGCAAGGAGGACTAAATAAAATCATTGGTAAGAGTAACCCTTCCATCTTTATGTAATGCAACATTTATAACATAATACATAAAAGTGGCTCACATTATGAAAACTAGGCCCCAGAAGATTTCACTTCAGGTTGTGCTCAGGAGCATTTGGCTCTGAGAACTAAAGAAACAAGTAACTTTTCTTTTTCCCTCAGTGCAGAGTAAATATGCTGACTTTAGTACAATAAAGGACTGTTGATTTCTTCATATAAGCATGTCCACAGTATAATCAGTCTTATAATACACTGAATTTCTACCAGAAATCTTTATCAGGGGACAAAAACTATTTGTAGTATTGTCTGCAAATCTTCCCAGTTAGTCCTTTGAAGGATACAGGCACAGAATTTCATCCTCAAAAAGCTCATGCTCTGGTTAACTCATTAAGGGTGGAATAATATGGGGGTTAAATAACAAAGACAACAAATAGCTAATTATCAACAATGATTATAATATAAGCAGTTTAATACCACCTTAGTTATTTTGATTGATTCACACTTAAAAATTATTCTGAATTGTCTTATACAATCTATCTGGTATCAAGGATTTGTTTCTAATAAAATATTACCCCCATTTGAGTTTTAAGATTATAATTATTCTCCACCAAAAATTACAGGATTTTGAAAAGTGGGCTTCCCTGGTGGCTCAGATGGTAAAGAATCTGCCTGCAATGTGGGAGACCTGGGTTCAATCCCTGGGTCGGGAAGATCCCCTGGAGGACTGCCTGGCAACCCATTCCAGTATTCTTGCCTGAAAAATTGCCATGGACAGAGGAACCTGGCGGGTTTTAATCCACGGAGTCACAAAGAGTCAGACACAACTGAGCAACTAAGCACAGCACAGTATAAGCTGTATGAAATTAACCAAAATTAAACCAAAAAATTAGTGGATAATCACACTGCAAATACTCACTCTCTAGTTGACCTATGCCAACCTAGACACGCAAAGTGCCAGGTCTTCAAGGGCAGGTCCTTTCCCTGGGCCACACTCTGCTGCCACAAAGCACCCAGAACTGACGCCATGGGCTTGATAACAATGATAAACAATCAATGATCTGGAGTTAGCATAGCTGGTTATCACTCCTAATCAATGAAGATCTGGGAAATAACACTGCAGATGTATCCAGCACATGTGATAGACACATACAGCCTGTTTAACCCTTAACTTCTACCACAAATGAGTGCCTCTGGGGTATATAAACATTTCAAAGAGAACAGGAAGAATATTCAAAAGGTTTCCTACTTCTAAATTAGCAATTCATAAAAGACTGATTTAACAATCACTGTATAAATATAGTAAAAGAGAATTTACAAAACACAGAGCTACTAGGCAATATTAAGCCATTTTTAAAGGTGGCAACTCTATGGAAGTTATTTTTTGATGAAGTTTATGGAGTAGACTGGGCTTCCCTGTTGGCCCAGATGGAAAAGAATCTGCCTGCAATGTGGGAGACCTGAGTTTTATCCCTGGGTTGGGAAGATTCCCTGGAGAAGGGAATGGGAACCCACTCCAGTATTCTTGCCTGGAGAATTCCATGGACAGAGGAACCTGGTGAGCTATAGCCCATGGGGTCGAAAAGAGTAGGTCATGACTGAGCAACTAACACATACACGGAGTAAACTACATGCCTCAAAGTCTCCCTTTAGAGAAGACAAGAGAATCAAAAAGAAAACTGTATTTTAACTGCACAGCTGTTCTATATGTTTTTAATATGCATGCTAGAAATGTATGAAAATATTTAAAGCAATTAATAAAGTCTACAGAATAAGTAAACTCTACAGAGAAGTAAATTACTCCTGATAATTGTAAGTCAGTGTGCTTGTTTTTTTAATGTATACTAAATACAGTAACTAGCAATTAGGACACTATTATGATCAACAGAAGCTTAAGTGAAGAAAGAAAAAAGATTCTAGTTTTGTTTTCTTTCATCAATCATATTTTTAATTTTTCATTTAATTCCGCTCAAGACTATTTAATGATTACAAGAAATCTTTCTTGATTACAAACATTCGTAAGAATAGTCAAATGGTAAGACTGTCTTGCAGGTTTTATCAAAGTAAAGTAAATCTTATAAAACAGACATATGAGCATTTTGGATGGACTTCAACAGCCTCCAAAGATACTGACACATTTAAGGTAAAACATCAAGGCTAGACTTTCAGGTAGATAAATTTGTGCTGTTGTGCTTCCATAGTGTCCGATTCTTGCAACCGCATGGACTGTAACCCACCATGCTCCTCTGTCCATAGGATTGTCCCAGACAAAAACACTGGAGTGAACTGCCATTTCCTTCTCCAGGGGATCTTCCCAGATAGTGAATAAATAATATCAAACTAAAGGAGCTATGTTTCTTGTGGCTGAGAACCCAGATAAACAAAGAAAAGGTCCAATGCAAAGTGATTTTCTAAATCATTTAATACCTACCCAGTCCAAGAAAAAAAATAAAGCAGCAATGCAAAAACTTGGTTAAGAGGTTTCCTTGGGGCATCCATGTCTCTCAGAAATGTAGCTAGTGGATTCCATTAAAAGCCACTACATCCAAGTTATTAATGTACCACAAACAAATCAATTTAATCTGTATTACTGATGTCATCACTCAATAATGGAACCAAGATGTTCTATCAAAATCTGGAAAAAAAGATCATTCTTCCTTCTAAATGTGCTAATAGATAAGTATAAAAATCATCCAATGTAAGTATGAAACTAATTAGGTATACTTTATCAAGTTGGGGGGATAATACAAGATAATAATCATATGTACTGACAAGTGTGTAGCTGATCAGTAAATGTCAGAAAAATGTCAAACTGCAATAGAAGTTAAAACTCGTTAGAGGAAAAGATAATTCAGATAGCTCAAATATACAGCAAAATTCAAGGGGGAAGTAGCTATGTAGAGAAAATCAAGGATATGCAATGACTATTAAAATTGACAAGAATGTTAAAGAAAAAGGAAGTAAGATGAATAAAGTCAGTAATCAAATTAGGTTAGTAAGGAAATTAAAATCCTAGAAGATTCAGCAATTTGAAAAAAAAAAAAAAAGCATTATTTTTAAAGAAGCAGTTAAAGAGAAACACCAGAGAAGGTGAGGGCAGGTGTCTTTTCAAGTTAACACCCTTCCTGTGTGGGCAGAAAAGAAAACAAAACCGACTGCAGTGAAACCAACGTGTTGTCAGTTCTGTAATGTCTTAAGATTCAACTTCAATGAAATTCACTGACTTGTCTCAAATTATGAGCTGAAATTTGACGACGATATTTATCCAGACAAGCGAAAACTGTAAAAACGGTCAGAACTGGACAGAAACGAGTTTTGTGATTTTGTAAAATTCATCGTCTCACAAAATATATGAATATCTTAGTGACAGAAGAACAGTGAGTGTGGTTCTGTTACCACGACAGACAAAACAAAATGGACTGGCAAGTTACAAGCTGTCACTGGAGTATTTACTACTTAAACTTAATATTGTACAGAAATACTTTTTTTGGTACTCATCAAAGTAACTGCTTCTGTAACAAAATTTATAAATACTATTAATACTATTCTATCTACCTTCCCACGGGGTAAGAGTCACACTACTCTTCGGGTAAGAGTCACACTACTCTTCTCACTCATGAACTCACAAAATCTACAGGCTTAATGCACACTGTTTTTTGAGAGCCAGTGTTTACAGTGGGAGTTTAAGTATGGTTCCATTTCTCATCTGTTCCTCTCCAACAAAAACCCACGAAAGCTTCAAATACTTTGCACTCTGTGAGCTTGTATTCTTTCAATATTCAGTGCTAAAAATTCCACTGTTTATTCCTTCCTTTGCTGTGTCCTTGATAACTGACGAAGAATCTTTAGAAACTGTTTAAAAAAAAAAACAAACTGGGATGTGTGAGCATCCTCTTCCTTAATTGTTGAATACAGATCAGTAAGCAAGGAAAAGGATGCTAATTTTTTACAGTATTTTGCTAAATGTGTTATTTCCTTTCAAGAATTCCCCTTTCACGCCACTTGACAAGTCTAGGGTTGGGAATGTGTCAAAGCCAACTGATGCATAAACGTAAGTGAGCTTTTAGAGAAGTCTATCAGAAATCCCTATATACTACTACCATGGGGCTGCTTTCGGCAAAGCCGTGTCCTCTCCTCGGCCAAGGGCCTGGCACACAATCCGGGGCACAAGGCAGGCATTCCAGGGGAGAAAGATGGCTGCTCCTTCGCCAATTTGGTTTTCATCAAAAAGGTCCCAAGTTAGCGTTATGGTGAGCTCTTAAATATGTTTCTCTGGAACATTCTCCAATGGGTGTGTGACTACATTTTTACTAAGCCAATTATCTTGAAAGCAATGCGACCACTTCGGTTTGAATATTCTAAAGATCAAATGAACAAAACTAACAGTTGGGAAAGTGGTATGTTACTGCACATTTCCCCTTTTACAGTTGAAGAAAAGTTAAAGCTGTAACATGAGCTATTGTTGTTGAGTCGCTAAGTTGGGTCCAATTCTTCTGCGACTCCATGGACAGTAGCCCGCCAGGCTCCTCTGTCCATGGGATTTTCCAGGCAGGAATATTGGAGTTGGGTTGTCATTTCCTTGAATACCTTCTGTATTAATAAAAACCCTTTGGTTGTTTTTAATGTTCCCAGATTAACAGAGAAGACATATAGTGCTGAAGTAGAGCACAAAGCCCTCTTATAGCCTGTGCTAGGAGAATGATCTCTTTCAAACCCCATGGAACAGCCAGTACTGTTTCTATAGTACTTCCTTCTAGCTGGTGGAAAGGCACGTTAACTGGGATGCTCAGAATGAGGAAGAATGACTTCCTGACAAATGTCGCTTTCCTTCTCTATGCTTTTAATGCTAGAAAACCATTCTGTTCAATGAATGCTGGCATGCCTACTACGTGTAAGCTCTGAACTAGGCAAAAGGGATACAAAGTGGGATAAAGAAAAAAGACAGGATCTCCATCCCTCTAGGCGTTTAGACTAGCAGAACAGAGAAAACATGCCAGCATTGCTATAATAGGAGTATTTTAACAGATCATAAATAGTTGCAAGGATGGAGTGGATCTCCATCCTTAATTTTTTCTAGCAGAGTCCTGGAAAGACCAGAGGAGGCGATGCCTGAATAGTTTTTAAGGAAAGAAAAGGACTAGCAGGCATGAAGCTGATGAAGGTTAAAAGATTTTCTTGACAAAAGAAACAGCTTTGGTGAAAATAATGTCCGACAGAATACTAAGCAATTTACGATTCTGTTTAGGAAACACTAGATAAAGTTAAACATGTTCATTTAAAGACAAGTTCATCATACTTTTTCAAGAAGAAAAAAAGAAAAAAGGTAACACAATATTTCTCACACTAATTTGGCATGAAAGTCCTTATAAGCAAAACACCTTTGACAGAGTAGCGATCCTTAGAACATACTGTGAGAAATCTGTACAAGATCATCTCTATATCCTTTCTGGCTCAAATAAGTCAATAGGTCTAAGAAGAAAAATACAGACAAGAAATTAATACCAGTTAATACTGTTTCAATGGTGGCTTTTCAAGCTATCATAAAATTCAACAACTGTCTTCAGTGAAACTAAGCCTCCAGAAATCAAAATATGGGTGATAAGATTATTTGACAGCCAGCCAGAGATGAGTAAACTCACCTGGTATGAACTCATCCTAAGAGCAGTGGATGTCAGACATTCAAATTTGGCCTAGTCTAACCACCAGCAGAGACCAGTGTGTTGGTCGCTTAGTTGTATCCAACTCTTTGCATCCCCGTGGACCCCAGGTTCCCCTGTCCATTAAATTCTCTAGGCAAGAATACTGGAGTGGGTTGCCATTTCCTACTTCAGGGCATCTTCCTGACCCAGTGATTGAACACAGGTCTCCTGCATTGCAGAGACCAGAGTCTGTCACTAAGATCTGCCCCAGGCCGATTCTATTCATTCTGCTTAAGATTTAAGCCTGGAGAGAAGACAAAGATCAGCCAAGAAAAACCCCTGACAAGCCATTTACTTTAAAAATCTCTACATGCCTAGAGGAAAACCCCAGAACTTGAAATAAAAAAAGGGGCCTGGGGAACGCCCTCACTTCTTGCAAACCCCTGGAGCTCTGGCATTGTGGAAGCACTCACATGTCTTCAGCACTGATGACAGTGCTTCCGGCAGTGCCTGGTGGGGAGCAGGTCAGAGGAAAGCAGAGGCAGTGAGACCGGTGTGGCTGGAAGAGGCAGTGCTATCCAGACATTGTCAGTGTTGTTTTTCAGTCGCTCAGATGGGTTCAATTCTTTGCGACCCTATGGACTGCACCACGTCAGGCTTCCCTGTCCATCACCATCTCCTGGAGCGTGCTCAAACTCATGTCCATTGAGTCGGTGACACCATTCAACCATCTCGTCTTCTGTCATCCCCTTCTCCTCCTGCCTTCAATCTTTACCAGCGTCAGGGTCTTTTCTACTGAGTCAGCTCTTCGCATGAGGTAGCCAGAGTATTGGAGCTTCAGCTTCAGCATCAGTCCTTCCAATGAATATTCAGGACTGATTTCCTTTAGGATGGACTGGTTGGATCTCTCTGCTGTCCAAGGGACTCTTAAGAGTCTTCTTCAACATCACAATTCGAAAGCATCAATTCTTCGACAGCCTTGTTTATGGTCCAACTCTCACATCCATACATGACTACTGGAAAAACTATAGCTTTGACTAGACTGACCTTTGTTGGCAAAGTAATGTCTCTGCTTTTTAATATACTGTCTAGGTTTGTCAGAGCTTTTCTTCCAAGGAGCAAGCGTCTTTTAATTTCATGGCTGCAGTCACCATCTGCAGTGATTTTGGAGCCCAAGAAAATAAAGTCTCTCACTGTTTCCACTGTTTCCCCATCTATTTGCCATGAAGTGATGGGACCAGATGCCATGATCTTAGTTTTCTGAATGCTGACTTTTAAGCCAGCTTTTTCACCCTTCATCAGGAGGCTCTTTAGTTCCTCTTCACCTTCTGCCATAAGGGTAGTGTCATCTGTATATCTGAGGTTACTGATATCTCTACCAGCAATCTTGATTCCAGCTTGTGCTTCATACAGCCTGCCATTTTGCATGATGTACTCTGCATGTAAGTTAAATAAGCAGGGTGGCAATATACAGCCTTGATGTACTCCTTTTTCAATCTGGAACCAGTCCACTGTTCCACATCATCCAGAGATGGCTACAGGGAACTGCCCATATTCGTTCACTAGTACATGCCAGGTCCTGACTGGGGAGTTTAGAAACTATGGGGGTGTCTATTAGGGGGCACAGATGGGGCAACAGCCACCCAAACCAGTAAAATTTCAGTGTATACTCAGCAAAATCAAAAGGGCTTCTTATTCAAAGGAGATGACATAACTTGACGTACACTTTCCTAGGATAGGGGAGATAAAGAAGGTGTACCACAAGTGTCATCAAGACATATGACATGGTGATCAGTGATGAGTTCCAGAGCTAGAAGGCCTGGGTTAAAATCCAAGGTCTGACACGGACCAGCTGGATGGCTTTGGCCCACGTTATTTAACCTCTCTGTACCTCAACTTCCTCACCATAAAAATAATAATAATACCTACCATAGGATTAAATACGTTTACAGGTGACGTGCTCAAAAGCAAGTCCACCCCCCTAATTTCCTTCCAGCAATTTCCTTTTTCTGTAAAATGGAGATAATAGCCAATATTTCTGATGCACTTCCTATGTAGCTTTCACTGTTTCAAACCCTTTGCATATAGTTATCATCTCACAGTTTTAAAAAGAACGAACATGGATGAAACACTTAAAATGATGTCAAGTATATGGTGAGCACACAATAAATAAACTACAACTACCACCATCCTCATTATTTATTACACTGCTGTTCCTTACAGAGCCCCTCGTCCGTACTGGGTACTATGCCAGGGGCTCCATGAAATAGCTCACAAAGCTACACGGTAAGACACAGTGTCCACACCGTGCACACAAAGAAACTCTGCCGGGAAGATTAAGTAAGTCTGACCAAGAATCCACAGTAAGTGGGAATTCTGAGATTCCAAACCAGGTTTCTCCAGCTTTGAGGCCCTGTGCTCTTCCTTCTGGTCTATGTTACTTCACAGTTTCCCTTAACAATATGTTAGCTGAAAAGCAGGTAACAATAGCAAAATAAAACTACTTTTTCTGGTTTCAGGAGGCAACAATGCTGATTAGAGACGTCTGGGATGTGAAGACTGCTAACAGGCTACAGTGGCCCATTACCTCTGGGGAGCAAGGAGGATGAGGGCAAGAAGACAAAGGAGGCTCCAGCTGTGTCTAAAGCACACTCATTTCCTTAACACCCAACTGCAGCAAATATGATAAAATATTAGCATTTATTAAATACAGGTAAAGATTTTATGGCTGTTTATTATATTATTCTCTAATATTCTCCCTCTGCATGGCTGAAATATTTCCTTAAAAATAAACATGTGCTACCGAATTATTTTTCTCTACACCGTGGAAGGTTTCATGGAACCAGTGAAAAATAACAGGATTGGGAAGTCATAACTAGGCCATTAACCAGCTACAGAATCTTAAGTAATCCCCAATCTTTCGGAATTCAAGAATTTAACCAAATCAGATCAGACTACAAGATATTTCAGGGACACCCAAAATGAACATGATTCATTTATTAATTGCTGTTGCTGTTTAATCACTATGTTGTATCCAACTCTTTTCGGATCCCATGGACCACAGCCTGCCAGGCTTCTCTGTCCATGGGATTTCCCAGGCAAGAAGACTGGAGCTCCCATTTCCTTGGCCAGGGAATCTTCCCGACCCAGGGATTGAACCCACATGTGTTTGACAGGCAGATTCTTTACCTCCGAACCACCTGGGAAGACGTCGTTCATTAATGCTACAATGTGAATGCTATAGTTTTGCAAGGGAGATATAATATCAAAAAATATATAGCTCAACAGGCTCCACAGACTCTGTTAATCCTGGAGAGTACCTTCCAATAGTTTATTTGCATAAAATATTCTTTGTACATCTATAATTCAGTGTCTCCTGGTGTTTTTAAAATGTGACAAGTGTGGATCCATAGACTCTGTGCAAACTCAGGCTGGAAATTACTAAAACTTTTAGACTCCGTTTCCCTAATCGTCACTACGGTAAAATCAATCCAAGTCTAATTACTAAAAAGGGTGAGTACTATGTACGGTGGACTGTACTAGAGCTCTCTCAGAAAGCTAAAACAACTGTCAGGAGAAGCAGTCAAGAAAGGAGAGCCCACAAAACATGCATTTACACGGCTTTTTTTTTTTTAACACCAAAAACAGTAAGTTTCCTAGTTTTTTTTGGTTTGCTTTTTAAAGAAAAGAACCACAGCTTTCTCCTCCTTTAAAGAAACATAATCATTCTGCACATTTAAGTACTTCAGTCAAAAAGCTGTGAAGCAGGAGCCAGAAATGAGAAATGAAGCATGGCGGCTTTCTGGCGAAGCCTCAGCTTCAGCTGTGACAGCGTCCCAATCTGAATTCTAACTCCCCCAGTCCAGAGCTCTCTGCAGCCACCAAGCCTGCTCTTCCCATAATGCAGTCAGTGCAATTTATTTACTTCTTACTTTACTTTTAAAATCTACTCTCTTAGATGCAATTTATTCCTTAAAGTGAAAAAAAAAAAAAAAAGATTCATCTTTGGTGGATTACATTTGATATTTAGGACATAAGCTTGACATATTTGGATTAGACAACTTAAAACATTTTATATGTAATGATGTCTTACACTGTAACTTCGGGAGATGGTGAGGGACAGAAAGGCCTGGTGTGTTGCAGTCCATGAGGTCGCAAAGAATTGGACACGACCCGGCGACTGAACAACCACCACCTTACACTATATACTCTTTGTTTTGTTTCTGACCTCAGGATTTTAACACAAAATATCATCCCTCGATGGGCTGTATTATTAATCTGTCTACATCAGCAAGTATAAATCAATTTAGCATACAGTTCACCTCCTTTAAAAAAAATCACTCCCTACTTGCACAGTCCAGTAAACAAGTGGAAAAGCTGGAGACAGCTGATGCCTAGCAATGTATTAAGCCAATACACCACTAACGTGCCAATAAACTTCAAATGATGACCGTATAAATCCCCAAATGAAGTCTTTTACTTCTGATACTGGTGTGTCTGCTTGTGTTCCTGTTCTCAACCTTTCACAGATAAGAACTACCAAAAAGCACCACGTGATTTCCTCTGAATCCGGAGTTTGGGATTTGTAACCTCAGGAATCTCCCCAAGTGACCTATGGCCAAGCTGGTGATCAATCTCTGTACTAACATCCCCGAGGAGACTGAGGTCTCCCCAGTAGATCCTGACCAATGTCATATGTGCCTCAATCCCTTTCAATTATTCCTGGGAATAATTCCTATTCACTGAGTGTCCACACACTCATCTTAAAACAAACACAAACCCTTTCAGCTAGAAAATACATTAAAATAATGGGAAGGTTTTGAAACTTGGAAAGTGCTGAATCATGCTTATATTTAGGTTTTGTTTCTGCAATTGGTTTTAGAGGCTCAAACTCCCTCTAAGAAAACTAGCCACCCTAGTTAATCCACTAGAAGATAGGATCAAGTGTGAATCTAACTGCTTTATTCACTGTCAAAAATTACTGCAATTAATTATAGCACACAGTTGGAGAAACCAAAGATTCAAAGGGAAACAGAACACTCTAGGAATGGAATGAGAGAAGATAAAATCTTCTTTCAATAGGTGGCACTCTTTCCTTAAAAATGTAACAGGCAATTATTAAAAATATCTGCCCACTAATAACTTGAAAGAGAAGGCACATAAATTCCAATATCCTGTCCCAAATACGGTCTGAATCATTATATTCTGTCTATTGCAATAATGTCTTCTCGTTTCAATGGACTATAGGTGTTCTTAAATATGCTTATTTTCACTGAAGCAAAAGCTACAATATAGAAGAACCAAAGCATTGTGTTTATTTTAAACTGGCGGGTTTTGATGTAAAATTTAGCCTGATATATGATTCAAAACACATTCTTCCTAACCATTTTCTGATTTTAAAGAACTTCATTATATAGACTGTATTATTGTTTTTGTTTTAAAACATGACAGTAAGTCTTTCATAAGCATGTATATGAATATTCTTTTTCACTAAAATAACTGACTAAATTATTACTCCAGCTGATACTCCATCTCAAATTTTTAAGTTGAAAAATAGAAACAATGCTGACAATTGATAAAATGTGAGCTTAATCTAGTATACAGAAGAAGCAAAAAATAGTTTGCCTAATTTTCCTTAATTAGAAAAACTTGTTTAGGTGTATCCTGTTCCCATTATTATTTCTTGAATTCTATCTAGAGTCACCCCTCCCTTGAAGAAACTACCCCAGAAGCTGCCTTCAGCTTTCCCCACTGGTCACAGCCCCTCTAACTCAGTGGGCCGGGGGGTGCCTTCCTCTGTCCCAACTCAGCAAACAGCACTCTGCTATAACGGCTTCTTGCCTGTCTGACTGTGAAATCCCTGGGAGGAGAAATGAGTCTTCACTTTATGTTCCTTGCCCTAGCAGAAAGCTTGGCATATGGCAGATACTCAATAATTTGTGCTGAATAAAGGAACAGATTGATCTTTCCCCTTGGGCTGTGTTTCACTTCAAGGCAAGGCCTCTGTCTTACTCATCCTTCACTCTAGCAATACTGACTCTGCAATGCCTTTTACTTGTGCGTGGCAGGCTGTAAGACAGCAACACCTCTCCAAAATGAGTTTCCAGGCCAGAAAGATCTCTAAGATGTAAATAAGCTTCGCTGAGGCCTGTGTGTAAACCAAGTTCCCACCACTAGTCTTAGGGATGCTGCAAGAAAGAGAGAAGAGCTGGGAATACCAGCTGCAGTAAGAGGGACAGATTTCATCTCCAGTGAAACACAGAGATGGTCAGTAAAAGAAGCCAAAAACCAGGAGCCTAGAACATATGTACTTCAGTGGAAAAAACTTTCCATAACTTGAGAACTTGTCTCTGTCTCTAACTTTTTAATGCTTACTGATCTTCCTGTAGTTAACAAGAAGAAAAAGGTTTGAAGAAAACCTCAAAAGAGTTTGTGCCTGGGGGGTAAAAGGCAGAAGTCATGAGACTATACCCTACACTAGGAAGCAACCTGAAAGGAGAAAGGGAACTAGATGAGCAGCTCAATGAATGGGGTGTCTCTGGGGAAGGGACAGCGCTCAAACCCAAATCGAGACTCCTTAAACCTGGATTCTCCTAGTTTGGGCAGGGGGAACAGCTGGCAGGATGCATTTGAAACCACTGCATAACTACAAAAAATAGAGCATCTACTTCTAGAATGTCAATTTTATTCCAACATTTGGGAGAGGGGATGCAGTGGCAGTTTGAGGTAAAAATATGAATACGACTAAAACATAAAATTCAAATGAATTAAGGTAAACTATGAGAGTAGCGACTTGAATCAATTTTGTTCAGCGCTCCAAGCAAGCATTCCCAGAGTGGCAGGCTGTGTACCACGCTCCCAGGCCCTTTCTCTTCAACAGAAGGCTGCCGAAAGAATGTTATAAGCTAAAGCAGCTCTTCTCAACAACCTTCCCGTCACAACTTGACGACCACTATATATACGGTGAAATTTCAAAAATTTGTTTAGGGGACATAATTTATCAATGGCACAACCACTAGCCACATGTAAGTACATGTAAGTCACTCTCTACCTGAAGCAAAAATAAACTGCATGGGTGCTGAAATATTAGCCATATCGCTACCATTTTCCATCCAAGAAAGTCTACTCGTTATGCAAAATAATAAGCAGCATTTACAAGGATATCTCTAAATATGTCCTAAACTATTCTCTAAAAATCAATCATTTTAAAACTTCGATATTTTATTATTACCAACAGAGTACCCTGGATTACCTCCCCAGAACTAATCACCACACCCATGCCTTCAACATCAAAATCTGACTGGCTATCAATCAGGGACACATGCTGCCCAAGCTAAAATGGGACCTGGAGAGTATTTCTATGACGTAACTGCGAGTGACAGTTAGGAAGAGGGTGGAGTGAAGCAAGAGCCACCTGCAAGGCTTGGACAGAAAGCAATCTTCAGAACCCTTGGGGCGGGAAGGTCACTTACGTGTTCATGTCGCCCTAAGGGAAGGCCACAAAGTATGAAAAAAAGTGCAACTAGAAACCATGAAATAGGTTCCAGGATTACTTACAACCATATTTTTGTGAAGACATAATCTCTGTGGGGACAGGGATTTTTGTCTTTTCCATCACTGCTATATTCCTAGTGTAGCCAATTCTTAAAAAACTTGTCAGGTGGATAAACGTTTCTTTACACCCTGAAAAATCATAATTTAAACACAGAGCAAACTCCTACCAATGTATTTCGTAACTATGGCAAATTTAATCATGGACTGGCTTTCTAGTCCCTATGTAGTCAAGCATCCTCCAAGCCCCCTCCCTGAGAAATGTCAGAATTTCAGGAAAGAACACTTGCCGCTTTAACAACAAACTTCCCCTCTTTGCTCCACCTTCTTCAGCCTATAAGCATTCTCCCTTCTTCCTGCCTTAAAATAAAACGCAACCCAGCCAACCCCAAAATGCTTCCCTGCTTTTGCAAATCCTTGGGTTTCTGCCTCTCCCCTACTCTGTGCCCCTCTGGCTTCTCAAGAGGAGCCTGTGCTTTCTCACAGCCCTGTCATCCCTTAGGGAGGTTCAGTGGCTCTGATGCCCAGTACTCCACTAAAACTGCTGGCCTGGGGACGGTGGCCGCAGCCCCTGCATCCTGCCCCGTGGCACTGCAGCTGCTGACCATCCTCTCCTTGGATGAAATCCTCTGCTCTGCTTCTCGGATGTCATCTGTCCTGCAGGATCTTCTCCGCTCCCTTCCAGGAAATCCCGGCACTCCTCAGAGGGAAGGATCTGAGCTAGAATTCCCCACTGTCCTTTCAGTGACATGGAGATGGGCCAGGGCCTACCTATCAAGAAATTAAAATGTTCTCAGCCACTGTGAGATTCTGAGAAACCCGAGACTGAGCTGCGCAAAGGTACCATTAATGAGAAACACTGTGAGAAGCCAGGAAACTTCAACACCAGAGGCAGAATTACTATCAATGTAATAAGAAATATAAAGCTAAGCATATTTTACTTCCTACAAGCTGTTTTCTTAAAGGCTGTATATAAATATAAAACACATAATAACATTTTCAGGTCTCACATTGAATCATTCTTGACTTTTCGGAGAGGATGTCAACACCAGTTTTTATTAAGAGGGCTTTCTTAAGTGCAATAGTATTTCTCTCCTCTTTTTTCTTCACTGCCTACATCATCTGTACCCTAAAAGGATGATGAGTAGGCAGCATTCATGGAGTTGTCTAATATCCAGGGTGTACATGGAAATGGTCAAACTCAGGCAGAAACTACAACTACTCAGTTTTCTCAAAGAGCTTCTCATGAAACTAGCTACTGATAATCAACAACTAGCTAAACAACACAACAGAATTATCCTGTTACCTACCCAGCTCTTATCTGGGGATAACTAAGTTCCTAGAACAGCAGTATACATGTGGTATTATCAGTAAACATTACTGAGCTTGGAATGATAGCTAAGTTTCCACAAGCAGCACATACACAAGACTTCTGGGACAGCAAACACATTACTATTGTTACTTAAGAAAACAAAATAATGGAACATTAGAGACACAGTTAAGGGCAAAGATATTTATCTTGCCTTAAAGGAGATTTCAGTTTTACCTGAGTGACCTTTCTATAGTTAAACTCAAAGATAATCTCCTTTGTTTGTTGGGGAGATTACTGAATTCTCTCAGAGCCACTAAGCTCTTTTAATTATAGAAGAAGATGCCTGCTGAAGACAAAATATTGATAGGCAGCCATTCATTAATCTATACTACCAGTAGAGAACAAACATCAGTAAGAGAAAAAAATGAACTTAAGTCCATTTAAGCATAACTCTCTATTGGATGCTGGCCTTAGAAACTGGTATCTACTCAAATTAGTAAACAGGCACAACCAACAATCAAAACACACCAATTAAAAGTAGGCCAAAGTTTAAATTGAGCTTTAATTTAAAACCACTGGAAATGAAAACTAGCTATTATTTTCATGACTCATTTATAAAGAGCTCTAATAGCTACGTTCAGTTGTAAAGAAATAAATCTTGAATGCCTGAGCTACCCAAGGCAGCTACCTCCAAGCACGCACGGGGACATGCAGGTGTGAGACTAGGAGAAGGCCAGAGGAGCGGGTGTGTGCATACCCAGAGCAGAGGGTCAGGAGTTCTCACTTTCTCACTACTTCACTTGGTTCCTGAGGAGGCCCACCAGCTGTACAGTGGGAGTAGGGCCAGTTCACAGGGCGAGAAGGGATCTGCGTGCAAGCACTCTGTAAAGCCTCCACGAGTGGTGACACTGTGCACGCCAAGTACAGCTCCCGTTCTGCTGGCAAAGCTTTGCGCATGAACAAGTCCAGCCACATCTGCACCCTGAGCCTACTCTCTTTTCCGGCACAGCCAACATAACTGAAGTCTAAATTTGTGTTTACAACTGGCCTTATTTTATAAGAATGTCACATAACAATGAAAAATGTTACAAAAAATTTCACTGATGCTTCTTGCATATTTTTAAAGACTTAAACAGAATTTAAAATATCATCATTAGGTATGATTTTTTACTTCAATAAAAGACAAGAAAATGAATAATGGATAAAGAAAGATATTATCTGATTTAACTCAAACTCATCTCCTGATTTTAAAGAAATAGGAAAATATGCATAAAAGATTGTCATAAGGTTAAAGAGCCATCTTGGAGTCAAACTGCCAGGGATCACACCCTGGCTTCACCCACCCACTAGTTGCCAAGTTACCTCATCTCTCAGGGTCCCTGTTTTCTCATCTGTAAAACTGGAATAAAAACTGCCCTTACTTTACAAGGATAGGACTAGGCTTAAAGTCAGACAAGCTATATAATGTACCAGTGTACCTCCTCAGAGGAAATTAACTACTACCGCTATTTCCAGTAAGACAAGCACAGCAGGAAAAAGCGAAACGAGGATGGACTAAGGTCAGCTAGGCTTGGGTACCCCAGCCCCGCACTACACCGCAGGGCTCAACCTCCTGACAATAACAGGACCTCTCTAATGCCACTCCGAGTCAGAGCTGGTACTTTTACTGTCACCATAAATTCTGGTAATTTTTACCCTTTGAAAGTACTTTCATATCCCACCATCTCATTCAATCTTCTCAAATTCTGGCAGTAGGAAAAGTATCATTATTTCTAGTTCACAGATGAAGACAGTCAAATTCAAAGCAGTTAAATAACTTAACTCAATGTCCTGCAGAAGTAGAAAGACAGCCCTAGGGACAGGACTGATGAGCCTGAGCCAACACCAACACTGAGTCCACCACAGTAAGCATCTGGAAAGCAGGTTAAATACCTTTAAACTAAAGACAGCTGGCGATTCCCTTTCCCATAGCTAAAAGAGGAAAAGCAGGAATCAAGTATGTCCACAAAGAACTCTTGAATTTGAACTGCAATTTCAGTAGGCTTTTCATTTTAACTGACACAGTAAAGAAAACCGAAGTTTTGTATCAGAATAATTTTGGTTTTTAAAGTATTATCCATACTATCTCATCTTCAGGTAGTGCTACTTGACTCAAGAGCTCAAAGAAGAATTCTCATGGAATTCATTTATTTCTATTTTTTTTAATTAGTCCTACACAAGCGATCACAGATGTATCTCGAAATAGACTAGAATGTTCATAAGGTTCTTACATTAAGTTACAAATCAGAGGTTAAAATATTTTAGGCCAAGGGTCCATCTTCCTCTCTCAGAATCTACCTACCTTGGGAAAAAAACCTGATCAGGTTTCACAGTTCACTGGTTCTAGAGACCGATTCTAGCCACCAACACCACAACCAGCCCTTCCTGCTCTCTGTCCCATTCCTGAGCTGGTCTCCGAAAAACAACCTCGTGGCTGCTTCTATGCTCCAGCAGGCAAGAACGGTTCAACATCCTTTTGTTGTTTCGTTGTTGCTGTTGCGTGGTTAGTTGGTTTCCCTGGTGGTGCAGTGGTAAAAAATCCACACACCAATGTAGGAGACACAGGTTTGCTCCCTGGACTGGCAAGATCCCCTGGGGAAGGAAATGGCGACTCACTCCAGTATTCCTGCCTGGGAAATCCCATGGACAGAGGAGCCTTGCAGGCTATAATCCATAGGGTCGCTAAAGAGTTGGACACAACTTAGCAACTGAACACCACCAACAAACATCCTTCTGAGCAAGCCTTATTCAGGAGAAGCAGCTCTGAGAGACATCTGAAATGATCCATGCTGAGGAATTCACCCTGCTTCAGCTGCAGTAAGCAGCTGACCGTTCTGCTACCCAGGATCCAAGGTGAGACTAGTGATGTTTCACATCCCAGACTTATAGGAGAGATTCCAAAATAGTCACCGGGCTGTGGGGCAGAATCTGACACTCTCGCAACTAACAGCGTGCATGTCACCGTTTCCCCCATGACAATCACAGGGGACATAATCCCGGGCGACACTTGGTAATGGCTGTCAGATAGCCACAGTGACCACAGCCTCTGAACCTCAAATTCACACACACGATCCTAAAAAGCCAAAATCTTATCCCATTTTCACAGGTAAGAGAGCTGTCAAAGACAGACCTGGATGCTGAAATTTTAATGGTTTGTGGAAAGAAGACAAAATATTCTATTTCAAAAGATTTAACACATGTGGCAGCCTAAGCACATGGTAAAGAGCGAATCAACATTTTAAATATGCTATTCCTTAAGGAAAAACTTTTTACCAAAGCTATGTATTATTATCAATATTCATAATGCAGACAATCTCCACAGTACATAGAAACAAATCCTAGATTAGGCACCTAGAAAATAAATTGGCAGCATGCAATTTTCTATGTCTTTGGACTAACTTTTGCAACAGACTTATAGGGCAGGGGTAACCCAACAGTGTAAGGACAGGAAGTCAGCCTAGGAGTAAAAGTATGATAAGAGATACACATTTCATCCCAGGTTGGGAAGATCCCTTAGAGAAGGAAGTGGCAACCCACTCCAGTATTCTTTCTTGCCTGGGAAATCCCATGGACAGAGGAGCCTGGCAGGCCATAGTCCATGGGGTTGCAAAAAGTCAGACATGACTCAGCACACACACATATACAAAGATCATCTAAAGTGTCAAGAAGATTTCATAAAAAATGCAAAGCCTTATAAATGTTCAAAAAATAATTTATAAAATGAGATTTATTTTTAATAAAGTACAGAGAAATACAGGAAAAAGTGTGAATGCACTGGCACTACAGGAGCTTTGTTACAGTATTCAGTGTAAGTTGCTCACTGAAGACTCTGAAATAGCAAGTTCCAGTACAACCTGTCAGCATGGAATGAAGAGTCAGTACTTTAGAAAGATGTGTGTGTTTGGGGGTGGGGGTGGGGCAGAGAGAGGGTGGCATGTGTGTGTTGGGTGCTGGGAGGAAAAAGAAGCAGAGAGAGAACACACACACACACACACACACACACACACACACACACACTCTTTCATCTTGGCTCAGTGCATGGCTGACTATATTCTCTACTTAGGCAAGAAATTTTCACTAACTTAATTTTAGTAATTAAAATACATTCAGTACTTTGGGGAACCTTTAACAAGAATAAAGCAGTCTATTACACATGCAATTCTGTACACATTTCTTTTCAAGTTGCTGTATTTAGAGACAAGCTGACTTGAGACACCAACAGTTTTATATGCTATCACCAAAACTTGGACTAGGAGGTGTAAGGGAGAAGAAGAATGAAAGTTCTTGAGCATAAACCTTTTTCTCTTTGATGCCAAAACTGCCTTTACAGACCTAAGTCCCCAAAGTGTAGGCTTTGTTCTCATTTGTTTTTGGTATTATTTAAAACTCTTCTAGCAAATCTTCTTGCAGTGGAGGGTTATGTTCCACTATCCACTTATAAAACTGCAGGATGATTCCAGTTCACATTGTGCAAATGACATTCTAACTAGTGACAAAACCTATAGCCAGCTATCAAAATCAATCACAACCAGCTATAAGAATGGTGCTAAAGCAACCGAGACTCAAAGGACTCTGCTCTACTTCTTATCACAGCCTTCGTGGCGGTAGCATGCAGTGTGTGCGTGTGTGCTGAGTTGTTTCAGCCACGTCTGCCTCTGTGCAATCCTCTGTCCATGCAATTCTCCAACACCTGAGTAGGTTGCCATGCCCTCCTCCAGGGCATCTTTCTGACCAAGAGATCGAACCCACGTCTCTCCTATCTCTGGCACTGGCAGGCGGCTCTTTACCACTGGCTCCACCTGGAGAGCCCATCATGCAGTAAGTGCTCCCAAACAACTGAATAACTGTCACAACAATTGGAACTTGAGAGCGATGGGAGTTTTGACAGAAGCAGGAAGGGTCAAGTATTCTTCACTACCAGGAGTCTAAGACAAATAGTTAATTACTGTTGGAGGTCCCTGTGCTCAGCACTGAATTATGAGCAGCTTCAGCTGTGCAGATGAAGAATAGTGGTGGGTGAGAGTGTCTGCTGGTGTGAATATGCTTCAAGGTGATGTAACCACGATTAAATCAGTCAAAAAGTTCTATTCCAAAACTATTTGATAGTCAAGATTTTCTAGAACTTGAGCTCCAAATTATTAAAGATTAAAAAGGGAAAAAAAAGACTGATAGTGAAATTCATACTGTTCAGTAACTGCCAACTCTATACAAATTACATGAAAAGAACCTACAAAACAGAAATCTGAATTTTCACAATTAGGAAACGATACAATTCAGTGTCATTTTTAAAGATTTTTTAGTTAAAAAAAAAAGTTTGTATACATATGTCTTTATAAACATAGAAAAAAGTCAAAGGACTGCTTTGCTTATTAGAGGTTATCCCTAGAGAATATCCTTTCCTTATGTAGTTAAAGTTAAGGGGAAAATGTTTTTAACAGCAGTCAAGTTACCAGAATTGAACTTTCCTGGTGGCTCAGATGGTAAAGAATCTGCCTGCAATGTGGGAGACCTGGGTTCACCGTGGGTCAGGAAGATCCCCTGAAAGAGGGCAGGGCAACCCACTTTAGTATTCTTGCCTGGAGAATCCCCATGGACAGAGGAGCCTGGCATGGACAGAGGAGCCATGCGGTCGCAGAGTGGGATAAAACTGAGCAACTAAGCACATACAAGTTACAAGAATTAGACTTAAAAGTTATTTTCAAAACTACTCTCTATACATATTTGCTAAACACAAACATAGATATGACTTCTCTGTTTTCTGAGCCTTCACTGCTTTTTATTTGCATTTCTTATAGTTGCTGCTGCTGCTGCTAAGTCGCTTCAGTCGTGTCCAACTCTGTGCGACCCCACAGACAGCAGCCCATCAGGCTCCCCAGTCCCTGGGATTCTCCAGGCAAGAACACTGGAGTGGGTTGCCATTTATAGTTGATACCCAGGTTTAAAACTCCAAGAATTAATAAGTTCAAAAATCTAATTGTTTCAATAATCAGAACTAAATTTATCCATAAGAAACAATTTTCAAATTAAATTTTTGGAATATTATTTGCCAGAGTTTCAAAGGGACAAAAAGATTATGTGAACCAACCTCTTCTTTTCACAGATAAGAAAGCGACCCAGGAGACCAGCCTTAGGTCCTCACAAAGAGATGAGAACCCTAATCAATGTCCTACTGATGACATGCTTTATCCCACATTACATAATTTTGAAAGCTGCGTTTTCCATTATTCTAATAATTTCAAAATACTAAGGAAACCATATTGTTCTCAAGATGCTGCAGAATCTACACAAACTGCCTTTGTTAAAGTAATGGTAACTAGTAAGGGAACTGTGAGTCTCTTTACATCATCCTCATCTGTACAGCCAAATGTTTAAGTAGAGAGTCTTCATAGTTACTTGCAGTTATATTACAAACAGTTTTTACTGAGTGCTTCTCTGGGTTAAGAATGGTGCTTCATTCCATTTTTAATCACCACCACTGACTCCATTTTCGAGATGAGAAATTTGAGGTTTGGAGAAATTAAGCGACTTTCTTGGAGTCCAGTGACAGGTGAGTGACTAAAGAGGTCTGCCTCCTTGGGCCCAGCATCCTTGTGCTGCCCCTGAAATGTAATCGTGCAGTTTCAAAACTACATTCAGGGACCAAGGGGGCTGGAATTCATCTGCCTGAGAACAATTCCCTGTGAGCCTCTGCAACTATGGAGAGCTACTAGAAATGCAAGAGCCACAGCTCCTAGACTGCAGCCTCAGACACAGACTGTCTCGCTCCAGCTTTGATGTAACTCCTCCTTTGGGCCTCCTGACTCACTTCCTAGGGTGCTGGAGTTACCTGTCAAACTACAAAGGCTCTCTATTGTGTCCCAAGCACGGCGAGCAGCATGGAGGTAGAGAGCCCTGCGTGGTTCTCTGGTTTGGCTGCTGAGCCCTGCCCCCACCCAGACAGGGCTACCTGAACTACACTCACAGTTCTCCATATCAGCACACAACCCACCATGAACTTCCAGGCCTCTGTGTGTTCTCCACACACTCCTGCCCCTACCCCCAGGCCACAAAGTCTCTCTCCAAGTCCCTTTCACCTGTTTAACTCCTCTGCACTCTTCGAGACTTAGCAGTCCTCCCATTTCCCGGAAAACCCTTCCTGTACCCTCCCATTCCCAGCAGGTTGGCCAGCCCCACCCTTGTCACCGGGCCGTCTGTTACCTCGTTAAACTTCACGGGCTTCCCCACTGCTGGGTCCCCGGCACCTCGGCGCCTAGCTCACAGTACGTCATTCCAAGAGTGTTCATGAAGGCGTGACCCCAGCCGGGTAGGGAGTGATGGCAGCGCTGACAATGGACATTCACCCTGGCATGCTTACTACTCTGCCTTTCCGTTTTTCTAGAAAAACCACCCACAGACCAGACAGAAAGACCTGCAGTGACCCTACATCTGATGCGCTTGTTTTCCTGTAACCCATGAGCCCCCCGGCACCTTGCCCACGGAGGCCAGGCAGCTGATACAGGCCTTGTGATGGATGCACCTAGGCCACTATCAGCCTCTGTGCTCGAGCACTGAGCATATTTGTTCTCTGACTTGAGCGGTCTTGGATTACTCTGGGTGACAGCAATCCAGTTGTCCCCCTGTAGCCACAGAACACTGCTGCCAGGACCTCCTGTGGGCACTGAACTCTACAGATGCTGAAGTCCATATACTATAAAACCATGCAGTCAGCTCTTGGTACCTGCAAGTTCTGCAACCATGGAAACGGAGAATCAACAGGGCGCTGCCTGGCACCAAAATATTTTCCCAAGACTGTACCTCTGAAATTTTAACACAAATTAAAAGAAAAATCTGATTTGCTTTATCACAATGTATTATAATTTTAAAAGAATTTTTCTTTTTAAACACTTGTTCAGTAAGACATGACTGTATATGGGATGACAGAGGAAAAACTTTTTTTATGAGGAGTTTTCCTTTAAAAAAAAAAAATTTATTTACTTATTTGGCTGCACCTGATCTTAGTTGCAGGATTTTTACTTGAAGCATGCAAACTCTTAGTTGCGGCATGTGGAATCTAGATCCCTGACCAGGGATCAAACCCAGGCCCCCTACATCGGGAGTGAGGAGTCTTGGCCACTGGGCCACCAGGCAAGTCCCTAAAAAGGCCTAAAAGTGGCAAAACTAATTCAGATACCAAGGAACTTTAAATCAAAGAGTTCAGTAGAATTCACAATACCTATCGACTTCTGGGTAAACTCTGGGAGACAGTGAGGGACAGGGAGGCCTGGCGTGTTACAGTCCATGGAGTCGCAAAGAGCTGGACACACCTTAGCGGCAGAACAACAACTGACTTCCGCAAATAGTAACATTTATGTTTAAACAGCAGAATACCAAAAATTGTTCATTGCAGGGGGATAAAAACATATTAAAAGTTATCTCACAGCAGAGACAAAATAAGTATTCTAGACCGAAGAAACAACATTTAGTGCACTGAGAGAAAAGAAGGGTCAGCCAGGGAAACAAAAATGTGAACGTAGCCCTGAATGACTGGAGCAGGGTGTTCAGGAAGGGGAGCTGAGAGGGGCGCAGAGCCAATTACCAGAGCTTCTGAACTGCATTAAGGAGTCTGGACTTTATTCTCGGGATGAAGAAAAGTTTTTTTTTTCTCTCTCTCTGAATTCACTTATTTAAAGATAGAACACAGCCATTCAAAATCGTAGAGCACAATATCAACACAGTTTAAAGCTAGGGAATTAAGCTGAATTGTTGTATTTAATTTACATTAATAAGTATCTTAAAAGAAGCAAATGTAGACTTTAAGATTTATTAACACGCTAATGACCCAAGTAACTAAGAGAATCTAAGTTGAGAGAGATATTGTGTGATTTTCAGGTTGAAAGATTACAGTAACATATATTTCAATTAGACAGCAGCAAATACAAAAGCATCTTCTGAACTGTACAGTATCCTGTATGGAGGAGTTCATTCTACAGCATTTCATCATTCTCCTGGCCTCAGTTTGTGCATAGAAGGCACGCTGGACACCAGCAATTCACATTACATAAATTATCCACCACTCACAAGGTGTAAAATCTACATTATACATGTATAATATAGAAAAAAATGTATATTGGACATGTATAATATGCATGAATAGAAATTATTCTTGAATGCCAGAAACAGTGCCAATTATTCCTGACAGACTTGGGATTTCCCACCTTTGCCACTGATTAACTTTCTGAACTGTTTAAGCCTGTGTTTAGGTTTCTTCATTTCTAAAACGAGAAGGCTGGGCTAGATTTTTGTCCACTTTAGTGTCAAGATCAGACTTCCATAGTAGAAACCTCACTCTAACTGCAGTGAGTGACTGAGGAGAACATGTCCAGGAGCCAGAGGCTGGTTAGGAAGAAGTTTTGCAATAACTGGGAGGAGGTGACAGAGGCCTGACCCTGGTTAGCAGCTGTGGGGGTGGATTCCAGGGCTAGCAGACACTGACAACAATAGAACTGGAGACTGATTGGATGCTGAGGGTGAGAAGACCAGCGTAAGCGCACAGCCGCTCGGGAGGTGGTGGCAGGAATTAAACCAATGGCACCCCAAAGGACCAGGAGATCTGACCGGGAGGATGGAGATTCCGTTTGGGTGTGTGGTGGCTGCAGCGCCTGGCTGAGCTGCACCTCCTGGAGAAACTATCCCAGGGGCAGGGGGGTGCAGGGTTCTATCACTGAAGCCAAGGCACTTTAGGCACCAAAATATTATAAAAACAATTCAGCAAAGACACAACTAATAGTCTTCTGATGTATCTTTTTCTCTCCAGTCAATGACATTCTTTAAGGATCTTTGCAGAAAATGTGAAATGTGATTATTTAAGAATTTAGCCCTTTGTGCAAGAGTAAGATTTGAAATAAAGAAATGTATTTGGGAACACTGAAATATTTGAAAATTAGTATGTGATAAAGGGGATACTTTTAATCAATAAACAATGCTGGGGAAAAAACCTAGCCAATCATTTGGAGAAAATAAAGTTAGGGCCTTAAACTTCAGAGAGCTCAAGAGACGATTTCTTTTTTAATCTATAAAAATAGTATTAGAAAAGACTGGTGAATTTTTATAGTCTTATGGCAGGGAATAATAATAGCTATTACCTACATAGTGCTCATCATGCACCATGCACTATTTACAGTGTTTATACAAACACTTTGTTCCTGCAACAATTCTGAAGTAATATTTTCATTTTAGAGTTGAGGAAATTGAAGTGCAAAGAAGTTCAGTAACTTCCAAGGTTCTCTACTCCACAGTGGTGAGACTCTGACTAGAACTCAGGCATCTGCGCTCTGAACCACTACAGAGCACAGCCTCTCTGTAAGACCATGCAGAAAGAGAGGGAGAGGGACAAAGAAAGAAATGAAATCTGAAGGAATATTTAAAGCCTCTTTATGGAATGACAGTTATCGTTGAAATTCATAAATTATAACACAAAAGTAGAGAAAACATTTCCAATAAATGTCGAGCTAATATTCTAATACATAAAGGATACTTAAAAATCAATAAGAAAAAATTAAACAATTCTCTCTCATGTGTGAAAGTCACAAAAGAAGTAGGAAATTGTTAATAAATACAAGTTGTATGGATGTGAGAGTTGTGGACTGTGAAGAAAGCTGAGCGCCGAAGAATTGGTGCTTTTGAACTGTGGTGCTGGAGAAGACTCTTGAGAGTCCCTTGGACTGCAAGGAGATCCAACCAGTCCATTCTGAAGGAGATCAGCCCTGGGATTTCTTTGGAAGGAATGATGCTGAAGCTGAAACTCCAGTACTTTGGCCACCTCATGCGAAGAGTTGACTCATTGGAAAAGACTCTGATGCTGGGAGGGATTTGGGGCAGGAGGAGAAGGGGACGACAGAGGATGAGATGGCTGGATGGCATCACTGACTCGATGGAGGCGAGTCTGGGTGGATTCCAGGAGTTGGTGATGGACAGGGAGGCCTGGTATGCTGCGATTCATGGGGTCGCAAAGAGTCGGACACGACTGAGCGACTGAACTGAACTGAACTGAACTATGATGCTAAAAAGCTAAGAAATGCAAATTGAAATATGAAACCATCTTTCACAGACTGATAATATCAAACACTGGCAAGAATGTGAAGCAATAAGCACTCTCACATACCATGAGATGAATGTAAGCTGACACAATGTTTTACAGGGCAATTTGGCTACATGATAAAAATTTTAAATATACATAATCCTTTGACTCAGCAGTTTTACTTCTGAATATTTATTTTACAGAACCAAATGCCCAAATATCTGAAAACGCACATACAATGGTAGTCACTGCAGCGTGATATAACTACCAAACAATAAACAATATGTCTAAAAAGAGATTGGTTAACGAGACAACCAAATGACGGAATGCCATGCAGTCATGAAAATGGCAGCTCTACGTTCATCGTTAAGATACTAAACAAAATGCTGTTAAGAAAAAAAAACTGTATAGCAGTCTACATAGTACTGTTCTTTTGTTAAAAGATAAATGCATGTTTAAAACAGATTGTTCTGTTGCTTTCAAAAGGACTGTCTAACCATTTTAGTAATAAAGCTTAATCTAAAAATTCTGAATTCAGAAAAATCACAAGGACCTTAATATAACAGTGTAGAAATACCCGTGTGCCAGAAAAACTAAACGTATTTTCAAATTTCAAAATAAGTTTATACTGACATTAAAAGTTTTTTAGGAATATTAGTACCTACATTAATTAATAAGTCACATCTTTTTTTTAAAATCTAAGGATCAATGAAAATAATTGATTATTACCCAAGAATTTAAGAATATCAATAAATCCAGATAATAAATAATAGGTACAGCCAATTAATTATTTTGAAAGAGGAAAAAAAGAAATGTGAAATGTCTTTCTCAAAACACTCAACATCTTAAGACATGTGAACATCAAGAATCCAATCCTTTCGCAAGCAGCCATCTTATTAGACCAAAGTCCTCACAGTAATTAAATAACTTGGTCAACATTGCAAAGCTGGCGCTTACTGCCTGACTTCTCACAGTCTAGCTAGGAGAAAGGGCAGTATATATTGGTGGTGGTGATTAACTATTAAGGCATCTTTTTTTAATTGTAGGATATAAAATGACTCAGCCCAACAAAGAGAGCAAAAAAAACTCTGCCACACAGCCAATCCACAGGACGTTCGTAATGAGCAGCATCCAATTTTATGTAATTCTAAAGAACACTTCATTTATTCAGCATCAAGGCTACAGGACCACGACTTCCAGATGATTTAGATGTTTACCACTTTGAGGATCAAAATACTTTCTACAACCATCAGGGACAGAATACTTCCTTAATATGTTACAAGCTTTCTAACTTGGTTGACTGAGTGGAGGGAAACACAACAATCTTGTAAGCCACAGTCATTGTCATTACGGAAAACAAAACCAATCATATGATCTTCATCACTCTCATTTTACAAATAAGGAGCTGATACCCCAAGAGTAACGTGGGAAAGGGCTGTGAATTAATAAATTCCTAATCTTAGAGGTGATCCAGGTGTGTGGAACCAAGCGTTCCATCACCAGGCTGTGGAACCAAGCGTTCCATCACCAGGCGGCCCCCAACTGCCATGCTCCAACGTCCTCTTAGCAGGTCCCTTTCTCCTCCCTTCTTAGCACCTGGCAGGGCTCTGCCTATATTCTGCCTTTAGGGAACCTGTCTCTTGCTCTAAGTATGCGTCTTCTAACTGGCTGCTTTTAATTGCTGCACATACATTGCTGCTGCTGCTAAGTCACTTCAGTCGTGTCCGACTCTGTGCGACCCCACAGACGGCAGCCCACCAGGCTCCCCAGTCCCCGGGATTCTCCAGGCAAGAACACTGCGTTAGGGACACCAAATAGACAAGACTAAAAGAATAATAAAGAAATGTCAGCAAATCCTGAGTGAATGCCCCTGGAACTCTTCTAAGTGTAAAATCAAAGAACTTCAAAGCACAGATTTTGTTACAGGCCCTTTGGCAGTTCAGAGCCTTCTTTTCTTACTTCTTAGTGCTAAACCATGTTCCAGATAAGGGAGGCTACCAGGTTTAGTTACCACCAGTAAACTTTAAAACGTTTTCTGTTAATGTGGGTTCTTGGTTCCTGAAATCTCACATAGTACTTGTCTAGCAAATCTTTTCTTTAATGCAAATGTGAACTACTTATCCCAAGTTGAATCATTATCAGTAGCAAATTCATAAATTTTGGATGAAGTAGGGTAATTGGGACAAAAATCCTAAACATAATATCCTAAATTTAGATAACATTCTGAGAACTCAGAAAAAGGAATCACTGTATTAATGCATAACAGCTCCAGGTGTATATTTATATAGATACGCACACACACACACATGCGTGCACACACATACGCGTACACACACACACACTTTCAACTCCCTGGTAAGAGAAGAACTTAATACACAGAGCAAACACTTCTTACAGCGTATTATCATGCAGTATAGCTCTTTCCTCTGTACCACATTAAGCCATCCTACTTCACCTGTGGCATTTGGTGTGTCTAATACTTCAGATACCTCCTAATGAATCTATCACACACTGACTATTTGGAAACACCAATCATCTAGGCTTTTGCCATTTAACCCCATCTCAGCTAAGTCTTGATTACATCTGACCAAAGGGGAAGAACAGACAATCCACTGGTTTGATCTTGCAACATCATAACTACCTCCATCCATTTATTTAACAAATTCTTACTGAGGATCTACTCTGGGCCAGGAATTTTGCTAGGTTCTGGGTTCCAACCCAGCCAAAGGCTCTGTCCACTTATGTCTTTTCAGTCTTCAAGGGAAGGCAACCATTCACCAAATGAGAAAAATACAAAATCAAAGCACTAACAGTAAGGACATGGAGCTACAAAGCCAGTCTAGGAGATGAGGGAAGGAAGGCTTCCCTGAGGAAGCCTCAGTGAGCTAAGATATGAAAAGGGGGGAGCTGACTCAGGACTGGGAAAAGTGCTCCAGGACAGAGAGCAGGTGGTGCCACAAAGGCCCTATGGCAGAGGTGGTGTGCTGAGTCAGGAAATGAAGGCAGTCCTGCTGAGAATAAGGGTGTGTGTGATCAGAGATGGGCCCAGAGAGGCAGCCAGGGGCTAAACGAGGCAGGGACTCTGTGGGACATCTTAAGAACTCTCCGATCTTTATCCAAATGGAAAGCATCTGAACGTTTTACAATTCAATTTAATTTACTTTTCTATAGGAAAATTGCTACACTCAGATTTACACTTTTAAATGATCACTCTGGTCACACAATATGGAGAACCAACTGGAAGGGAGGAAGCAGGAGAGAGGGAGCAAGGTGGGAGGCTATGTTAGTTCAAATGAGAGATCATGGAGACCTGGACTAGGAATATGGTAACAGACCAAAGCACCAGCCTCTGATACGGAACTGAAGACTAGGAGCTGTCAAGGGTAACTACTAGGCTCTGGTCCTGCCGCTTCATGAGCAGAGAACTCCTGAGTATGAGTAGGGCAAGGTGTAGGGAAAATCCTGAATTTGGTTTTCGATGCCTGAGTACGGATGTGTTCTATAGAGAGGTGTGGCAACTAGGAGAGGTCATGGCTAGGAAAATAAACTCTGCACTCATTCATGAAAGGCCAATAGTTGACCTAAAGGCATTAATGAGACTAGGGTGGGGGTGGAAGAGAGGAAATGAGAGAAGGCCTGGACCTGAGGATGTTCTAATATTAATGCTCAAGAAGCTGAGGAGCCATTAAAGAAGGGTTGGCAGTGTTAAGAAAACAACCAGGAGGGCTTACCCATAAGCACAAATAACTAGGCACTCAAATCCCAAAAACTCAATTTTCTCAATATTTGACAGTTTGCACATGGCTCTAATTACTTTGTAACTACAGAGTTATTAAACTAATTCTGTAAGGTTTACATTATATAAAATTGGTCAACATTATTAATCACTGCTTGCTAAATACCAATTACTGCTACAAAATACGAAGCAATACACCAAAACTCGTAAGAAATAGTTCCTGCCTTCAAAACTTTCCTTAAGCTACATTATGATTAAAATCACATCACATTAAGTCATGAGTTAGTGTGTCTTCTAATACACTTATTTAAAAATTAATTCATCCTAACACTTTGGGAAAATTAGTTCATCCTAATGCTCATCCTAACACTCTTAGAAAAGACCCTGATGCTGGAAAAGATTGAAGGTAGAAGAAGGGAATGACAGAGGATGAGATGGTCGGATGGCATCACCGACTCGATGGACGTGAGTCTGAGCAAGTTCCAGGCGATGGCGAAGGGCAGGGAAGGCTGGTGTGCTGCAGTCCATGGGGTCACACAGAGTGGGACGTGACTGAACAACAACACTTACATGCATCCGATATTCATGGGTGCCAGACACTACTCTAGGTGATGGGCAATGGCACTAAGAATAAGACAGAGTTCCTTGTCTGTTAGCAACTGATATTTAGTATTCAGAATGCTGTAAGACCAGTTTGAAGATTATTTGATGCTATATCAGTTGAATGGTTATTTAGGCCAGAAAGGAAGGCAATAATACCTACTACTTATCAAGAGTACAACCTCTACCCCCCACCCTGATATCTACCTTCTTCTGACTCCACATACACTCATCATCATGCTTACTGTGACACTTAGCCAACACGCTAACTACAGCACTGCGTAAGCTCCAGGCTCTTGCTTCAGTCTTAGAGAGGGCTGAAGGTCTCATCACTAATTCCCAGGTGACAGACTGCATTTTCAGAAATACATGCTTGGTGGGTCTTAAGAACTTAACAGCTCTTGGCTCTCTATAACATCTCAATCTATTAAACCAAACTAACCAGACTGGTTATTTCAAAGGATTCTATCGCTAACAGTACAGAACTCCTTTCCATACCAAACATACCTAAACTAACCCATAGGCCAGAGTAAATGAGACAAGGATATCTTCTTGATTATCTTATAGCCTACAGCATACTTTATACATTTCCCAATGTTATTTCCCTAACTAGCAGAGTTGCTTTTACAAATAATAAAGCCTGAACTGTAAAACCAGTGTTGGCAGATCCTCAGTTTTTTGCTCCTATACCCCCTACTTAATTTTCTCTTTAAGAAAGAAAGAAAGAAAAAAAAAATCACATCTGAACTTGCAGTTCCATACTCATACCTTTTAAGAGTATAGGCAGAAATAGTTTGAAAGTAATCTGTACCTGAATTTGCCATTGCTGTGGAAATGGAAAAGCTACAGTATGTATCTGTCCTAAGAAAGGGAAAGAGCAAAAACTAGCAGACCAAAGGTACAGCAGAAAGCAGAACAAAGCTTCCACCTTTAACTACTGTCCTGAAAGGTCAATTATTCCTCAGAAAGCTAAGGAAGCACTACTGTATTCACTGTAGAGATACAGTGTGAAATGCTGTGGGTGAGATTCAGAGCACTAATCCTTAATTTAGGTGCTCCTCTCTATTCCCATGTCTCTCACAACACACAACATGGTAGTGTGAAACCTCTTCATAATACAATCTGACAGCAGAAACAGAGGCTGTGCACTGATGACATTTTTCTCTACCACCCAGAAAATCACCTCGGAGAGGTTCATAAAAGTTGGATGAATGAAATCTAAAACAAGTACAAACAGATAGGATGTGACTCTACTGGAACAGTTTCCATGTGCGATGATTAAAATGAATGTGTGATATTATATTAGCTTCTTTATTTCCTTCTACTTATAAACCACACAAAACAAGAAACCTAAGAAACACTCAACACTCACCAAACGTTCTCCTTGACTAACACAATGAAATGATCAAAGTACAAATCATTTGTTCTCCCTGCCTAACATGATGAGGTGATCTAAGCACAGTTTACTTGTATTACATGTATGAGGCCAGGTTACAAACATCATGCTTTATGGACACATCAGGAGACAAACGTATTGGCAATGGCACTGGGTAGAAACCTATCATTCTCACATTGACTCTTGAAGGACAACTTCCTCCTTCAAATCATTAATCTGGTCATTAATTTGTAAAAGAAAGTGGAGACAGCAGAGAGGGATGGAAAGAAATGGACTGTGCAGTGAGATCGTCATGGACTGGAAGGAAGCCTAGCCTGTTTTCCAGTCGTGTGATCATGGGGCTTTAGCATCACACATGAGTTTCTACCTCTTGAAAACAAAAAATTACAACACACTGGAAGGCTGCAGACATGATGAAATGAGCTAATATATAACTTGCCTGACACACAGAAGGCAAGAAAAGTGACTATATAAAAGTACTTCTACTTGATCAATGAACATGTTTACTAACCACAGCAAAAATCCTCTTATTTTCTTGCAAGAACACCCAACTAGCAGTTAGCTTTGCAGTGAGGATTTATAAATGAACATTTACTTCAATTCTGTTTCTGATTATTTCTTTCACGTTTCAAAATGTTCTTAAATTATTTCTTAAAAACAACTTGGGTTGATTCTTAATAGTGCATATTTCCTCACATTAATCTTTTTTACCCATTTACATTTTAAAGTAACTCTAATTTTCAGCTTAGATTATGAAGAGGCCAGGACTGAAGAAAACAACCAAGTCTAAGGAATATACCTGGAACATCTGATATAGCAAGGCATTTCAAGGTTAGAAGTGCAAAATACTGCAGCTCTTAAGGAGCCTCTGGAGACTAATGCTTCTCCATGCCACATTCTCCTATTGCCTTCCTCAAAGAAAAATAACCCTCAACCCAAGAAAACTGGATACAAAATGCAAAAGTTGTGCCTTCTTACTCAGAGAACTTCTGAATGCCCCATGTTTTCCCTCAGGGGAATCCATTCCCTATTAACTGCCCCAGCCACTCCAGCATTTCTTCTGGAATGCTCCCAGCAACTGTCAAGGGCTGATCAGAGGACAGCCTAGGCAAGCTGTAGCTGGTTCTTTTGCTCTTGTTGAAAGCAAAGAACGCTCCTTTCATTCCATATTTTGAAATCTTCCAAGTCAGTAAGTCAGCAACCATTTCTAAAATGTGCAACATATGCTTGAGGTAGTATAGGAGATGCGAAAAAGAATATCAATGAACAGAGCTACTTCCTGTGTTTTTTTTTTAATCTAGCAAAATGGAGTTATTATAGCATATTGGAAATAATGTATTAAGGAATGTTGGTTAACCAGTCACTCATGCCAGAATCAGATATGAAAAGAAAACTAAAGTTGGCAACAATTCTAGTTCTAATATTTCCCTTTCAGAATTATATTTAATAATCTTTGAAGAATGCATTCATTTTCTTACCTGATTCAAAATAAAACTTGGAGACAATTCCTAACTACAAAACTTACAAATTCATGTAAGACTAACTTATGTAACTACTTCTGTCATTTTATAAAATCACCAATTAAAAAAAAAAAACTTATTTGGGGGCAATAATTTTCCTACACCTCCTTTAGTAAAGTCACTGAATTATATTTTTAGTCCAGAAGCTTCTAAAAGGAAGTGAAAGCTGAGGGCTATATGAGGATATAAAAGCAGCCTATGAAACAGCTTCAGTTTTGAGGAAAAACTAACATTAACAAGTACAGCATATCTTGTTCTTTCATGGGGCCAGCAAATTGATAGTTAGGTTTTTTTTTTTTAAGTTACAAAAATAGGATGGAGTAATTATATCTACCAAACTCACAATAGCCTGTTCAATGGAGAGTAACACTGTAATTTCTCTTCAAAGACAGTAAATAGGAAGAAAAAGCCCCGAATTCTGTATTAGAAGGAAAAATCCCAAACCCTTGGGCGCCACTTACAGGCAAAAAACTTTCACTGATTTCAGTTACCAACCCGAAAAAGAGGGGTGGACTTAAAATCTTCTATTTTTAGTATCAGTATTATTTATATTATTTACACTACAAAATTGTATTTTCCACAGTTTCAATTTCTACACCCAAAGTTAAAAAACTGGAGGAATTATGAAATTTAAAAACTTTAGGAATTCTCTTTAAAAAAATACGACAGGTCTTAAAGATGTACAGTACTACTGAAACATAAAAATATTTCAAAATCTTGATGTTAGATGATCCTTCTAAAGTATGAATGTAACTACTATCCAAAAAGTAAAGTTCAATTGCAATTTTACTGCTTACAGTCAAAGTGCTTATACCAACGGACTCAAATGAATTTCAACCCCATGAACAAGGAAATATGGAAAAAACTCACTATTTCAAAAGTAGAAAAAATCAATATTTTACAATAAATGAAATGTTTATGTATAACATTTGGGATGAACAAACAGCATTCTGGCCAGTGAAATTCATTTTAAAAAATGATTTTGCCGATTAGTCTATTATTTCATATACTGTGCAGTTATAATCCACCCTTTCAAAAAAGGGGAGGGGGAAAACTAGGTTATAAAATGCAAAAATTAAACATGGATTACTCACTCCCTGAATCTGCTTTCACTTTCGTCCTCTTATTTTGTGTGGAGACAACACTAAACATCTATACATTAATTTTACAGTGGTTCCTCTTATATTCATAGCTCGTTAAGATGCCTAGAATGCTGAGGCTTGCTAAACTATTTACTGCATCCAAAAACTTGGTATCATGGGAATAAGACAAAATTCACCTCTCAAATTCAGGGTTTAATATCTTTAACTGGACCTCACTTGTAGTAACAATCGCCTACAGCGAATCCTTCCAGTCAAGTTCTAATGCAGTCTGCAAAGAAGCAGTAGTGCAGAGAGAGAAACATAACCCTTGTAAGACTAAGCTACATGTACAAGTGCACACAGAAAACCAGCACAGTCACAGGTCCCTGTTCCTCTCAACATGGCACACTGCTGACCACATTTTTAGGGTTCCCTCCCCCGCGAGGTGGGGAAAGAGGGGCCAACTTCTAAGTAGCAATCAACAAACTGCGGTTTTAAACACATAATCAAGTTGCCCCCAAAAGTGCCAAATCACTAGATAATTAACGAAAGCCAATGATTCCTACTGTCAAATTCGTTTCACAAGGGAAACCAATACAAGGCAGTCTCTAAAACATTCAGAATAAAGGTCAGGAAGCCCTACAAGGAAACGGGTGACTATCACAACATTTCCAGCAACTCAAAATACCCCTCAAACCTGTGCTCTGCATACACTAGTTAGATTTTAAAACAAACAAAAACAAGGACTATGGCTGTCACATTTAAAAGAATTTCCTTAAACACAAATTTCTAGTTGCCAAAAAAGAGCCAGGCCAGGAACGGCTGGCCTGAGTTACCTTGCACATACCGTAACGTGCAGGCAGCCCAGGGCCCCGGAGCACACCGCACTGGGTCCCCTGGAATCCCGAGGCGGCCCGCGCAGCTGCAGGGAGCAGGAAGCACCGCACCCGCGCCGCGGTCCCCAACCACTCCGGAGAGGCTGCGGGGAGTAGGCACTACCGCTTTGCAACTGAATGGCTGACACATCCGGTCCTGGCTCTTACACCACTCCGCCAAATGCAAACTTCAAAGGCCAAATTCAAACTCCAAACAGAAGTCACTCAAGTCTCCGTGCTGCGGTCTGTATTCCCCAGGACTCTAGGAGTCCCTTGGGGGACGCGATTAGAAAACTCTCTGTCCTAATACCCCGCAAGCCCCCAAGAGCTTGCAGCCCGTCACCCTGCACCGCTTTGACAGGCGTTACGGAGCCGTCCACCCGGAACCCCCTGCGGCCGCGCTCGGGGCGCGCCGCCTCCGTTCCGGCCCGGCCTCCGGTACCTGCCTAGAGGCTCTGCCTGTCACCGCCCGGGGGACCCCACCGCTTTCTGCGCCGCCGCCCTCCGGCCCTCCAACCCGGTCTCGGGCAGGGCTGCCCACCTGCTTCGCCCACCTACACTGCCCGCCCGCAGGCTCAGGCCTCACCCCCGCGCCCCCCCGGGACTCAGGTCCGGGGTCGCCGCCGCCGCACTGCTGCTCGCCTCTTCCAGCCTGACCCAGAGGGCAGCGCCAGGGTCCCGTTCCGGGGCTCCTCGGAGAGCCCCGATTCCAGGAGCCCCACAAAGCCAGCCCGGCCCCCCACACCTTATCTCAACTGGTCCAAGCAGCGCGGCTCGCACGCCTGTCACATGTCTGCAAACAATAACAAACTCTCCAGCACGTCCCCGCCCCGGGCCCCCGTCCGGTCCCCCAGGCCAGGTCCGGGGCGCCGCCCGAAGCTGGAAGGGTCAAAGAGGGTGCCCGAGAGCTCGGGTCCCGGATAGCAGCGCGCAGCCTTGCTTTGCGGAGCCCCGGGAAGTCCTGCGCGATGCCGGGGTTCATTCATTGCAATAGCCCGCCCGCCCCCCAAGTCCCCGCCGCTCCCCGGCCGCGCTGCTTACCCGGCCGGGGCCGCCGCAGTCGGCTCGGCGGCGGGCGTCCGCTTCTCCCCCGGCTCGGCCCCCGCGGGGCTCTGGGCGCCGCTGTCCGGTGCGGCCGCCGGCTCGGCAGGGTGGGCGCCACCGCGGCTCGCTGCTCCGTGGGGCGGCGGCACCGCCACAGGATGGAAACCGCTCCCGCCCGCCGCCGCGTCCGGGGGCTCCGGCGACGGGGAAGTGGAGGAGGACGGAGGCGAGGCGGCGAGGAAAAGCGGCGGCTCGGGCAGCTGGTCCAGCTCCACACTCCGCACTTTGCGCAGCTGCCGCCGCCTCCAGTCCGCCCGCTCACGGCCCCCACTGCCCGCCTCCCGCAGCAGCCCCGCGGCTGCCGCAGGCGCGCTGCTCGCCTTGAGGGCCCCTCTGCCGCCGCCCGCTTCGGGGCTCGCCGCCCCGGCGCCCGGGAATCCCGAGGACGAGGCGCGATTCCCCGCCGCCGCCGCCATTTTCTCTCGCGGGCTACATTCGCTCGGCCCCTGCGAGGGAGGGAGGGGGCGGGGAGAGTGCAGGGGGCGGGGGGCGGGCTCTGCGCCTCTAGCGTAGGGCTGGCTACGCCAACTGCGTGAGCGCGGCCCTTCGGGCGCCCGGCCGGGACTGACGGACGGGCGGGCGCGCGGGGTTCAGTGGGGGGGAGGACGGCGGGCCCCAGATTTCGGTGGGGAGCGGACTCTTAGCTCAGCCCCGCACGCGGGCCGCCGAGGTAGCTGCCGAGGTGGCCGCTGCGGGGGCGCGCTGGGGTTCGCGCGCCTCACCCGCCGCGCCGCCAGGTAGTCCCGGGCTGCACCGGCGAGAGGAGGAGCCTCGGCGGCAGAGCTCGGCTTCCTCTCCGCCGCAATCTCGGCCCGGCTCGGCCGGCGCTCGCCCTAAGGGAGTTGCAGTTCGAGCTTTGATGGACGGTGCGTTGAAGGGGGCGCAAGCCAGAGGGCCTGCAGTCTGTCATTCGCGTGCCCGTTGCAGTGGGCGTCGGGGAACCCGGGCGCGGACAGACCTACCCTCGCCCCCGCCTCCACTCCGCGCGGGACGCGCAGGTGGCGCCCGGGACGGTCGCCTGCTGCAAACCAAGAGAAACCCAATGTTCAGCTGACGTGATGCCGCGGACCCAAAACACAAGTTTATATATAAAAAAAGCTTTCCTCATCTTTTGCCCACCCCCAGATCGTGCTACAAATAAAACAGAAGTTTCTGGAATATCGTGTTCAAAACCTGAAATCACAGGTTTGGGACACCCTCTTCACCCACTGTTCCGCCCCCAGCTAGAGGGAGGCCGAAAGGACCAGGCAACGGGGTCGGGGGGGTGGGGTGGTCGAGGTGAATCGTTATAAATTCTTTTTCCTCTGCTGTCTTTGGGAAAGGCAGATAACGCAGGACCACAGCATGTTTGGGGAAGGAACCAGGAAGTGCTGGCTGCTGTCATCCTCCGCCAGGTTCTGACCCTCCCCGAGCCCTATGCCTCTGGCTGCACGTCCCTCTTCCCCGCAGGGTCGGGCTGCCTGTCGGGTTCCCTCCGCCCCCACCCCCGCGGAGCCCGAGCTACCCAGCGCGGCGTCACGAACCCTGCTAGTCCCTGAGGGCGTCTGGCGATAAGGTGCTTTGGAATGGAAAAAGCACCATTTACATGTTAATGATTTTAGACCTTTCTTCTGGCTTCCCTGTCGCGTTTACTTCTCCCCTCCCTTCTTTTCCTCCAGCCGGTGTGTCAGTGCTGAGAAATCTCCCTCAAGCCCGGAACCGAGTCCCTAGATTTACTTTGTGAAACAGGAATTAAGGCGGGGGTAGGGTGGGGGAGTGTCGTGGAGAGAGAGAGCTGCTCAGGAAGAGAAAGGAGAGCGCTAACTTGTCGGTATTCATACATTTAGACAAAAGTCTAAACTGTCTACAAAATAATTCCTTTGATTTCTTGGAAACAGATAAAATGAAAATCTCTTTCTTGGCTATAAATGGTTACTGAGGAGGATGGTGATATCCGAGCGATTTTTAAAGCGGATTCAGATTTCATATTAGCTCCGTGTTAACTGCTACGAAGTCTGCCATAAGCTAGTTTTAGTTACATCCAACAGTACAAATTTTGAAACTTTAGATAAATCTGTTAAAATTTGAAGTCTACAGTTAGGCTATGATTATACAGTCTTTTAATGGTAGCCAAGTGTATCATCCAAAGCAAACAGTAGTTATTTCCTAGGTCTTCCCGGATTGTTACACCCACTAAAACCTACGTTGGGAAGGATAAACTTGTTTCTTTCTTATTTAGATTAGAAAACCTTTAAAGTTGCACACATGTACTTAGTTAACTGTAAATGAGAAAAGTAAGCAGATGCCTTCAGCTTTTCAAAATTGTTCCAATTTTGAAGTTTGGCCAGAGTAGCAAAACAGAACGGGATCCAGTAAAACATTTACTTTAGCCTCGTCATTTGTGCACAGTGATGAAAACGAGACCAAGTGAGAAGAGCACAGTGCTCTCAACTAGCCCCCGTCTCGCCTCCATCCATCAAGACCTCAAGTGCTGGTCTTTCACCTGGTTTTTGGTGCTTTGAGTCATTTCCCCCTTTAATCTTTTATGTATATATTCGAGTTGTCATTATGCACCTTGCCCTGACGAACTTATTTTTTAAGGAAGAATGATAAAGGATGTGCTTGACTGAAAAGGGTGTTCTTCCTCCATCATAGGTTGATATAAAGTCGTCTTTGAAGAAAATTTAACCTGTGGAATTGCTACCATAATTTTTTGCTTCTTAAAATTCTGTCTCTAGTTTGGTGCTGCTGGGTCCTGCTTTATATTACTGCGTAAAGGCATATGTCAAATTCCCTTAATTTGATTTCTTTAATGACATAAAGGAGACTTGTGACTCTTCCAAGTTTGCTTGTACACTGAAAATTCCAGTTCCTATTTCCAACCTCTTTATTTCTATTCTCTCTCGGACACAAATGTTGCAGTAATTTCATTTATGCTATGACAGCTTTGGTAACCTTTACGTCAATATTTTACAGATCACTGCTTCCACATAGTGCTTCTGGGAATCACCTAAGTCATACTTCAGTTCCTGAATCTCAGTCATTTGGAGGATCCAGTTTAATAGTAGTACATTTCCTTCTTATGCATAAACATCACTGATTTAGAATGAACAGATTTAATAGGGACTGGCAGAAATATTGCAGTCTGTGTAGCATTCATCTTCTATTTCTTAAATACCTATTATGCACACACAAGAAATTTTCTTCTCTTGAGATATTGTTGTTTTTCATATTTACAAAAGTAAACAAAACAATCCATTTGCAAATATTTTTATTAGTGGGTATTTATCAAGTTGACTCTGCTAGAATTTCAGATCCATCCGTGTGTGGGGTTTCACTCCTGTGTTTGTGAGATCTATGTCTTAGGTAGACATAAAGAGTAAGAAGATAACCTTGAGAATAGAGTAAAAGCTGGTATCCTATCCAAGTTATAAATATTATTATGGAATACTTGCAGGAGAGTTGGGGCGAGAACTTGGTTTCTCTGTGCTCTTTCCAGACACCATGCTTCCAAGTGTTTCCAGATATCCTAAGTTGGGAAATCTTGTCATTTATGGGACAGTTGACCTTTTGCAAGTACACTGTAGGTGACATTATAGCAGAAAGCTTCTTCACCAACCTCCACTTGCTGACTCATCTAGTAACAGATACCCGTCACTCCTGGAGTGGTGTGCAGCAGGCAGAGGGGTGCTGCAGCGTAATGAACGCTCATGAGAGCTGCACACTTCTGCTCCCATCAGGTGAGTTACAGACCCCAGCGAATCCACCATATTTGTTTCCAAATCTGACTATAGCTGCTGTAACTGTCCTTATGGAATTTAATTAGGTCCTATTAAACATGACTATGTAAGTGCAAAACAGAAAGTTATTCCGATGAAAACTAAGTTAAATGCTTTCAAAGAATGAGTGAAAGCGAGACACAGAAAAGAATGTCTGTCGAATCAGTTACGGATATGAGGATTGTGAAAGAGTAGAGAAAAAAGCAGTCAAATCTGTAAGAACTTGGTCCATGTCTCTCAGCTTTCACTTTGCTTGAAAGAAAATAAGAGTGAAAACTGTAGACCATGAGAGATGTGAGACAGCCTCTGGATAGTGGACCCATACTCAAAAGACCAAGGCCCTCCACCCAAATACTGGTTAAAACCCCAGACTAGACAAGACAAAACCCTGTTGCTTATGTTTTAAGCTAAAGGGAAATAGTTTATACTATACATATGTGTGACATTCCTTTTTATTAACTAGCTATCTAAATATTTTGCTTATATTTGCAAGTATTTAAAATCAGAAACTAAATTTTTGTAGTGAATAATGAAAGCCAGCTGAATCGGGATTTTATGTTTAAAAATACAACTGCAACTAATGAAATTTGATTTATCTCACAGTCAGCCAAGTTCTACTTACCTTTACAACTCTGAATGATTCTTTGAATTCTGTTGAACCCCGTTGGTTGCTCTTTTTTGGTGTATAAAGCAATATTCTTTTTCTGTTGGTTTTATGACTTAATCATTACTATCATTTTTGCAAAAAAAAAATTTGAAGACTTCATACATTTCTCCAAGGTCCTCCTGTAATATTCAATTTCTTTCTCTGAATCAGTGTCCTTGTTGGTTTTCTCTTCTTTTGTGGTCCACTGGTCCAACTCTGCTAAATCCTATGCTGACAAGACTTACACATGATCTAGGAAGTTTAGTATCACTTCCAGTGGTTTAGTCAACTTCTTCATCTTTTGCAACATTTGTGCCTTCATTTTGTAATTGATTTGCATTGTTTTGGAGTCAAAACTGCTAAAGAGGTATACAAAAGTGATATCCACTAGAGCAGTGCCATCTGATAAAATGTAATGCAAGCTGCAAATGCAAGGCTCATATGTAATTTTAAATTTCCTAGTAGCCACATTAGAAAAACTAAAAAGAAGCAAGTGAAATTGATTTCAGTAATATAGTTTATACAGTATATCCAAAATACTACTTTTTCAGTATGTAATCAATATATAAAATATTACTAATGAGATTTTGTCATTATTTTTTTACTACATCTTTGAAATCCAGTGTGCTTTTTACTCTTCAGAACATATCGAACGTCATTTGAGTCACATTTCAGATGCTCAAAAGGCACATGTAGACAGTGACCAGTGTTATCAGACAGCGCAGCCCTAGAGCCGTTATACCTAAGACTTCGGAGTTTTATGGACCATTAAATGTCCGGTTAGGCCTCCAACTCTTTAGTGGTTCCATATTACAGAATATAGAGTGCAGATTCCAGATTTCTTTTTTCATTCATTGTGTATAATTACAAATATACACATTTGTATGTTCAGGAAATAACAAATCACAATAGATATAAATTAGTAACATATAAGTTAGCATATTACTCTTTCTACCTCCAACAGCTAAACTTTCAAATAAATTTCAGGCACCCTTGTCAGTTTCTTTCTTAACTACAGTTCTGATTCTGTCCCCTCTACTCAAACTCTTTAGTGGTTCCATGTTACATAGAGTATAAAGTCCAAATTCATTCTTTCTTTCATTTATCAAATATTAAATGCATTTGCTCCTGTGTGCTGGGCACCACTCAAGGTCAAGGATTGAGATCAGCATAGACCTGCCACCTGCCTTCATCACACCCCCAACCTACCACTGTTGACTGCTGGGTTCTCAGCACAGTTCACCCTGTCTTGTACCTGGGCTTCCACCACAGATATCTGTTCCCCCAGTTGGGAGCAGGTCATGCTATTTTTTCCTCCACTCTTTAACCTATGAGCCCTCTTCTGAAAACTCTACCTTAAATCCACTCCACCCCCAAACTCTGGCCACCACCACCCCTGGGCCTGGCCCATTCTTCACCTTTGAAGGGGCAGGGTAAGTACACATGAAGGCCCCATAACAACATTTTAAATTAGTTAAAACTCAGAATGTAAACCAACAGTGGATAAAATATATTTTAGGCTTCTACCTTGATATATATACTTTCATAAAGACAAAATGAACACTGTGTAAAGCTGTGATTTTTTTTTATATGACTGGCAACAAAATATTAAAGACAATTATATTTATATCTGGTGTTCCATTGATGGGCTAACTGGATGAGGAATAAAATAAAGATATATCAAAATTTTAAATAAAAGATAAAGTTGAATTTTAAATTTAAAAAAAATTTAATTAAATGTAATCAAGTATTTTATTAGGATAAAACTATTTACAATCCTTGCATTCAATATCCATACAGTTGCCAATGTAAGGAATAGCAACATACTTCACCTGATTTGTCTCTACCTACACAAATACAAATCTAGGTCATATACATTACTTAATATTGCAAAATTTTTCTTAGCATTTGTGTGTTACTGTTGTGAATACTAGCCCAATGAGTGAGTAGCCCAGGACCCATGAGATAGGTCAAAAAGAGAAGCAAGGACATGGACATTCAGACGTCTAGGATATAACATGCAGTTATTCAGGAATCCATTCCATTCCTGTTATCAGAGGGACAGATTTGACAAGTTAGCTTATTTTTCTCTTCTCTTCTTGAATACATCTACTAGTAAGATTCTCCCCAACTACAAATTAATGTTGATCTCCAGCATGGGCAGCAGTATAGCCACAGACCTTCTCGACCTGTCAAGACCAGGGGACAAGGAGTGTGAAGCAGAGCATCTCTGGATCCTGAGAGGCATCAATCTCGAGAACAGAAGTTTAGGGTTATGCATCATGCTGAGCCAGCACTGCACCCCAGACCCAAGTGCCCAGGGCAGCTGTGTGTTCTTTAAAACGTGTTCTCCAAATTTGTGACACATGGTGCACTTCTATCCTCCTGCCTAGGTCTGAAGGAAGTACTGCTAAGCACCTGTTAACAGGCAGGCCCCTTCCAGGTGCTGGGGGTAGAGAAAGTGAGAAGATGCCCTTTCCCTAGGAGAACTTCCAGAGCCTGCCTTGCACGAGAGCCACTTGTGTCCATGCCAACATTTTCCACCGGCCAATAAGACCCCAGAGGGAGGGGCCATCTCCTCTTCATCATCCTTGCCTCCCAGAGGCCCTAGCTCAGTGCTTTGCACGTAGTAGGTGCTCAAGTAACGGGAGTTGACTTAGGTCGCTGTGTGCTGTGCTGTGCTTAGTCACTCAGTCGTGTCTGACTCTTTGTGACCCTATGGACTGTAGCCCACCAGGCTCCTCTGTCCATGGGATTCTTCAGGCAAGAATACTGGAGTGGGTTGCCATGCCCTACTCCAGGGGATCTTCCTAACCCAGGGATTGAACAAGGGTCTTCTGCATTGCAGGCAGATTCTTTACCAGCTGAGACAGGTCGCTACCAAACACAAGCTGTCTAAGACTCCTTAGGACCTGAGCATCAATCGCAACATTTGCTCCCTAATGAGGAAGAAGTTCTCTTTCCTGAAAGTGATATGAGTTCATTTGCAAATATAACCATGAACTTTCTTTAGAAGAAGGTGAGAATTAATTTCTGTATGCATTCTAATTAGCTCTTATTGGGAATAATTGAGGGGAGAAAGAGAGAAGGAGGGATGTAAGGAGAGAAGGAAGGGAAAAGGGGAGAGAGAACTGAGGAGTGGGACTCTGCAATACAGAAGAAGAGAATGACAGAAAAGGAGCCATATCTGTAACACATGAAACAAATCTGAAAGTTTATAGGAAGAGGATCTTGGAAAGTTTCCAGGGAGCATTGCAGGCAGACGCTTTACCATCTGAGCCACCAGGGAATCTCCTCCAGGGAGCATAGGAAGTTAAAAATTATTAACAGTTATAAATTATTTATTGAGCATTTACTATATAGCAGTATGTGATAAGTACTTCATATATATTAACTTTTTAAAAAAACTCTTAATTTTATATTGGAGTGTAGCCAATTTAAAATGTTGTGATAATTTCAGGTGGACTGCAAAGGGACTCAGCCATACATATACATGTATCCATTCTCCCTCAAAGTCCCCTCCCATTCAGGCTGCCACGTAACATTGAGCAGAGTTCCATGTGCTATACAGTAGGTCCTTATTGGTTATCCATTTTAAATATAGCAGTGTATACATGTTGATCCCAAACTCCCTAACTATCCCTTCCCCCATCCTTCCAAGAGGACATAGGTGGTCAAAAAGCACGTGAAAAGATGCTGCTGCTGTTGCTGCTAAGTTGTTTCAGTCGTGTCCGACTCTGTGTGACCCCATACCATCGCTAATTATTAGAGAAATGCAAATCAAAACTGTAATGAGTTATCACTTCACATTGGTCAGAATGGCCATCATCAAAAAAATCTACAAATTAAATACTGGAGAGGTTATAGAGAAAAGAGAACCCTCCTACACTGTTGGTTGGAATGTAAATTGGTTAAATCACTATGGAGAACTGTATGGAGGTTCCTTAAAAAACTAAACATAGAGCTACCATATAACCCTGAAATCCCACTCCTGGGCATATATATGGAGAAAATCATAGTTCAAAAAATACTTGCACCCCAATGTTCATTGCAGCACTGTTTATAATAGCCAAGACATGGTAAATGGATAAAGAAGATATGGTACATGTATACAGTGAAATATTCCTCAGTCATTGAAAAGAATGAAATAATGTCATTTTCAACAACACGGATGGACCTACAGATTGTCATACTAAGTGAAATAAGTCAGAGAAGGAGAAATGTTGTATGACATCTTTTATATGCGGAAAGAAATGATACAAACAAACTTATTTACAAGGTAAGTTAGGGAAGGGATAATTAGGGAGCTTGAGACGACATGTACACACTAGTATATTTAAAATGATAACCAGCAAACTCCTACTGTATAGCACAGGGAACTCTGCTCAGTGTTATGTGGCAGCCTGGATCGGGGGGAAGTTTGGGGGAGATTAAATGGATACATTTATATGTATGGCTGAGTCCCTTTACTGTCTCTCTGAAACTATCACAATATTGACAATTGTCTATGTTGTTTAGCTACTAAGCCATATCCGACTTTTTTGTGACCCCATGGACTGTAACCTGCTAGGCTCCTCTGTCCATGGGATGTCTCAGGCAAGAATACAGGAGTAGGTTGCCGTTTCCTTCTCCAGGGAATTTTCCCAACCTAGGAATCGAACCCACATCTCCTCCATTGGCAGGTGGATTCTTTACCACTGAGCCATCTGAGAAGCCTACTAATTGGCTATATTCCAATATGAAATAAAAAGGAAAAAGAATTGCAACATGGAAAGACTGATCCTTGCAATATATTCAGCGCACACTGTGGACACAGCATGCTTAAGTGTCTTTGCAAAGTTAAAAAAGAAAAGTGAAAAAGAAATACAACTCATGAGGTGAGGGAAACAGTCTTGATTTGGGGACTCAGTTTAGTACTGCTCTGCATTTGCTAAGAGGACACCTTCACTGACTTCCATCTCTAATTAAATTATAAAGAAAAATAATTTCCAAGATGAAAAAGTAAAAGTGTCAATGTAGTAATGGCTCTAAAACACAGGAAATGTCTACAGAGAGCCCTCCCCGAACACATATTTATTGGCAATTGCAGGATGCATCTGTTGCTTCAGATGATTTAGTGGCGGAGTGTCTGCAGGACCAATTTAATTGTAGGAGAAGATGGTAAGATATGGAAGCTTAAAAGGAAGCATTTACTCTCCTCAATTTGTCATCTACAAAATAAGTCATATCCTACCCTAGTCTGAGAGAGGGAAAGGTAAACTAAGAATGGCTTTTCTTTGAGAAGCACTCCTAATGTTGGGGGAAACCACAAGAATCTCTTCTTTATTACTAGAGTTATTTAAATGGGTGGGCAATGGACAAGAGTTTGAGCAAACTCGGGGAGATAGTGAAGGACAGGGAAGCCTGACTTGCTGCAGTCCATGGGGTTGCAAAGAGTTGGACACGACTTAGTGACTGAACAGAAATTGTTTTTATAGCTCCTCAGCACCTATGAAAATACTGAAGTGCCAACTGATTTTAAGATAAGAAAACACTGGACCAGGCAGAATAAGACCTTGGAAATAAACACTTCCTCTTATTTTAAATCGCCTATTATCTCGGAGCGTCTCAAAGTTTTGTTTTTGAAGAGTCATCTCCTTTAGAAAGAGCTACTGACACAGTCAGTTGAACTAATTCCAAGAAGATTTAGGGTTTTTAAATTTTTCAGACACAAATTTTCAGGGATGAAAATTGTATGGGCATATCATCGGAAATCAAAATCTTCTGAAATATAAGGGCATTTCTAAGCCAATTTTTAAATTGCTATCTTTTCCTAAAAGGAATTCTTTATCATCTTGAAACAGCTGACTGCCTGTTGGGTGGTATTAAGGTTCTGCATTGAAGGCTGAAGAGACTCAAGACTTTGCAAGAGTGTTGTATGCAACCGGAGCTCCTCACTGAGCGTCAGGCCCAGGCCCAGCTCTGCTGCTCACGTGGCAGTTACTGATTATCCTCTGGTCTGGCAGAAGAGAAAAAGCAGCTCCCAACCAGTCTGGCCTGTCCCAGACCCAAGCTGTTGATATCTTTAGAGGATGAGCATGTGTTTGGAGTGGCCCCTTCTAACTCAGCTGATCTTTAGTCCCTTCGCTTGTATCTCTTTCTTCTTCCTTGGATGTTAATTTCATTTTATTTAAAGGGAAGTATTTCAGCATCTGTCATACATTTTCATATTCATCTAACAATAATGCCAGCTTAGGTGACCGCCAGGAGGCCATCCCTGATGAGAGGATGACGTAGACTTAAATCCGTTGGATTCTCTGTGAAAAGCTCCAATTGTTTTAACTCAGGGAATTTGCCTCTGGATTCATTGCCTCCCTTATTAATGTAGACAGGGGAGCATGAAGCTGTCTGACGAGCTTCCTAGTTTCTCAAAGAAGGTTTTCCTCTTTTTTATTATTGACATTGTAATATTTCATATTCCTATTATTTTTGCCTGCATCTGTACTTTGCCAAAAATGAGTTGATTGTTTTTAAGGGAGGAGGAATACTAGGTAATCCAGAGAACAAAATAAATCTATAGAAGAAATTTACTGGTGGAAAGACCAACAACAGGGACAAACTCATTCATGAGAATGAGCGATTTTGGATCTGATCCACCCAGCGCTTACTGAGATTTCCCTCAAGCGTCAGGTGTTTTCCGTTCTGTCACCCTATTTAATTCTCGGACAACTCTTTTTCAAGACCGATTTCTTCCTCCCATTTTATAGACTTGGAAATGGAGCCTCAGGGAAAATTGTTCATCCTGCCCCAAATCACTTGGTTGGCGAATTGGCAGGATAGGCTACTAACCCTAAATTTGGTATTCTTCCCACTCTATGTCACTGCTTCCAGGAAGAATAAAGGTATTCTTGTATAATAATCAGGCGGCACTTAATCCGTCAACCAATATTTATCGAGTGCTGATAAGGTACCAGGCACTTGAAGGTTTTTTGAGCAACCATATCGTGATCACTCACAGTCCTCGGCCAGCGCTATTGAGAGCAGTAGCACCAGATGTCCCAGCAGTTCACTGGAAGTTTAGTTGGTGGTAAAAGTAATCAAATCTCTCGGAATGATGAGACAGGGACCGTGCCTGCCACGTCACCCCAATGTTAACCCTTCAACTCACAGAGATAGCAGGTGACACCAGAGAATGAGGGACCAGAGCAGATTCTTATGCATTCCGTGAGATCATTCAGCAGGCCCAGTAGGCATTCAAGATACTCAAACGCTGACATAATGCTTTCAGTTTTGCGTTTTCTCAGTTTTGCACAACGAATACTTCACACTCACCTTGTTCAGTGAAGTCTGTTTCAAAGTGCAGCTCTTTCTTCTTCTTTTTCTTCTAAAGATGCTTGCATGGATGAGAAAGAAAAAAAGTCTAAAACAAAGGCGCCAAGAAAACACTTAAATGGCCTCATAACTGAAGGAATGCTAATCAAAGTTTCTCTTTAAAATAAGTTTTGGGTTGACTCCAATATGGAAAGTTCCAGCTGCAAAGAGTATAATCTCAGAGATTTGTAAATCCCAGATATTTTCCTTAATCTTTGTCTTTGACTCCAGTCTTTTCTGTTAGCATTCAGTGTGTGTGTGCGTGCGTGCTAAGTCACTTCAGTCATGTCGTGTCCAGCTCTTTGCGACCCTATGGACTATAGCTTGCCAGGCTCCTCTGTCCATGGGGTTCTCCAGGCAAGAATGCTGAAGTGGGTTGCCATGCTGTCCTCCAGGGGATCTTCCCAACCCAGGACCCAGACATTGAACTTGTGTCTCCTGTGGCTCCCGCATTGCAGGTGGATTCTTTACCTCTGAGTCACCGGGGAAGGCCTAGCATTCAATAGGTTTGATACAAATCCCTTGGAAATGAACAAATGGAGTTGGTTAAAACTGAACAAAAGTGTTGTTTGGTCATCAGCCAACAATAGCACATAAAAATATTGCTGTTCAATTCTTAACTTTAGAAAAGTCTTTGGGTGAAATGTCACTTCTCCTTCCTGAAGTTCCATTTACCAAGTAATTAAAAATTTAATTGAACTCAAAAAGGCAGAATAGGCCTTCAGCATTTTGCACTTGAAGTATAATCAGCATCTAACTTGTTTAAATCTGTGGTAAATGAAAGGCCATTATATGATAGCACATGATATACTTTTAAAAAATTATTTTTCCCTCTAATATTTATATGTCACTGAATTATAAATAATATCCTAAAATAGCCAGATGACCTGAAAACCCTGTCAGACCAGCCCAAGTCTGGTTTTTCTCAAGATGGTGGTAAATCAATGTTGCTGTACTTGACAGCCCACCATAAGAATCTGTGTGTAATTGTTTCTTTCCTACATGGCCCATCTACATCTTTTCACTAGCACTCTATCCTTCTTAGAAAAGCTTGAAGGACTGATGACTTAATTTCAGGATAGGAGAGGAAATGAAAAATGGCATTTGGTTTATTTGTGGAACAAGGGAAAGAATAATTCTTACAGTCACCAGACAGCAAGTTCTAGCAGTGAAAAGTGGAACTGGTAAATTTGGTAGAGGAAAAGGACGGGCCCCCCTAGTGAGACATCTGGTGGTCAAGGCATACTCCTGCCCTCAGCCCCTTAACTAGCTCCACAGGTACCCACCAGGTCATGGCAGCAATACCAGCAATTTGGATCTCCAGGATCTCCCAACAGCCTCACAGCAGAATTTAGAGTATTAATAGACAGAATGGTCCCTGTTTCATTATAAGTGGAGAACTGTATCCTGAGTTAGAATTATATCCATTATTTTCTCCAAAATAGTATTACACATGTTAGTTTGGTACTATAGGACTATTAACCTTGTACTGTATATTCAAAGTTACAACAGGTTTTCCATTATGAGGTTTTCTAAACTGCAGGTCATAACCAATTGAGTGCTTGCAAAATCATTTTATTGGGTTGTAACCAGTTTGGAAAAAAAAGAAATATAATAGAAAATACCAGAGTGCATTGCCTGAGGTAAGAGCAATGTGAATCTTGGGGGGTGTATGTGTGTGTGTGGTCACACTGTAAAGTGCAAACGTGTATTCCTTACTACAGGTTACAGTAAAAAAGGATTCACGGTCATTGATTTGGGGATTGTAGGACCAAACCAATGTTTATACCTTCCAGTTCTAGATGTTGAATCAGGCGCATGCAGCAAAAATCCATTCATTGACAGTGAATTCGCCATAAGCCAGTTCACCAAAAATCAATTCCACAAATGATTAATGTGCTGAATCATCAGTTTATTGCCTTGCTGGAGACTTTCCTCACTTTTCAGCTTCCTTGAAGCATTGCTATAATCCTATAGCTAGAGACTTGTTAGACTTGTTAAATGACTATCAGTCTCACAATTTTGGAAAAGGCAATGGCAACCCACTCCAGTACTCTTGCCTGGCAAATCCCATGGATGGAGGAGACTGGTAGGCCGCAGTCCATGAGGTCACTAGGAGTAGGACACGTCTGAGCAACTTCACTTTCACTTTTCACTTTCATGCATTGGAGAAGGCAATGGCAACCCACTCCAGCGTTCTTGCCTGGAGAATCCCCAGGACAGGGAAGCCTGGTGGGCTGCCGTCTCTGGGGTCGCACAGAGCTGGACACGACTGAAGCGACTTAGCAGCATCCCTTTCTGCTCTTAGCCATGTGGGTGGCTCTTGTGGTAACAGCTGCAATGTTACCATAACTAGCTGCAGTGAATTTCTTGACAAATTTTAGCAAATTTGTCATTTGATCATTTGGTAAATTGACTTAGAGCAAACTGACCTATGGCCTTCTCCTATCTTCTCAACTTAGGAAGTTCTTTTCCAGTCATTTATATTCGTAAGGACCTCTTCTCTGATCGCTTTTACACTCTCTCTGAACCACACTGCACACTATCATATGTTGTGCTTTTCTCTAATCACCTCTACCATGTGATGGTATTATACCATGTTGGTATAAACAGGTAGCACGCACGCACACACACACATACACACACACACTTTGGAGCAAGACTGTCCAGGTTTCAGCTTGCCTCTGCAACTTAATACTAATGTAACCTTGAACAAATTATTTAATCTCCACATGCATTGATTTCCTCACCTGTAAGATGAGAATAATAGTACCTTGTAGTATCAGTGAGAGGAATGAATGAGTTAAAATAGGAAAAGCACTTAAATAGTGTCTGGAACACAGAGAGTACTACATAAGTGTTAGTTGTTATACTTCTATATGCAACAACATATATGAAGTATTTTAGGTAAAGTAATTTTAGAAATTATAGATTTGGATTTCTTTTTGGTTAACTGCTATCAACATTTAAAACTGGCTTTTATTCAACTAGTATCATCAATTGACCATGGATCGTTTATAGAGACTCTACTATTCCCTAGTAATGTGGAAGAGAGCATTGGAAAGAGGTATAGAGCAAAGGAGTTTATAGAAAAGACTGTTATTAATGCATTCACTCACTCAGTTTCAGCTTGAGCAGTTCGACTGGAATTATCAGAGATAGAGCAATTCTCCTAAAGGTCTCAAGAGTTTAAAAAAACAATGCAAAGAGACGAGATCTGCTTTAAGAACGAACTTTGAGGAAGAAGGAAGAACTGCTACCTTCACAGAAGGCTTTTGTTTGGAAGCATTGCCTCCATCAGTTCCAGCAAGAGGAGTTTTGGTGTTTACATCAACCCAAAGAAGAGAATAGCAGGACACTTCCACAAAGAGGAAAAGACAGCTTTTATGTAAAATTATCACTAGGTCTTTGTTTCAGAATCAACTATAAAAGGGATATGTAGATAAAAAATAAAATGCTATGAATAAAAAATATGCCTCCTTAAAAAATAACAAAATTGGAAACGTCAAACATTTCAAAACAGTTTAAATAGCAACAGTAATTAAGACATTGTGGTATTGGGATAAGGACAGGCATCTAGATTAATAGAATGACCTGAGAATCCACCCTCACATTTAGGGTCAGCTGATGTTTGTTAGGGGCTTCCCAGGTGGCGCTAGTGGTAAAGAACCCACCTGCCAACACAGGAGGCGGAAAGACCTAGGTTTGATCCCTGGGTCCAGAAGGTCCCCTGGAGGAGGGCATGGCAAACTACTCCAGTATTCTTGCTTGGAGAATCCCATGGACAGAGGAGTCTGGTGGACCACAGTCTGTAGGGTTGTGCAGAATTGGGCATGACTGAAGTGACTTAACACACTCACGTGATTTTTGACAAGAGTGTTAAGAAAATTAAATGGGGAAAGAATAGTATTTTCAACCAATGACTCTGGGATGAGATAGTCATGTGCAAATGAATGAAATGGAATTCCTACCTCATAGAATATATGGAAATTAACTCAAATTGAATCAAAAGTAAGAGCTAAAATTATGAAACTCTTGTGAGATAACATAGGGATAAATCTTTGTGACCTTGTGTTTTATAATCATTTCTTAGGTGTGTCACCAAAGGCGCAAGAAACAAAAGAAAAAATAGATAATTTGGACTTCATCAAAATGCAAAGCTTTTGTATTTCATAGGACATTATTAAGAAATTAAAAACTCAACCCTGAAAAATAGCTTGTATCTGCTGCTGCTAAGTCACTTCAGTTGTGTCCGACTCTGTGCAACCCCATAGACGGCAGCCCACCAGGCTCCCCTGTCCCTGGGATTCTCCAGACAAGAACACTGGAGTGGGTTGCCATTTCCTTCTCTAATGCATGAAAATGAAAAGTGAAAGTGAAGTCGCTCAGTCATGTCCGACTCTTTGCTATCCCATGGACTGCAGCCTACCAGGCTCCTCTGCCCATGGGATTTTCCAGGCAAGAGTACTGGAGTGGGGTGCCATTGCCTTCTCCAAGCTTGTATCTAGAGTATATAAAAAGAATTCTTCTAACTCAGCAGTAAAAGACAGATAACCTGATTTCAAAAGGGACAAAGGATTGAAATACGTATTTCTCCAAGGAGGATATAAAAGTGGTCAATGAGCACACGAAAAGATGCCTAAGAATATTAACTATCAGGGAAATGCAAATCAGAAGCACACTGAAATACCAAATCTACTACAATGGTTGTAACAAAAAAGACAAATAAGAAGTGTTAGTGAGACTGAGGAGAGATTGCTGATGGGAATGTAAAATTGTGCAGCTACTTTGAAAAAGTTTGGTAGTTCCTCCCAATGCTAAATATAGACATTCCATGTGATGCAGCCGTTCCATTCCTGGACTTCCACCCAGGAGAACTGAGAACATATGTTCACACAAAAACTTGCACATGAATGTTCATAGCAGCATTATTCAGAATAGCCCAAAAGTTATCCATTCAGTTGGAGTGGATAAAGCAAAATATAGTAAATTAATACAATGAAATATCATATAGCCATAAAAAGGAATGAAGTATATACCTATTTGTGCTGCAATATGAATAAACCTTATGTTAAGTGAAAGAAGTGAGACACAAAAGAAGATACATTGCATGATTTCTCTGATGTAAAATGTCCAGAAGAAGTAAATCCATCCAGACAGAAAGTAGATTCATGGTTGCTGAGGGCTGGGCAGAGAGGCGATGGGCAGGGTCTCCTCAGTAGGTACAGTTCCTTTATAGGAAAATAAGCATATAGTAATATATATTGTGGTGACAGTTGCATAACTCTGTGAAGGTACTAAAAACCAATGATTTGTTCATTTCATTTTCTATTATTTGGGGCTCTCATGACTTTAAAAAAATCATTTGCTGAGCATTTTCAAACAAAAATGACAGTTTAGAAAAATTAGACCATTTCACAAAGTGGAAGCATCTATTACTAGATGATTTTAACTGGTACAGAGACAGCATAGTTGGGGGAAAGAACTAGCAAACCTAATGCATCTCTGTTCAGACACTATAACTTAGAACAGAATGAAAGTAGGCCTTGTTGCTAATCTTGCATCAATGCAAAGAAGATTAATCCATTTTAAATGGTTGAACTGTATGGTATGCAAACTATATCTCATTAAGGCTGAGACAGAGTTAGCATGCGGTTGAAACAATACTACCTATTTTATAAGAATACATGCGAATGTATCCATCCATATTAAGCACATCAAATGCGTCCCATTTGTGGAGCAGAAGTTTTCCCAGGAGGTGTGCAAGGCACTCAGCATTTTGGTTTTCCAACCTCAGCTTGTTTACTCCAATCTTTCCCCAGCTTACGTCAGTTCACAACTTTGAAGACAGGTAAATACCTAGACAGTTTGACCTAGTTTGATCTTAACGCTGGAGGAACTCTTGCCCAACTGGTCTGTGTGGCTGGCCCATCCTTCAGTGTTCCTGGTTAAATACTGAAATTTTCATATAGCAAATTTTGTTCTGCAATAATTTCTTCTGCATTATATTTATTTAGATTGGACTGCAGATCATGCATTGCCTCTGTCTGCTTTTGTGTTTTTTTGTCTTATGCAATTTATGTTTTAATGTGTTTTAGCTTTTCAGTCACTTACTTAAGCTTTTTCTCCTTGACCAAATTATAAACCTCCTAAGGGCAAAACCTTTATGCCTTTAAAAAAATTCCACACAGTAACTGTTAAGATTCTTTTCATATAACAAGGACTTAATAACATTGATTAATTAACAGATTGATTGGTGGTGTTCTTGAATTTACTAAACCAATTTGGTCATCATTGTCATTCAGTAGCTAAGTCATGTCCGACTCTGTGAACTCATGGATCACAGGGTGCAAGGCTCCCCTCTCCTTCAGTTCAGTCAGTGATGCTATCCAACCATCTCATTCTCTGCTACCCCTTTCTCCTCCTGCCCTCAATCTTTCTGAACACCAGGGTCTTTTCCAATGAGTTGTTTCTTTGCATCAGGTAGCCAAAGTATTGGAGCTTCAGCTTCAGCATCAGTCCTTTCAATGAATATTTAGGGTTGATTTCCTTTAGGATTGACTGGTTTGATCTCCTTGCAGTCTAAGGGACTCTCAAGAGTCTTCTCCAGTATCACAGTTCAAAAGCATCTGTTCTTTGGCATTCAGCCTTTGTTATGGTCTAACTCTCACATCTATGCATGACTACTGGAGAATCATACAAAAAAGAGGACTTTTTACAAAAATATCTCAGGGAGTTCTGTATATGTGTTTTAAAAAATCAAATTTTTAGTTTAATGTGACCTTTAATTCATATAATTTTTAATGTCTTCACATAACTTGGAAAGAGGTGACATGATTTGTAATGTAACAGCTGGACGTTTCTCCAATCACCTCATTGGACACTGTGCAGGATGTCAGAGATAGACAGTCTCTGCTCTCAACAAGTTTGCCAAAACAAGTTTATGAAAATATAAAGTAACATAGCATGAGCTTAAAATTAATTAGCTCCATCTTCTGTTCCAATTAACCTTATTTTTGAAACTTAAAAAAATATATTTCTACATGACTTTTATTTGCGGAAGTCTGTAGCACTGGCTGCGAAAGACATCTCAAGACAATCTTGTTTCAGTAATTGCATTCTATCAACCACAACAAAAGTAGTCCTGAAGCTGAAGAGTATAGCTTTTTCAAAGGTTCATGTAACATATGCAGAAGGTCGTAGAGCTAAACCACACAGGTGTCTCACATTCTCGTTTTGTGTCAGAGGATGTGAAGTGAAGTGTTAGTTGCTCAGTTATGTCTGACTCTTTGAGACCTCATGGACTGCAGCCCACCAGGCTTCTCTGTCCACGGAATTCTCCAGCCGAGAATATTGGAGTGGTTTGCCATTGCCTTCTCCCATGTCAGAGGATGGGAGAACGTAAATGAGCATCTCAATGTTAGGCTTCAGCCCTGTGGTACTTAATCATTTAACTGCTTGAAAGCGAAAGTGAAGTTGCTCAGTAGTGTCCAACTCTTTGCGATCCCATGGACTGCAGCCCACCAGGCTCCTCTGTCCGTGGAATTTTCCAGGCAAGAGTACCAGAGTGGGTTGTCATTTCCTTCTCCAGGGGATCTTCCCGACCCAGGGATCAAACCCGGGTCTCCTGCATTGCAGGCAGACACTTTACCATCTGAGCCACCTGGTTAACTACTTGAGTGTTTGCTTTTTCAGTCTAGAATCTGATTCCTGAAACCAGTGTGAAAACTTAGAATCTCTAGTAGCTTTTTATAGTCACTTCTAAGTTTTAAAATAATGGGTTGCTTTAAAGAACCCTTTAACTTAGCTAAGACAGCATGCAACTGCCCCACATATTATGATGTGTTCAGAGTACCAGCAGAGCAAAAGTATTCTTTCTCTATACATGAACAAGTTAACTTTGACGTGTGCTGTGCTGTGCTTAGCTGCTCAGTAGCGTCTGCTTCTTTGTGACCTTGTGAACTGTAGCCTGCCACACTCCTCTGTCCATGGGGATTCTCCAGGCAAGAATACTGGAGTGGTTGCCATGCCCTCTGCCAGGGGATCTTCCCAACCCAGGTCTCCCGCATTGCGGGTGGATTCTTTACCAACTGAGCCACCAGGGAAACCTAAAAATAGTGGATGGGTAGCCTACCCTTCTCCAGGGGATCTTCCCAACCTGGGAATTGAACTGGGGTCTCCTGCATTTGCCAGCTGAGCTACCCGGGAAGCCCAACTTTGACATAGTTTTCCAGAATTTCACACTCAAAAATGTAGAAAGGAACTTTTAATTTTAGCATGCATGAAAGTTTTGTGTCAAAGTAGAAATCTGAATTATTAACGAGGTAAAAAGACTCCATAACCTTTTCATTGTTTGTGGTGTCCAAAGGGCCCTGATTCTAAGAAGCCATACACTATGTATACAAAATCAAGTGCCAATTTTCTAACTTCCCTCACATAAAATGGATAATCTAATTATTGCAGGTGAAACTGAGATAACATTTTAGAAGCTGGGCATAGGAAAACTTCGTCTTACCAGAAAGAAACCAACTGAACTTAAGGTCCATAGGTACCTCAAAGCTGAAAGTCGGTTATCCTGCTTCAGATATCTAAGAATCCAAGTAAGTCCCCCAAATCCTCTAAAAAAGCCCCCAAGCACTAGACAGTCATTTCTGGCTTCATTCAAGTCGTGCATTCTGGATGGGTTCTTAGGGATAAATTATGTTTTTCTTTCTTTATAGCCTTCAAGTCCATTTCCATACCACAGAAAGATGCAGAAAATTCTCTTCTCTGGTATTTACCCTATTCCAAAAACAATTAAAAAGATTTTAGTTGTATATATATTTTTGTTTTCTTCAAAAGGTATAGATTTTGACATCATAGTGACAATTGACAAATGTGAAGTTACTTTTCTATTATTAGTTTTTAAAATTTTTTATTTATTTTTAATTGAAGGGTAGTTGCTTTACAGAATTTTGTTGTTCTCTGTCAAACCTCAACACTAATAAGCTATAGGTTTACCCATGTATTATTAGTTTTTAAGGAATGTGTTTTCTCGTATATAATTAAAGAGATGTAAATATAGCTGATGATTTCACTGAGAAAAAATTTCAGGAACACATATAAATGAAGCTTTTATAAAGCTTCGTTTTGTTTCTTCAATTATTAAACCAGATAAAATTATAAAAATCGGTGGCAATAGTAAAGCATTAGATAATCACTAACCAGTTTTAATATGGGCTGATATTTCACTGCTCTTGCTTCAAATATTTTTTGAAGAAATAGAATTATATGATAGATAAAGATGAAAGCTTCCTTTTTTATTCCCTTCCCTGAACCCCAAATCTCTATCCTGAAGTTATTTCATATTTTTATGTTCTTACTATGTGTGTTTGCATTCATAAACAAGATACAATATTGTTTCATGGTTTGTAAAAATTTTTATAAATCTCTCTTGAAATGTTGTTTTTGAGATCTAATCACTTTGATGAGTGCAGAGTTATGTATTTTAAGACTCTATGGTGTTCAACAGTGTAAATATTCTTCAATTTTATTTTAATCTATTGTCCCATCATTGCACATTTAGATTACTTCCAGTTTTCCCTTTGTTAAAGGATGCTACCTGGAATATTGTTGTATAGCTTTTCAGTGAATACGTGGAAGAGGGAACGTTTGGACTTGCAAAGTAAATAATCCATCCAGCTTTGTTACTTAAGGTCAGCTGGAGTGAAGACAGGCAGCAGAGAAGGTGAATCTGCACTTGTTGGGACAGTTTAATAGGCTAGCTCCATCCAGTAGAGCAAACGGAGCCCATGGAAGTCAGATAAATCAACTCTCTAATTAAAAACTCACTTAAGGAGTGAGAAGAAAGGCAGTGTTACTACAGAGACAATTACTACAGAACAATATGGTGGGAGGTTTCCACCATATATTTAAGTCTTCATTTTTATCTGCAATAAATGTTTCTAATTTCCCCTATTTTAGACTTTTTTTTTCTGGTGAAATTAACATTTTTCCAAGAGCTAAACTTATCATCTTAAAGTAGCTCATAGAATCTCTTAGGATTTAAAAAAGTCTTTACTTTTCAAAATAATGAATGGTCATTTTCCCATTCCTAGTTTTGGTCTGGGCTTTGTTCTTTCTCATAAAAAAGTTTGACTATTTTTTAGTCTTTTCAAAGAACTTTCAAAGAACTAGAGCTTGGTTTTATTGACATTCTCTTTGGTTTTCTGTTATTGATGTTTGTTCTTACCAAATTATTTCCTTCTGTCTACTCTCTTTGGGATTATTCTGTGGTTGTTTTCCTGATTTCTTGAATTGAAAACTAATTCATTAATGTTCAAATTTTCCTCAATATATGTATTTGAGTTTATGTATTTGTATGGATCACAACAAACTATGGAAAGTTCTTAAAGAGATGGGAATACCAGACCACCTTACCTGCCTCCTGAGAAACCTGTATGCAGGTCAGGAAGCAACAGTTAGAACTGGACATGGAACAACAGACTGGTTCCAAATAGAGAAAGGAGTATGTCAAGGTTGTATATTGTCACCTTGCTTATTTCACTTATGTGCAGAGTATATCATGTGAAATGATGGGCTGGATGAAGCACAAGCTGGAATCAAGGTTGCTGGGAGGAAAATAAAAATCCTCAGGTATGCAGATGACATCACCCTTATGGCAGAAAGTGAAGAAGAACTAAAGAGCCTCTTGATGAAAGTGAAGGAGGAGAGTGAAAAAGCTGGCTTAAAACTCAACATTCAGAAAACTAAAACCATAGCACCTGGTCCCATCACTTCATGGCAAATAGATGGGGAAACAGAGGAAACAGTGACAGACCTTATTTTGGGGGGCTCCAAAATCATTGCAGATGGTGACTGCAGCCATGAAATTAAAAGACGCTTGCTCCTTGGAAGAAAAGCTTTGGCCAACCTAGACAGCATATTAAAGAGCAGAGACATTACTTTGCCAACAAAAGTCCATCTAGTCAAAGCTATGATTTTTCCAGTAATCGTGTATGAATGTGAGAGTTGGACTATAAAGAAAACTGAGTGCCAAAGAATTGATGCTTTTGAACTGTGGTGTTGGAGAAGACTCTTGAGAGTCCCTTGGACTGCAAGGAGATCCAACCTGTCCATCCTAAAGGAGATCAGTCCTGGGTGTTCAGTGGAAGGACTGATACTGAAGCTGAAACTCCAATACTTTGGCCACCTGATGTGAAGAACTGACTCATTGGAAAAGACCCTGATGCTGGGAAAGATTGAAGGTGGGAGGAGAAGGGGACGACAGACGATGAGATGGTTGGATGGCATCACCAACTCGATAGACATGAATTTGAGAAAGCTTTGGGAGTTGGTGATGGACAGGGAGGCCTGGCGTGCTGCAGTCCATGGGGTCGCAAAGAAGCAGACACGACAGAGCTACTGAACTGAACTGAACAGATTTTCCTCAAAGTTCTACCTCTCTGCATCCTATGTGTTTTTTTCTCATTATCTTTTATTTTATAACAACTTTACTGAGATATGATTAACACACCATAATAAAAATATACAAGAGTTAATCGCTCAGTTGCATTCAACTCTTTGCAACCCCATGAACTGAAGCCTGCCAGACCCTTCTGTTCATGGGATTTTCCAGGCAAGAATACTGGAGTGGGTTGCCATTTCCTTCTTCAGGGCATCTTTCCAACACAGGGGTCAAACTTGGGTCTCCTATAACGTAGGCAGATTCTTTACCTCCGAGCCACCAGGGAAGTCATACCATAACATTCACCATTTAAAAGTATAAAATGCAGTGGTTTTCAGTATATTCACAGTGCAACCATTACCAGTGTCTAATTTTAAGACAATTTTATCACTCCAAACAAAGCCCATGTCTATTAGCAGTAGGTCTCCATTCCCTCCTACTCCCTATTCTTGGCAACCACTACACTACTTCCACTATGGATTTGCCTATTCTGGACATTGCACATAAGTGGAATACTATAATGGTTTGGGGACTGACTTCTTGCACTTAACTATATTGTTTTCAAGGTTCATCCAAGTTGTACTATGTAGGAGTATTCTATTCCTTTTTATTTATCCATCCTTTTATTTTTTATTCCTTTTTATTTATAATATTAAATAAATTGTATAAATGTGTCACGCAGTATTTATCCATTCATCAGCTGATGGGCATTTGAGTTCTACCTTTGGCTCTTATGAATACTGCTAATCCAAACTTCATGTACAAGTTTTTGTGTGAACATATTTTCAGTTCTCATAGGTATATACTTGGGAGTAGAGTTATGGGGTCACATGATAGCTCTGTTTAGCATTTTGAGGAACTGCCAAGCTATTTTCCAACAAAATGGTTTCATTGTTTTACACTCACAGTTGAAATGTATCAGGGCTCTAATTTGTCCATACCTTTGCCAAGATTTACTTGTACTGGTTTTTAAAATTGTAGCTGTCCTAGTGAGCATGAATTAATATTTTGTTGTGATTTTTGTCTGTAGTTCTCTATTGGCTAATGATGTTGAACATGTTTTCTTATGCTTATTGGTCCTTCATTTTCCTCTTATAAAAAATGTCTATTCCAGTTCTTCACTCATTTTTAAATTGGGCTGTCTTTATAATGTGCAGTTATAAGAAATTCTTTCTGGTTTCAGGTTCCTTTGCACTGAAGAACGGTCTTTAGTGGTTCTTTTGGCCAAGGACTTTGTAGACTCTCCTTGTTTGAAAATGTCTTTTTTTTTTTTTTTATACTGACCTTTTCTCTTTCTGTCTTTGGGTGACTGTGAGCTCTCCTGGGCTGTGGAGGGGGTTTCATTTTTTCTTCTACTGGTCCAGGGAGTTTCAAGTATCTCACTTTGGGATTTCCACATCCTACAGTGTTAAGTCTCCACATTCACACAAGGCCCACTGGGGACTGAAATCTCTCACATAATCTCTCTTTTTCTGCTCAGAACCTAGGGAAAAGACCAACTTTCCTTGGCCAGAGAGCAGCTTTTCTGATCCTCCTGTCCCTGTGGGTGGAGGGTGTCTCAGCTTTGTGAAGAGCCTCAGTTTTAGGGCCCTACTTCATTGGGCCCAAGTCACATCTCTGTTCCCATGTAGGTAATAAACCCTACCCCCTGGGACATGCTGTGGCACTTGGTTACTCTTCCACTTGTAGGTTCCTGTATGCCCACATCACTTTAAAAATATTATTATTACTGTGCTGGGCCTTTGTTGCCGCGTGAGGGCTTTCTCTGGTCGCTGCAGGTGAGGGTTCCTCTCTAGTTGCGGTGTGTGGGCTTCTCACTGCGGTGCCTGCTCTTGTTGCAGAGCACGGGTTCTAGGTACGCGGGCTTCAGTAGTTGTAGTATGTGGACTCAGTTGTGGTGCACGGATCTAGTTGTTTCACGGAATGTGGAATCTTCCCAGACCGGGGATCGAAGCCATGTCCCCTGCATTGGCAGACAGATTCCTAACTACTGAACCACCAGGGAAGTCCTCCCGTCCCATTTTTTGCATCTTCAGATTTTCTATTATTTCTTTGGTGTTCAGTTTATATTAAGCATTTCTATATGCTGTAATATGAGAGAGTCTCCAGTACTACAATCCTCCATGTTCTTGGAACCAGTTTATTACTTTTATACTGTTAAAAGGGACTTCCCTGGAAGTCAAGTGATTGAGAATCTGCCTCCAAATGCCAGGGACATGACTTCAATCCCTGGTCAGGGAACTAACATCCCACATGCTGTGGGGCAACTAAGCTCATGAGCTGCAACTGCTGAGCCCAGACACCCTAGAGTTTATGTGCCACAACTACTGGTGCTAATTTGCATCATGCAAAACTAAGGAAAAGAAATACACTAACTCCCATGGTTTGAGGATAAATATCAGTTTGAAGCTTGGGTAGCTTTTGCTGTGACAAAGTCTATTGCTAAAAGAAACGTAACCACTTACGCTGAACTAAGACTGGATTGAAAACTAGATATTTCAACTCCACTTTTTAGAAGGCAAGCCCATCATTCATTCATTCACCCATCCATTCCTCAACCTCCCCCGTCACCCCTAGTGATTTCTAGGCTAAGTTAGTAATGAAATAGTTTCCTGCTGACTCCAGAGCACCAGGGCAGATTTGCTTTTTGTTTTGTTCTTTTCATGAGAGGAAGTGTGAATAACGCTCCTGAGAAATATTATTTCCTCGAACAACATTCCCATCTTTTCTTCTTTCACCTTTTCAGTTTCTCTGGGGTCAAGAATTGGAAGGCTCATGGGTGGGACAGTACTCCTGTCTGAAGGGGCTTGGATAGCATCAGCAGGATGTTTTTTCCTATGTGTTGGTTTAGCAGTGGAGTAACACACTATTAGGAAGAAAGTCTGAGAGTATCTTTGTTGGTAGGATAGCTTCTTGTCTCTATTTCAAGGACATTCAAATTTCAGTAACTATCTAGTAATTTTGGGTAAAACTACCAATTGATCTATCCATTAAAAAAATCTTTTTTTCTTTCATATAGTCATCCATTCAACAAATGCTTTCTAAATATGAGGCACTATGCTCAAAGCTGTGATGCAAACATAAAAATACTTCTGTCCCCAAACTCAAGGAGTTTGCATTTTACTGGAAGAAAGGAACACTCAAAGCAACAATTTTAATATGGTAGGATACATGCCATTATGCAGGTATTCTGGAAACTAATGCATTGGAGCCTCTGTCACTTGCTAGTTAGAAGGATAACAACTTTCCAGGCTTTCAGATTTCCAGATTAGCTGGAGTCTAGCTTTAGACTGCCTCAGTTTAAATCACATCCCTTTTTGTAATTATTTGGCCACAGACAAGTTATGTGACCAGTCTGTTCTCAGTTTCATCATTTGGGAAGTGAAGATTATACCTCTTGCATAAGGCTGATACCAAGATAAAACAAGTTAATATATGTAAAGCACTAGAATTAATGATATTTAGCAGTATTTACCTATACTATGTAAATGTTAATTATAATTATCATCCTTTATTTTCAAGATAAAGTTAACATTCCCTTATAGCAGCAAACTATCTCTGAAGACTGTCTATTGAAAGTAAGAAGAAACTGCTAAATTCTTATCCCTTTTCAGCTTCTATTTTTTTTGTCATAATATATAATGTAATATAAAGTAATATAAGAGTGCTGGAGTGGATTACCATTTCCTTCTCCAGAGGATCCTCCCAACCCAGGAATCGAACCTAGGTCTCCCGCACTGCAGGCAGACGCTTTATCATCTGAGCCACCAGGGAAGCCTTATGTCATAATATATAATGTAATATGTTATTAGAGAATATACATATGTAGTTTATTAATGAATGAATAAACACACATAGATATAGGGTTAAATGTTAATTTCTTCTTGCTGGTACTCAATCAAAAGCTTAGAAATAATTGCATTACTGAAATATATGACATTCTTGTCTACAGATGAGAACTGCAATTTATAATTTATAACGTATGCTTTACATAAATTAGCTCAAGTGCCAAGAGGATCCTGAGCATATCAGTAACTATGTGCTTTTCATCAACTCCTGATTCTCACCGAGTCCAAGAGGACAGAACTGAGTGGTGCAGAGAGGCACAGAGGAAATAACTTGAGAAGTCCATCCTACCTTGCACCCTTGAAGAACAATTTGCTGAACTTTGCAGGGCATCGGCAAAGTTGACTTGTGTTTTGCTAGCCTATGTGGTAATCACATACACTCAGGGATCATGTGGCAATGACATGTGAAAATAGAAAGTTCATTGGAATATAAGTTGAATATGTCATTGGCTAATGTTTTCCCCAGTGTAATGGTTAACAAATGATCTTTTTTGGCGTTTACCTTTCTGAAACTTTAAAAGTTCTATGAGACAAAAATATAATAACATTTACCATGGAAAGCAATCTGGTCTTCCTGTCTACATGACTCATTTTCAGATTTTCTTGTGAAAAAGAAACTGAAGATGCTACCCAAACAACAGCTGCTTAGCTATAAGTTACTAAAACAAGCCTCTCATTCAAGATTACTATTGAAAATCTTTATTTAGAGCAATTTAAAAATTCATGAAGGATTTTACTTAACATGTTCATACTTGATATAGCTTTTGAAGTCATTTAGGGAAATTCTGGGAATTACTCAGGAGCAACTGCTTTATTCTTGGCTGAAAATTTGAAGATTAATTTAAACAAAAAGGAAAGTCATGTTTGCTAGAAATTCCATCCATATATGTTAGGAATTCCATAAGCTCACTGCATATTTAATTGGGGCTTCATAAAAACCTACTCATTGAAAAGTAAAGCATATCAGATGGAAAGAATATTACAATCAACCTCTCATTGACTAGAAAGATAACCACAGTTTAGGTGGCAGTCATTAGCAGGAACCTTGGAGCCACACAAATTATTAGCTTGTGAAATTTTGTTCTTAGCTTAAAAAAAAACCTTATTCTTTTCACCAAAGCTTGTTTTTCCAAATTAAGTGTTTTTTCTCCTTTGGTTCTGTTTTGTATTTCTTGATTTTTAGGAGACAAAACTCCAAAGCAATCGTCTTAACATAGTGTCTACTCTGCATTTTGCGCAGCCTCATACCAACCTTGGGCAAGTCATTACATGCTCCTTCCTCAGTTTCTCCATCCACAAAACAAGGATAATCACGCCTACCTCACCAGCTTGCCAAGTGAGTTCATAAGCTAATGTTGGCGGAGCATTTCTAAAGATGGAATGTTCTGAATGTGACTCCTTTTGATTTGTACAATTTGGGGCACACTCTAAATTTTTAAGTGAGAATAAATTACCCACAAGTTTCTCTGTTTTTGATTGTGTATGAGGTGTGCAAATCAATGTGATTTGGTTGAGGGCTTACACCTGTGCACAAGGCTATTTAAAGGCCTTGGATAGGGCCACCAACCTCTGAGAGCAGGTACAATGTTGGGTCAGCAGTAAGAGGGGCCACTCTGGTTTGTTGCTTTGTCCCTGTGCTTCTGGCTCTGGGCTTTTGGTTCATGCGGTTTACCTGAGTAGAGCTATTGGACTTTTCTTGCCAGATTCTGCCTTCCTGAGTGGATAAGATCTTTTCTGCCAGGCAATGTGGCTCCCTCCTCATGTTCAAGAGTACGTAACTGGAGTTCTGGTCCCTGCCAGGGAAAGAATGTTCCAAACGCTGTCTGGTAGCATTTTGTGGGGCCAGTGTAGGAGTAGTAAGTGACCACAGTTTGAACCTCTTGGGTGATACAGCAAGGAGTTAGAGTCAGGAAATAACCCTGAGTGGGTCTAGCAGGAAAGAAGTGTGTTTCCTGGTCTCAGCTCTGCAGCTCTGATGGGTGAGGCATTCTTAAGCTTTGTGGCTGATGTCCTTAATATTCTGTATGCATGGATGCTCTAAAATGTGGAGTGTAATCTACTAGCCTGGGCAACTAGAGTGTGTTATGAGACATGACAGGGCTCGTGGCTTGTCCTGGGTCATGGTGACTGGGACATGGTCCATGGGACATGGTCCACCCCAGGGCTATCCTTCTTGGTCTTAGTATGAGTGGTAGGTGATGGGATTAGAGGAAGCTCTTTCCATGCCCGACTGCTGAGGAGTCAAGAGCTGGCTTGGTGGGAGGTGAGTCAATGGGTATACATGCCCTGGGTCTGCTAAGACTTGGCCCTATCATTTGAGAAGGGTGCATTAGAAGGCACCATTAGAGGAAAACCTTGGCTGGATACTTTGTGATGGCAGCCTCCTTCAGCATCCTCTGTTCTTCTTTACAGGCTCCCGCATTCTATACAGCTACTGGCTTCTCCATTTTGAATCAGCCCCCTTCTCGGGGAGTTCCTTGATACAGTTGCAGGCCTGAATGCCTACTGCTCCCCACCCCCATCCAGCTAAGCTATTTCTAGAGTTTGAGGATCATTGGAGGAGCACCCAAAGATTCCTCCTGGGTTCTTTTTCCATTGTCTCTCCATCCTATCAGTCGAAGAGAGGATCATTATTGGAGATCTATCTACTGTTTACTAATATATTAGGTGGAGCTGGTACCCACTCTCATGGCCAAGGAAACGTTTCCATCACTTAGTTGCTGACACTGGCCTGAACAAGCATGTCCACACCCAATGGCAAGCGGGATACAGGGCTGCTGGTTATGTCCTGGCTCCTTGAGCAGTGCCTTCTGTTTCACCTGCCTACCTGCAGGAGCCCTTTGTCCCTGATGTGGGTCCCCAGGCCAGTGTCACTGGTAGCTAGGGCGGCCAGGCTAAGTGTCCAGCAGAGAAGCTCTGTCATCTGTAGGATCAGAAGATGATACGTCACAGAGCTGCTTGCAGAGAGTGTATTGTTGCATCCAATTTCCCTTCCTATCAGGAGACACCTGGCTTTTCCACAGAGGTCAGTGGTCCCTTTGAGGTCAGGCTTTTCTATTTGATGGTCCAAGATGATGAACACACAATGAGTGTGTGTTGCACGAACACATCTCTAATAGAAACATGAGGCTGCTTTTGAGACATCCTGGAGCCTCCCACTGGCCCCACAGCCACTCAAGTTTTGGGACTCTACTGGGGACTCAGATTAGTCCTCATAGCGACGAGAGCTCTTTGAAGCTCTTTGGTATCTATTTCTCAAAGCACAGTAAGAAGGATGGAGCTATGAGAGTAACTCCTCCTTGGATGCTTGTCTTTGACAGGAGCAGAGGCCCCTCTAGTGCTATTCTTACCCCATCACTGAGTGAGCCGGGCCCACCACGTGTCAGGACGTCTGCCTACTGCTCCAGACAGTGAGTTGGCTGAGTGTAGTGTCACCTTGGGGGTCACATAGGGGGGGAAGGAGGAGCTAGAATGGGTGTGTTTGCCCTTGGGGTTGGGGGAGAACATTTACTGGTGTTAAACAGGGTTCTGTTTTTGGACCCTTTCAATCTATTTCCCTCCACTTTTCTGTCTCTGTCTCATAGGCCTGCAGCTGGGTCAAAGCTGTCTTAAGCCTCAGATGGTCAACTCCTGCACACCCAACATTCCTAGCCTCTTTGGAGTAGGTGAGGACTCGATTCAAGGGAGCACTCTGCATGGGACAGCCATGGTGGAAGACTCCAGCCCTTAGCTGCTAGTGAGTGTCAGCTGGGAGTCTGGGCACCACCGGACAGGGAGGACATTGCTGGAGACTGACCCTTGGTGGCAGAGAACTTTGACCTCACAGAGAGATTGCATGCTCTAGTCCTTTCAGTCGTGTCTGATTCTTTGTGACCCTATGGACTGCAGCCTGCCAGGCCCCTCTGTCCATGGTATTCTCCAGGCAAGAATACTAGAGTGGGTTGCCATGTCCTCCTTCAGGGGATCTTCCCACCCAGAGATCAAACCCACATCTTCTGCATCTCCTGCACTGCAGGCAGATTCTTCACCCACGGAGCCACCTGGGAAGCCCCCCAACAGACAGGTTGTTTCTCATTATCATTTGAGCGACTTTCTGCCTAAGGATGGGCTTCCCTTGTAGCTCAGTCAGTAAAGAATCTGCCTGCAATACAGAAGACCTGGGTTCGATTCCTGGGTTGGAAAGATGCCCTAGAGAAGGAAATGGTAACCCACGCTAGTATTCTTGCCTGGAGAATCCCATGGACAGAGGAGCCTGGCAGGCTATAGTCCAGTGACTAAACCACCACCACCACTGCCTAAAGATGGTTTAACTTAGTTATATTAGCTCTTTTGCTCTTATTAATAACCTTTTATAATCCATATAGTAATGATTAGAATCTGTAACCATTTTGTGAGTCTCATGTTCTCTTTCGAGGTCCTTGAGTGTCTGAATCAGAATGAGTGAATATATTGGGTCTCAAGTCTTATTGTCAAGGATCCCAGAAAAGAGAAGCAATTCAAACTGCTCTTTGAAATGTTTGTCCTTTACAGTGTTTAGTCATGTCTTCTGGTTTTAGGTTCTGAAACCTAGCTACAAAAATATAAGGAAGTACTCCAGTGTGGCTTTAAATGCAAAAATTACTTGTTAGATGTCGGTGCAGAAGAGAAACTGAAAGTTCAAGTTGACATTCTGCATTTACTCAGTACCTTAATGTTATCTGATCGGTTATAAAATTCTAGGAAAGGGGAGGAATATACATCACTTATAGTTGGAAATCTTAATATAGCTGCATTCAGTGTTCTCAGCAGATGGTCATAGTTTTCCATGTCAGCCTGCCCCTTGCAGCATAATTTATGGAGTTGGCAATATGGAAGAATGGTGGTTGGGATGGGGACTCAATTAGAAGACAGGACAGTTTCTGGCTCTTATCTTTTCCAAGTTCTTTCTCAGATTTATGGTATTTTGTAAAGCAGATGTACTAACTTGTTTGGTAGATATTTTTTTCGTACCTCTGCCAGTGAAGTTCTAACACATTTATGGAAGTAGTTTATGCTATAAATGTAAAGAATAGTAAGGTTTATGAATGAAAGGCCTGCCTTCCACCACCAATCCTATCCCAAAATCATTACCATTAGGCCTGATGTGTGCCCTGCCAGACTGCTTCCTTTGTGTAGGAACATAGTTCCAATTAACCAAGTGTATTAATACTATTGGTGGATACTCAAAAGGTATTTAAAGTTATATGCCGTTACTGTGCTATGATCATTTTTTAAAATTGGAATATAATTACTTTACAATGTTGTGTTAGTTTCTGCTGTACAATGAAATGAATCAGCTACAGGTGTACATATTTCCCCTTGCTCTTGAACCTCCCTCCCCCCCTGCCCCTACTCCACACCTCTAGGTCATCACAGAGCACCAGTCATAAGAGGCTTATTTTCCAAAGAGAATTTATAATACCCTCATAATATGGAAGCAACATATGTGTCCACAGACAAGTGGCTAAAGATGTGGGATACATATACACACAATGAAATATTAGTCATGAGAAATGAAATCTTGCCATTTGCAATATCATGGATAGATCTAAGGGTTATTATGCTAAGTGAAATAAGTCATACAGAGAAAGAAATATCATGAGATATCACTCATATATTCAATCTAAAACAACGAATGAATAAGCAAAACAGTAACCGAGGCATAGATACAGAAAACGCACTTATGGCTGCTAAAGGGAAAGCTGTGGTGAGAGGGGAACGAGTGAAATAAGTTGGGGGGGGTGGTGGATGAAGAGGTACCAACTCCCAGTTGCAAAGGAAGTGAATCATGAGTATGAAATGTAAAGTGTGGAGGAAATAATAAAACGCTATGTACTGTCTATTTGATAATAGATGGTAATGAGACCTATCATGCTGATCATTTTGTAACATAAGAAAATATCAAATCATTATGCATACCTGAATTTAATATAAAGTCAATTATACTTCAATTAAAATTCAGAATACCTCTTAAAAAATTTTTTTTGGGGTGGAGATTAAACTGAGGATATGAAGAGAAATTTCAGTGTCTTGTAGCATATTTTGCAGACCTTTGGGAAAAGGTATATCTGAAAAATGCACACACTGCACTATTTTCTTTTAAAATATGATCCTCATTCTTTGCTCCTACGTATTTTACAGGGGAAAGAAACATACATCTTTCCCTCTGGGTTCTACTTCTGCGTCTGTCTTCTGTCTGTCCCCTTTATATCTGTCTTTGTTCCTTGAAAGCATGTCTCTCCTTCCCTGCTTAGTTCCACTGAGCTTTGCAACAGCAGCCCATCCATTTTCAGCCACAGTCACATCCAGTGATCTCCCGCTGGCTGGTCGAAACTCAGAGCAGGCTGGCTCTGGGCCCCATTCTGTCACACCCCATTAGATTTTGAGACACCATTTTGCCCCAGGGATTGGGTCTAGTTAAACTAAACTGTTCAGAATACTCTTAGAGAATGATTATCTGGGGAGGCTGGAAAAGAAGGCAAAGGAGACATCTTGGAAAATACAAAGAAAAATAGTACCGGAAATGGGAAGAGCTGGGGCAGAGGTTAATTCCATCACAGCCCAGCTGGTGCATCTTGCCCTGTATCATCTGAAATCTCTCCTTTGACCAGCACTTTGCAGGCTCTCTGCTGGTAACTGCCACTTATTTCACAATCCTGAATTCAAGGGTGCCCATGAGAGAAGAATAGAGTATCTATTGAAGGCTCCCACATGCAGCCCATTGTGCTGTCCCCTAATTTTAGCTCAAATCCAGGCATGCTGACATATTTTAAATGGGGGATGTGTGCACAAGCTCACTCACTGCTGACAAGCCATTCTCCTGCTCTGTGGAAATCTCCCATTTCCCTTCCCCACTGTGTCCTTGGTCAACAGTTATAAACTCTCTCAGACAGCTGGTTGTGTATTAAAGTCTATTTATAACAGTCAGCGGACAACTGCATGTTTATGGGGAATCGTGGCAATTTTTGCTTAGGAGGGACAATCGGGGCATTTCTTCTGGAGTGGAACGGATTCAGCCAGTGGACTCTACAAACATTGCCTCGCTTGTCCTCTTACATTCTGTGGACTGAGGTTACCCTGGGTGTTAATGGTGAATTCAAACCCCGCACAGACTGCTGGTTCTTCGGTCAAGGTTCTGGGGGACTGGACAATGGAAAGCATAAAACAATAAAACTTTGTGAGGAACAAAGCAGTAAAGACATATAAAAGTACCCATAGCTCTGAGGAACAGCATACTGTACTCAAAACCTGCAGTAGAGTTCATGAATCCATAGATTTTCCCCCCTCTCCTATGGCTCTACTTAAATATTAATATTACCATATGATAACTTGATGGCATTCAAAAAATTCTCTATTCTGGTGGGTCTTGGAGTGCTTTTTTTAATTTCATAAAGTTTAACAAGTAGAACATAATACAACTAAAATCTACTGGTCATGAGTGGGCAGGAAATTAAATATGCTAACAGGAAAAAAAATCTGTTTGGATTCCTAGAGCAGGTCTTGCATAGTGCTTTTCTACTAGTTCTAACTTTATTGAGATGGTGTCTCACTTCCCCAATATTTTTTGAATAATAGAATGGGTAAAATGATATCTAATTTAAAAATAGAATGTATTTGGTTTTTAACATAAGAATATAGAAGAATTAAAACGGACAATAGCCTCACTGACCATAATACTTTTTACATTAGAAAGAAACTGTCACTAGCATATGGTTAGAAAGCTCAACCGAGTAGCTTTACACTGAGCGTGAAATGAAAACTAAACGTAGTCATCGTTCATGATTATCAGTGCAGAATAAAAGTGTGTATCCACTTCCACATCTATATCTGTGTTCTTAGAAGAGTTTCAAACAAGTGTATTTAAATATTGCAGCAACCTGGTCCACCTTGTGGTTGTCTGACCCTGATTTCAATTGATTTCACATCAACTGTAAAACTTAGCACATCTCCTACATTTTAATGTGCCTTTTCCAGAAGATGCTTATGTGTACCAAAAAAAAAAAAATGATGTTGAGTGACTTTTGAAAGTTAATAAGAACTTCTATAATTTGTAAACTAGGATTTTAAAAAGCCAGTTTGGTAAAGAAGCAACCTTGTGTTGCTGGAACAACTTGTTCTAATTTCTGTACTAATCGGGGACTGTTTTCCAGAAACAGCAAGATAAATCCTGTTCCTTCTGCTCAGTGAGGCCTCTTTGAGATTTGGTTCTTGGGCATTTTTCCTTTGGCCTCTGCTGCAGCGAAAGGTAAATTAATAATGAGGTGCAGATGAATCAAGCCAAAATCCTTTTAAGAGAAGCCTGTACTGCAATATCGCGGTTTCTGTTCTCACATTCTGCCTAAAGTCTTGGACGCTTCTGGGAGGCAAAACAGCAAAACCTTCTGTCGAGGCTGGAGTCGGTTTCAGGTTGTTTAGACAAGATTATCATTCTTATTCCTGGTTCTCACCAGAGCCAGGGCTGAAGGTTGAGCTATTGAAAGCTTTTCTTGTGGCCACATAGATATTAAACTGTCATAGAAGAAGGGGAGAGAACAGTTAATTCATCTCAAATAAAAGCCCCTTTCTGTGGGTTTATCAGTGAAAAGTAGTAAAAGTTTTACATTGACTGATGTCTCTGTGAGATAATTGAGGTGGAGATAAACAATTAACATGGGAGGATAAATACTTATGTAGGTCAAAAGAAGTATTTTCAGAATTGTATTTCATATGTGAATATAGAACGTGCCAGAGGGAGTGGTCAGTAGAAACAACAGTGGTACATCATTTAAAGCAGAGAAATCTTGTTTTCTTAGTTTGGAGTCATATTTTAATATGGTTTTACTGGGGAAAAAATTCAGGGTGGTTTTTCCCTTCTAGCAATTAGAAGGTCTGAGACTTTTAAGAACTGAACACTCTGAGGAATAAGGTCCTTGTACTTAGAGTGTTCCATAGACTAAGTAATGTAACTTTTAGAAAACAGAAGCTGTCACTCCTTAGGGTCATCCAGCCCCCAAGATAGCCTGCCTATCCAGAACACACTTCTAAAAGCCAGAAGCATCCCTGCCAGAGAATTTTAGGGGCAAGAGAGGTTTAACAAGTTTTCCTTTCTTCTTAAAAATCACTGAGAGGGTAGGTTCCTAGGAACTATGAATGGTGATTTTGAGCATCTTTTTTTTTTTTTCCTCTCTCTCTCTTTTTTATTTCCTTTTCCACAGAGAGTGGTTTCCCAAGCATACTGAAACAAACAAATAGAACATGCTTTCACCAACGCTTTCTAGGAAACTTTGAAAGGGTGGTGGTGGAAGGGGGGGAAGTGGATTATTCAGGAAAGCGATTTAAGGTCACACTGGTGGCAGGGCAAAGAATCAATGAGGGAGAGAGCAGAGCAAACCGAGGACAAAAGCTATAGGTACTGCTGGATGGAGGGAAAATCTCAGGAGCTGAGGGGATGGGGAAACTACTTCAGCATCCCTTTGGAAGCAGAGGGGGCCCTTGGCAAACTCGAGAGCAGTGCTTCTCTCCGCTGGGTCAGTTGGCCCAAGATGGGCCTGGGGCCATGAAGGCATAGTGAATTAGAACCTCCACAGAGAGAGCAGCCCTGGTTTATCCGTGGGAGATGTGTTCTAAGCCCCCAATGGATGCCTGAATCAGTGGATAGTACTGAACCCTATGTATAATGATTTTTTTCTATACATACCTATCTATGGTAAAGTTTAATTCATAAATTAGGCTCAGTAAGAGACTATCTGAGTTGCCAGCATCGCTATTCTTGTGCATTGGGGCCATTATTAGTAAAGAGTGACTTCAACACAAGCACGGCCACCCTGCAAGAGTTGATCTGATAACCAACATGGCTACTACGTGACTACCAGGTGGGGTACTCTGGACAAGGCCTGATTCATGTTCCCAGCGGGATAGCACAAGACTTCATCATGCTACTCAGAATGATGTGAAATTTAAAACATATGAAGTGTTTATTTCTGGAATTTTCTGTTTAATATTTTCAGGCCATGGTTGACCAGGGGAAACCATGGAAAATGGGAGACTGTTTAAAGTCCTCTTTAGGTAATTTTTGGAGAAGGCAATGGCACCCCACTCCAGTACTCTTGCCTGGAAAATCCCATGGATGGAATGTGGAGCCATGAAATCAATCTCTGAACAGGAAAATAGTATGGGGTTGGCCAAAAAGTTCATTGGGTTTTTCCATAAGATGTAATGGAAAAACATCTTTCCATAACAGCTTATGGAAAAACCCAAACGAACTTTTCGCCAACCCAGTGTCTGTGGGCCATGAAGGAGTGACTATTCTGAAAAGATGTTGTGTATTCCAGCATGGAATACCTCTTAGGAGGTAATCTTGGGTAACACTGCAGGTAATGGCTACACCATAGAATTTTCTGGGAAGATTATCCTTGTGATTGAGCTCAGAAGTTTGGAATCAAACACACTGGGTTCAAATCCTGGGTCACCCATTTACCAACTGTATACCCTTGGGTAAATTGCTTAATTTCCTTAACCCTCAGTTTTCCCACTTGTAAAATGGGTGTAATAATATGTGTCTGGAGGATTTAGTTCTGTAGCTGCTCTGAGCATGCTGCTTGGCATATTAAAAACATGCAAAAACTGTGTTTGCCTTCTTCTTCCTTTCTCTAAGGGTAAAGCAATTCTTGTTGTTGTTATGTCTAATGCCTAATAAAATGTGTAAACATCTGAATGTTAACCTTTCTTCCTGTTTCCAAGCTTTTTGTTAATGCCATGGAATACTAACAGACTGTGGAACATTATTGTAGCATGCATACTATACAATGTACAATGTCAGCTGCTGTTGCTCTTTTCATTTCCCAGTCTTTAAAATCTTTCATCATAATGTGAGCAGAATATGCACAAGGACTAAATGCCAGTTGTCTGGTTGGGACTCAAGTCAAATCAAATGTAACAACCCTTTCTAGAAAATAAGAATGACTTCACCACCACCTAGATATTATCTGAATGTGCTAAGCACATCACATGGACTGCCCAGTTCAACACAGCATCACTTTGAGGTCATTAATAGATTTGCCTCTGTTTTTTTGATAAGAAAATGGAAGTTTACAGAAATTAAGTCATTTGTCCAAGGTCAGAGAGCCAGCCTGAGGCAGAGGAGGAAGAGTTCTATTGATAACTCCGACAGGCTGGCTGGGCATAGCTCTGCCTGTAACCTCTGTGTATAACAGGCCTCACTTACTGTGGATGAGTGTCAAGTTCAAAGTCCGCTAACAAAGGCCTGCTATTGTAAGAGAAAAGGGAGCCCCAAGAAGTCTTCTCCTTCACGTTGCTAAATAGCAGCTTTCCTCATTTGTGAATTGCTGTTAAGTGTCATAATTTTTACCCTATCATTTTGGGCCTGGTAGGTTTGCCCCTGTGTTTATATTATTTGTGTTAACTTGCATATCTCTGCAAACTTGTATGTGAAACAGGGTTAAAGGCCATGAGATTTCTCAGAAAAATTATATCAACTTTAGTTTTAAATATTTATGTTCTTACAAAACAGGTACAAAGATAAAAACAACAGCATGTACAATATCCTAGCCTGTTTAAAAACACACTGTTACATATGGAAGTCTCATCAGTTCAGTTCAGTCGTTCAGTTGTGTCCGACTCTTTGTGACCCCATGGGCTGTAGCACGCCAGGCTTCCCTGTCCAACACCAACTCCTGGAGCTTATTCAGACTCATGTCCATTGAGTCGGTGATGCCATCCAACCATCTCATCCTCTGTCACCCCCTTCTCCCGCCTTCAACCTTTCCCATCATCAGGATCTTTTCCAATGATTCAGTTCTTCACATCAGGTGGCCAAAGTATCAGAGTTTCAGCTTCAGCATCAGTCCTTCCAGTGAATATTCAGGACTGATTTCCTTTAGGATGGACAGGTTGAATCTCCTTGCAGTCCAAGGGACTCTCAAGAATCTTCTCCAACACCACAGTTCAAAAGCATCAATTCTTTGGTACTCAGCTTTCTCTATAGTTCAACTCTCACATCCATACATGACTACTGGAAAAACCATAGCCTTGACTAGATGGACCTTTGTCACCAAAGTAATGTCTCTGCTTTTTAATATGCTGTCAGGGTTGGTCTTAGCTTCTCTTCCAAGGAGCAAGCTTCTTTTAATTTCATGGCTGCAGTCACCACCTGCAGTGATTTTGGAACCCAAGCAAATAAAGTTTGTTACTGTTTCCATTGTTTCCCCATCTATTTGCCATGAAGTGATGGGACCAGGTGCCATGATCTTAGTTTTCTGAATGTTGACTTTTAAGCCAGCTTTTTCTCTCTCTTCTTTCACTTTCATCAAGAGGCTCTTTAGTTCTTCTTTGCTTTCTGCCATTAAGGTGTTATCATCTGCATATCCGAAGTTATTGATATTTCTCCCGGCAGTCTTGATCCTAACTTGCGCTTCATACAGCCAGCGTTTCTCATGATGTACTCTGCATGTAAGTTAAATAAGCAGGATGACAGTATACAGCCTCTACATACTCCTTTCCTGATTTGGAACCAGTCTGTTGTTCCATGCACAGTTCTAACTGTTGCTTTTTTACCTGCATACAGATTTTTCAGGAGGCAGGTAAGGTGGTTTGGTATTCCCAGCTCTTTAAGAATTTTCCACAGTTTGTTGTGATCCACACAGTCAAAGGCTTTGGCATAATCAATAAAGCAGAAGTAGATGTTTTTCTGGAACTCTCTTGCTCTTTCAATGATCCAGTGGATGTTGGCAATTTGATCTCTGCTTCCTCTGCCCTTTCTAAATCTAGCTTGAACATCTGGAAGTTCATGGTTCATGTACTTTGAAGCCTGGCTTGGAGAACTTTGAGCATTGTTTTGCTACCACGTGAGATGAGTGCAATTGTGCGGTAGTTTGAACATTCTTTGGCATTGCCTTTCTTTGGGATTGGAATGAAAACTGACCTTTTCCAGTCCTGTGGATTGGAATGAAAACTGACTTTTTCCAGTCCTGTGGCCTCTGCTGAGTTTTTCAGATTTCCTGGCATATTAAGTTCAGTACTTTCAGAGCATCATCTTTTAGGATTTGAGGTAGCTCAACTGGAATTCTATCACCTCCACTAGCTTTGTTCGTAGTGATACTTCCTAAGGTCCATTTGACTATATGGAAATCTATAGAGGAAAGTAAATCCTAAATGTTAACACCAAAATGTTGACAGTGGTTATTTCTATAAGATGACCTTGGCTTTACTATCACTTTCCTTTTATGACCTTTAGTCTGGTCTGAATTATTTTTCTGATGATGGCTATACATGCCTTTTATAATCCAAAAAATAAAAATACATGCCCACTGTAGAAAACTTGGAAAAATCCAGAGATACATAAAGAAGAAAATAACTATCATCCATTTCTAAGACTCAGTTAAAAATGCTAACATTTTGGCAAATTAACTTCCAGTCATCTCTATCTATTATGTGGTCATACAATATTTACAATTTGAGGAACTCAACTTCTTTTCCTTTTTTTTTTTTGATTAGTATATTGTAAACAGTTCATGATATTAAACACTTAGGCATTATTTTAATGACTACATAAGAGATCATGTATACAATTTACTTAACTATTATTTTTCTACTTTTTTGGTGATCATTAATGAAGTACTAAACATGTTTGTTTGTGAGCTTTGGTCTATATTCCAGAATATTTTCTAGGTTCTTAAAATTACTGGGTTAAAGTGAATGATCATAATTTGGCTATCTGTTGCTGTATAACAAACTGATCCTAAAATGGATGACTTAATTATTTATCATTCAGGAGTCTCTGGGTAGAATGGTTTGAACCTAGCAGTTCTTGTTTGGGATTTCATACACTCAAGTGGAGGCTGGGGCTGGAGTCACTGGAAGACTTCACCAGGCTGGACATCCAGCAGAGCTTCCTCATGTGTGAGTCTAATGTCGCCATGCTCCTCCACCAGGTGGCCTGTCCAGTGAAGTGGAGTGGCCTGGATTTGTTCGTCCCACTCGGGGGTCCCAGAGGTGGGAGGAGAAGCGGTCAGTTCCTTCAAGGCTAGGGCCCTGGCTGGCACAATGTCCTTTCTTTCATTCTCTACTGTTCAGAGCAGAGGCCAGCCCCGATCCCAGGGTAAGTACAGCTAGATTCCACCTCCCAGGCGGAGAGCGGCTAGTGCTTACAGGGAGGGTAGAAACTGATGGCAACCCTCTTGGGACTTAAGTTACCACCCACCACTTTTGAAAATGTACTCAAGTTTAGACTGGTAGCGTTTTAAGTGTCAGAAGGGGCTGAACGCTTAAAAAATTCCGCAGAAAGAAATTTCAGTCAGAAGAAATCTTGCTAATGCCCCTTGAAGGAGGATGAGAGGAGGGCAGCAGCCTGTTAAGACCAGCCTCCCTCAGCAGGTCTGGATGTATGCCGAGGGCTCTACTGGGCTGGAGAACGAGGAGTTACTGTTGAGTGACCTGCCAGGCCTCAGGCCAACACTGAACTTTCCCGTTCTCCGAGGTTCAGCTTGGGCTGTCCCCAGCCAGTCCACGCCTCGGGGGCCCAACTGCAGCCTGGCCAGAGGTGCCAGGCGAGAGGGTGTGGGGAATGCTGGCAGGGCGGTGTCCTGGGGCAGCCCTCACTGGGAAGGGATTTGAGATAGAAAGGGCTGTGAGGGGAAGGAAGAGGGAGGCCCCGGCCACCACTACTAACTGAGACAGGGACCTTCTACTCTGCCCTAAAGACTCTGTATCCACAGTGCTTGTCAGTGCTGGGCATGCCAGCCAGTATTGCCTTTCCAGGAAAGGTTGTCATTTTGCTTGGTGTGAACCCTCCACCCAATGACCAGAAATCTAGAATTCCACCCTGGTGTTGTGAGGCTCTAAAATACTTCAGGAATGGGAAAAGTGAAGACTTGTTCTCCACCTGCCTCAATCGCTCCTCTGTCCCTCTCTTGGCACCCTTGAGCTTCCCTCCTCCCCACACACCCCTGCCCATCTCAGGAAGTAATCCCTCCATCCTTAGCTTTCCAAACCTCCCGGGAGGCAGGCAACAGAGAATAGAAATGAGAAGTGTGGCTTCTGGAGGGTTCACTGCTCAGGGTCATAGGCTGGTTCCACTCATTATTAGCAGCTGTGACTTCTGGTAACTGGTGCAGCTTCTCTGCCCCTGGGTTTCCTTATCTGTAAGAGGGGGATTTAAAGATAGTCTCATTGCATTTGGTTGTAGTGAGGACTGAATGACTTAACTCATAGAGTTTCTGAGAACTGTGTGCTGCCCAGAGTAAATACAAAGCATCCATTGTTTTAAAATTGTGTGACTTTTTTCACACTATTAATTTTTAATTGTTTAATTTTCATTGTTCAGAGCAGTTTTACGTTTACCACAAAACTCAGTAGGAGGTACAGAGCTTGCTTTTATATCCCCTGCTCCCAAGTCTGCAAAGCTTCCCCTCCCTCACTCTGAACATCTCCCACCAGCGTGTGGTACATTTGTTACAATTGATAAACCTAGAAGCGAGTCATCATAATTGCCCAGAGTCCATTGTTTACATCAGGGTTCAAGCTTGGTGTTGAACGATCTGTGGGTTTTACCAAATGTATAATCTGGTATCATACAGCTTAGTTTCACGCCTTAAAATCCTCTGTGCTCTATTGTATCACTTCTAATTGCAGCTTGCTTCAAACTGTACACAAGAAGACATTTCTTAGATGCGCTTTGTTTTTGCTTCTAAACTAACCAAAATTGGATGGTTTTTTGACTTGTTCTATTTCACTTGTTCTACAGAGTCAAGTGTACCACAAGGCAAAAGTATACTGAATACTTGGGTAGGTGGGCAGATGAATGAGGGAAACCCGTGGGTGGGGTGAAAGAACTCAGATTTACATGAGATATGTTTTATTTTTTATACTTTGTTATTTTTTCATGTTTTCTATGAGCATCTTATGTTTTTAGTCAGCAGCAAACAACACCAGGGATGGAGTTTTTTGTGACTTAAAACCAAACAAATAAAAACTCTGTTCCTCTTCCTTCTCTACTCACTGATTCTTAGCCCTGGTTCATCTTTTTGGAAGTAAGCACCATGTTATTTCTGGTGGGAGGCAATGAGTTTTCTGGTTAGCGTTCACTTGCGTAGTTAAGGGCACTGACTCTGGGATCAGATGTGAGTCCAAATCTTGATTCCTCCCTGCCTTGCTGTGTGAATTTGAGCAAGTTACTCCTTTGTGCCTGCCTTGCCTCATTTGTAAAATAGGGATGAGGATGGTAACATACTCCAGGAGAAGTGTGAGGATTACCTGAGTTAATATGTATAAAGCGCTGAGATGGTGATTGGCACGCAACACAAGCTCATGAAGACTTAGCTCATGTTGGTTACACCTTAAAGTGGTTTAGGACACCCAGGGTCAGCCCAGAAGTTTCTGTTCCAATTTAGAACTGTCTAGGGTCTGTGTGTGCCTGCCTTTTTTACTGCCACACCCACACACTGGCCTGAAGAAATAACATTGTGATAAAAGGAGCAACATTTTAAATTTTTGTACACATCTAACTTTAGGCTTCTGCTAACTTATGAACTAAAATTCTCTTGGAGTATAATAAACATATCAATAAGTAACAAAATGTAAAGACTGATTACATGCTACATTGTAAAGGGGGGGATCTGCTTGCTCCCTTGATCCCCCTTTCATCCTTTAATTGCATTAGCAAAATGTAATAAGCAAGACCAGAATGACAGCTGAGCCACTGCTGAGAGTGTCTGGTTGGAGGTGGTCCTGGCAGGTGCTGTTACCCCATACTCCTGGCACAAGATATGAGAATGTGCATGACTGGAAGATATCACCCTTTTGGCCAAGGCACCGGTCACTAGACCCTTCTTCTTAGAGAAACGTGCAATGTTTTTATTATGACTTGTTACAATCAAAGTCAAACCTGAAGTTTGGGCCAAATCTAAACCTCTTTGGTTAAGATTATGCTTCTGTTAGCCTGAGGTTTCCTTAAAGCTCCTAGATCGAGCAAGGTTTGATTTGATCAGTCTCAAAACAAAATGATCCTATTTACAAGAAATGGCTGACATGTCTTACGCAAAGTGGACTTCATTTCACAAACATTTTTGAGCAGATATAGGGTTTCAGACACTGATGTAAGTGCTGAGGATAGAGTGGCAAACAGGTTATTAAAGGCTCTCTCCTCAGGGAGGTTCCAGTGCAGCTGAGAGTCAGAGTCTGACTTATGAACCAACGTCTAAGGCCTCAACACCAAGAGAGAAAACAAAAGCCCCACACCTTTCGTCATTTTGTAAAACCATACGATGCTTTCCTGTGACTCCAGGTCAACTAGGAGTGTTTAATCAACTCTCTTCTTCCTCTTCTTCTCTTCACTAACCCTCCTTTCCAGGTCCTCCTTTGACACACTGGCTTTCTGTTCAAAATCTGGGGATGGTGCTTTTGGGCTGGTGGATAATATTAACATAGATATGCCAGAGAAACAGGAAAAATAGTATATATTTATATACGTGTGTGTATACATGTATATGTGTGTGTATATTTATATATATATACTTTCCTGTGTGTTTATGGTTTACTGTAAGGGGCTGGCTCACAAGGTGATGGAGGCTGGGAAGTTCCAGAGGCTGCAGTTGGCAAGCCTGGAGACCCAGGAAAGCTGATGGTATAGTTTCAGTCTGAGTTTGAAGCCCTGAGAACCAGGAAAGCCAACGGTATAAGTTCCAATCTGAATTTGAAAGCAGGACGAGAGCAGTTCCCAGCTTGGGGAAGCTCAGGCAGAAAGAGCAAATTCTCTCTTCCCTGCTTCTTGCCCTCTTCAGACTCTCCAGGGATTAGACGAGGCATTCCCAAACTGTAGAAGGCAATCAATCTGCTTTCCTCGGTCTACTGACTCAAATGTTAATCTCACCCAGACATACCCTCCCAGACACATACGCACAGACACACCCCGAGTATCACTTAATTGAATCTCTGGGCACACCATGGTCCAGTAGGTTGACACATCAGATTAACCCTCAGAGTGGAACTTAAAATGATAGCTGCAAAGGAGGCTGGGAAAAGAAGTATCTGGCTTTTCAAACTTACACAATGAGATATTCCACAATCCTGTAAAGAAAGGGTTAAATCACTGGGTGATTGAAAGGAATGGCAAAACTGCCCTTCAAGTTAGAGCCCAGTGTTCCTGACTCCAAGTCTAGGGCTTTCTTTACTATATTGTGGTTATCCCGTTTCCACCCCCCGCCCCTTTACTTTCAGAAAACAGCATGGTGGGGTGAGAGCCCTGAGAATTCCATTCTTCAGAGTGTATTTAATTATTTCTACATTGGAGCAAATGCCATGGAGAGATCTTTTTGCATGGGAATTGAAGTCCCATTCTTTTTGGCAGAAAGTCCTAACTATTTTTGGAAGTTGGAAAAAAAAAATTCAGAGAATCTGGTTCACTTTTGGTCATGTACAGTAATGTTATTTTTATGTATCTAGGACAGTGACATTGTCAAAGCTTACTTTTCATTGGCTTTCTGGGAACACAGGATGGGCTAGGAGGTCAGGAACCAGGGAGGAGAGTCACTCGCAACTGGCTGGAATTCTGTCCTGAAGGGATCCTCACTCACTCGCAGAAGCCCCCTTTCCCTGGGTGCCTGGGCTTGTTTGCCTTCAGAGCCAGGCCCCTCTCACTTCCTTTCAATCCCAGCTAGAATGTTCTCTAAGGTTTGGTACAAAGTGCTTTAGTCCAAGAGTCAGGACGTCTGTATTTGAGTTGTAGTCCTGTCACTTAATCACCGTGGGTGTTGAGCAAGCTACTTACTCAGCGTCTCAGTTTCTTGATCTGTGAAACCCATCTATTAGATTAGATAATCCATAATCAGGGTGCTTTGGCTATGAATCAGAGTGCTGTGCTGTACTTAGTCGCTCAGTCCTTTCTGAGTCTTTGTGAGCCCACTGACTGTAGCCCTCCAGGCTCCTCTGTCCTTGGGATTCTCCAGGCAAGAATACTGCAGTGGGTTGCCATGTCCTCCTCCAGGGGATCTTTCCAACCCAGAAACTAAACCTGGGTCTCCTGCATTGCAGTTGGATTCTTTACCAGCTGAGCCACTAGGGAAGCCCAAGAATGCTGGAGAGGGGAGCCTATCCCTTCTCCAGGGGATCTTCCTGACCCAGGAATCGAACAGGGGTCTCCTGCTTTGCAGGCGGATTCTTTACCAGCTGAGCTACCAGGGAAGCCCATGAATCAGAGTATCCAAGTATAAAAATGACTTTTAAAATAAGGAACATATTCTGTCAAAATCAAAATCTGGACGTATGCTTATTTCATGGATTGGCTCGATAGCCCAAGGAGATATTCACAGATATCAGCTTTGTCTTACTGCACTGCCATATTCACAATGATGTCCCTCCCGACAGCAGTAAAGAACCCACCTGCCCATGCAGGAGACCTAAGAGACGCAGGTTCGATCCCTGAGTTGGGAAGATCCCCTGAAGGAGCGCTTGGCAATCCATTCCAGTATTCTTGCCTGGAGAATCCCCAATGGACAGAGGAGCCTGGTGGGCTACAGTCCATAGGGTTGCACAGAGTCAGACATGACTGAAGTGACTTAGTATGCCAAGGGTTCAGGTCCATCAGATCGAAGAGGAGAATTCACTGTTGCTTGTGAGTCTTGTAAGTCTTTTTGAGTCTTTTTATTAGGGCAAGAGCCTTTCCTAGAAGACCCCCATAGATTTCCTCTTAGGTCTCAAGGCATAGCTCCAAAGGAAGACGGGAAAAGATCTGAAAAATCTTTTCCATCAGTATTCTGTGGTTCTTCAGTTCTTTGACAGCCTTCATCAGTAAATACAAGGATAAGGATTTGCTGCTGTTGCTTGAGTGCTGGGTCTTGCGTGACTTTGGAAAGATAAAGAACAGTGGCCTCCTTCTATGAAAGGTACACGGAGTGAATCTTAGCAATATTCTTCAGAACGTGTTTCATGGGGGGAAGTAGTGAGTTTTTTGTTTATGGAAGTAATTTTTATTCTCTAAACACAGAAACATCATATATAAATAGACCTAAAATATATGCTTCTTATAAAGTTTGTGTTTTTACCTAATTTCTCTTTCTATCTTGCCTCCTAACCCTAGGGCAATGTTAGAAATATCCCATTTACCCCAGCTGTAGGTTGGATTTCCTAGAAGCAGACACCAAGTCAGGGATTAACACCTGTAACATCTGTAGTATAATTCTCCCACTGAGACTTGTTATCAGTTCCACATGGAATCTTCTCCTATTATGGATACTTTCAATGTCACAATGTGTGCAGATCACATGGCCCTAGTTAGTGGCGGGGTTACTTTTATCATAGGCTAGACCTGTTGTTCTGGGCCCCACAAAAATAGAGTAGCTTCTTGGGTCCCCCAATATATGGACTTACCAAGTATCCCTCAATGTGGGATATACTATCTTAAGAACCTCAAAAGCCTTCTCAGGGCTTGTGGTTCCTTCTTAATAGTATAAGTGTTCTCTTTCCTGGAGACTTGCCCACATCTTCAATCAGTAGGTTCTGAAAAGTGGCTCAAGTCTAGAAACTGGGCAAGAACTGTGACTTTTTACTGGGATGAGAGCCCCCAGTCTCCAGTCATCTGTCCTTAACATTATCTACTGGTACAAACTGAGTAGTACTCTTGCCTCTCATCTATGATTTTGACCCTTTCGATGTTTTGCTCTGAGTTAGGCACCCCAGAATGCCGCTACAGCCTTGTTGGTTCCTGCAGTCATCACAAACCCCTGGCTTCTGGCAGTTAAGGGCTGCTACCCGGATGGCAGGTTTTAAGGTGCTCTCATTTCCTTTGCCTCAATAAGCTCAGCTCTGTAATGGTGCCTCCTACCTTGGTCAGCCCTGGCCTACGAGGGGACCCACCACTAAGTCTTCACCCCTCTTGCTAGTGTATCCTTGTTCAGTCGCTCAGTCACGTCTGACTCTTTTGCAACCCTATGGACTGTAGCCCACCAGGTTCCTCTGTCCATGGATTTTCCAGGCAAGAATACTGGAGTGGGGTGCCATTTCTTACTCCAGGGAATCTTCCTGACCCAGTGATCCAACCCAAATCTCCTGCATTGGTAGGCGGATTCTTTACCACTGAGGCAACGGAGAAGCCCAGTGTATACCTTACGGCTTGACAAATGGTCTATTCTTTGGGCCATCCTGTGGTAATCTTCTAATAAGTCTTCTGGTTGTGTCTAATATATCCATCCAGCATGCCCACTTCTCTGGGCTTCTTAATCCCTTCATCTATCAACCACCACGGTAATTCTGGATTCAACTTTACTTAGCATGTCCACCACCTTTTCCAAACTTCAGGGAGCCAAGATACTAGTAAGTTTACATGATCTCCTGGTTCACTCAAGGGGTTGAATCCTGTTTCTCTGAAAAATAATCCCAAGTAAGCATACCATTCACTGTCCAATTTCGTGTCTCAGCCCTCTTGATCAAGGACCTCAGAGTCCAGTCCTGCATATCCTCCTGTGGACCTGCCAGTAGACACAGGTTTCGTTTTGCTGCTCCTTTGTGGTACTGTTCCTGTTAGTCCCTTTCCTCCCTTATCATCTTAGCACCAAACGATCTTTGGGTGACATGACTCCAGGTCTCCCACAATCTCTTTCCCAGTTGTTTATTATTCTAAGCATCAAACAGTGATTTCCTGAAGAAAAACATTGCTGGTGTGTGCTAAGTTTGCAGAGAGTCCTGGAGCTTCCTCCAAGGGACGAAGTCAGTCAGGATAGATCAAACAGTGCTTTGGTAACACAACTCCCCAAATCTCATTGGCTTCATGGAACAAAGATTTATTTCTTTGCTCAGGCTGGGGTTTAACTCAGGTCAGGTGGCTTTACTCAGCATCTCATCTCCAGTGAAAGACTCAAGGATTCAGACTTCTTTCCTTGTTTGATTATAGTATCTGAACATGGGGTTTCCAAGACCTCCATGAAGGAGAAGAGCAGGCTGGAGGATGGAAGGAGATGTTTTTACTGAGCAGAGTAACAAATGGCTTAATTATTTTCATCCATATTCCCTCAGTTCTCAACTTGTCTGCAGAAGAAGCCAGACAATGCATTCTTTCTGTGTGTTCAGAGAGATAAGTTAGTACAGTGAACATGTTATTTTCTTTGTAACAGACACCAAGCTCAAAAATTCCCCATCTTCCTAAAAAAATATCTTCCCCATTCCGTATTTGCATAAACTTCTCTTATTTATAATTCAAGTTCCAAAGACATGAATGCCCTTATTAATGACTGAGATTTGGGAAACCAGGTTCAATCTGTGAGTGTGTATGTAAGTGACCATCTCTGAGCACACTCCAAAATTAAATATAAATTAGTGGAATTATCTGTGTGTCCTCTTAACACTATTGATATAGCCAGCTGAGAGTCTTTCTTTCATTATACCAAGGGGATGGCTCCTTGTTCTTCAAAGTCAACTTCTAACTCTTCAAGTTCTGTAGAACCCTCGTTGATAGGGCTGTTTGAGGGCGTGTGTGAGATTGCATCTCTTTTTGCAAATTCCAGAATTAATAGGGGAAGGGGCAGCCTGCTACTCTCTGGGTACAGTGAAACAAAACAGGATTTGTGCATTATTGATATTTACGTGACTTCTTTTTCTATCTATGGACTAGAAAGTTGTAGGAACATTTTAGATATGTTCATTGTAATTTGGGGGGGGATGTTTTACTATTTTAAGTTTTTACACTTCGTAGCATTATAGGTAATTTTAGAATCAAAGAGGCATAAATTTAAGTCATAACACAAGCACTTAAATTTTTTTGGTAAATTGTTTACTCTTTCTGAACCTCAATTTCTTTGCTGGTAAAATGGGGTTGACAATACCTACCCAAATAATTGGGAAGAAAATGCAATAATGTACATACAGCATTTAGAACAATATCTTCAGGATAAGCCTTGACATATAAGCTATGATTATTATTTTCCTGCATCTATTTTAGGCTAATAAGGCAGGAAGCAGGCCTTACATCCCCCCACAATAGCTAGAATAATGTCAGGAACACTAAAAGCACCGAATCAATATTAAGATGATTAAAGATATCTTCAGGAGTGCTTTGATTTTCACTGTTAGAAATGCCCTGTACAAATTTAAGACAAAATAAGAATCACACATTCTTTTGAGGATATGCTGTTGATTCCCTATCAATAGATTAAGCATTTTGGAAGTGGTTTGATAGCAGTGTTAGTTAGTTTTTTTTTTTTTTAATTGAGTCAACTCTGCTTGCTGACTACCCTTTGTGAACCTATGAAGGGCAGGGTGCAAGATGGCAGGCTGGGGTGAGTGAAGAGAAACCACTATCAGCAGACACAACTGTGTCACAATGTCCTAATAAAGGGCTAATCAGTTGCTATTGATAATTCAGGTATCTATAATGAGCTAAATGCCCAGGTGAGAGATGGAAGTCCAATGACAAAAGCAGAAATATAGGCAGCAGAAACCATCACTGTTCCAAAAAATATTCCACCCAGTATGAATGTTATCTGCACTGCAGGAAGGTTCATTTTATTTCTACCTTTAATTGAATGAAGCCTTAAGAACACTGAGGCTTTGGCTTAGTTCTGTCAGAGTATATTTAGTACTATAAATCAAAATCCAACAGAAGCTCTTTTTATAGAACAAAGATAGGGTGAACAAAGCAACTGGGTTCACAGATCAATTCAAAGTAGCATGTTTTATATCTTGGCTATTGTAAATACTGCTGTAATTAACATTGAGGGTACATGTGTCTTTTAGAATTGTGGCTTTCTTAGGGTGTATGCTGTGGGATTGCTGGGGCATATGATAGATTTCTTCCTTTTTTTTTTTTGTTAAGAATCTCTATATTGCTCTCCATAATGGCGCTATCAGCTTACATTTCCACCAACAGAGCAAGAGGATTCCTGTTTCTCCACACCCTCTCCAGAATTTAATGTTTGTAGATTTTTTTGATGATGGCCATTCTGACCAGCGTGAGATGATACCTCATTCTAGTTTTGATTTGCAGTTCTCTAATCATGAGCAATGTTGAGCATCTTTGCCTGTGTTTATTAGCCATCTGTATGTCTTCTTGGGAGAAATGTCTGTTTAGGTCTTCTGCCCATTTTTTGATTGGGTTGTTTGTTTTTCTGTTATCGAGCCCTATGAGCTGATATATTTTGGACATTAATCCTTTGTCAGTTGCTTCTTTTGCAATTATTTTCTCTCATTCTGAGTGTTGTATTTTCATCTTGTTTATAGTTTACTTTGCTGTGAAAAAGCTTTTAAGTTTAAATTAGGTCCAGTGTTTTTATTTTTGTTTTTACCATTATACCTGGAGGTAAGTCAGAGAGGCTTTTGCTGCAATGTCATAGAATGTACTGCCTATGTTTTCCCCTAAGAGCTTAGAGTTTCTGGCTTTACATTTAAGTCTTTAGTCAATTTTGAGTTTATTTTTTAGGACACATATACTTTTTAAAACAATTTTTTAAACTATTTTTTTTTACCATAGAAAAGCTTTTCTTGTAAACTTTTATTTCCTTTCTTGTGAACTTTTATTTCCTTTCTTGTGGCTGACAGATACTAAGTGTTCCCTGTCATTATTACTCTCCTAATTAATACTTCCGATATAATCAACAATATGTATAAAAATCGAGCTGAATTTTTTTGGAGGGCATAACCACTGACGTAGGAGAGAAAACATTGGGCTGATAGTATTCATGTCTATATCTTATCCACTGATTTACCCAAGTCATCTAAGCCCTAGGTGCCTCAATTTCTCCATCTATAAAGTGGAAATTGCTTACAGATGTTAAAAATATAAGAAGCATTGCTTATGGATAAAATTATGTAGCACTGGTGAAGGAACTTTTCACAATGCCCCTTAAGTGTTTTCTGTTCACAAAAGACATTGAATACACCCATTCCCTCAACTGTTCCTTCTTGTTACCCAAACAATGAAAATCTCATCAGAACCCAGGGAGAGAGAGATGCCACTTTTGAATAATAAGATTATGAGTTTTAAAAACACAACATTATCCATTCATCTGCTGATGGATAAGAAAGCTGTGGTACATATACACAATGGAGTATTACTCAGCCATCAAAAAGAATACATTTGAATCAGTTCTAATGAGATGGATGAAACTGGAGCCGATTATACAGAGTGAAGTAAGCCAGAAAGAAAAACACCAATACAGTATACTAACACATATATATGGAATTTAGAAAGATGGTAACAATGACCCTGTATGCGAGACAGCAAAAGAGACACAGATGTGTAGAGCAGACTTTTGGACTCTGAGGGAGAGGGAGAGGGTGGGATGATTTGTGAGAATGGCACTGAAACATGTATACTATCATATAAGAAATGAATCGCCAGGCTATGTTCGAGGCAGGATACAGGATGCTTGGGGCTGGTGCATGGGGATGACACAGAGAGATATTATGGGGAGGGAGGGGTTCGTGTTTGGGAACTGTTGCACACTCGTGGTGGATTCATGTCAATGTATGGCAAAACCAATACTGTATTGTAAAGTAAAATAAAGTAAAAACAAACAAACAAACAAAAAACCCTACAACATTACAAAGGAAGTGATTCACATCAGAAACAGATATTTTAAACATGAATTCTTGGATTCTAATGTCCAGCCTCAAGATGTCTGTTCAGATAATGGGTCCCCAGTTTGGGTTACGAGGAGGCGAGCAGCTACTTTGTTCCTCTCTTGAAACTTCACTGTCCATTTGGGACTGGAGCGTGGAGGTGTGTGTTGAAAGGGATCTAGAAGGATGATGAACAAAGAAGTCCTACCAACTAAGCCACAGTGATGGGAAGGGGCCCCAGGGCTTAACAACGTCCTCTTTGGAAATGCCCAGCACACAGACCCAGCAATCTCCTTGCCAGCTCTCTCTTGCCGAGGCCCTTTGGAATGCCAGATGCCAGGCTTCCCTCTCAGGGGCTCCCAGCACTGCGATGGCCTGCCAGATGTGGGGCTCAGGCCCTGGCTCTGAATCAGCTAGGTTAGGTCTGTCGTTGAGATTCCCACATCCTTCCAATCTCATCCCCCGACTCCCTGCTGCAGTTCGCCTCTCCCCACATTCATGGTTACTATCATCTATCTCTTAGACAATGACATACAAGCAGAGTGACAAGTTTCCAAATGAAAGTGGCACTGCAGCATAAAACATTTGGTCTTCATCAAGAGTCTTCTTGCTGGTGGAACATCTGCTCAGTAACCACATGCTGCAGAACTGCAGAGTCATTATCCCTAAATAACACACATTCAAGCAAGACAAGTATGTATGCGGGCTGGAGTCCACTCTGGTGGTTCTCGAAGTGTGACCCTGGAACCCGTAGGGGTGTTCCTGAGAACTCTGCAGGGAGTCTGCAAGGTCAGAGCAATGTTTCATTAAAAACTTGCCTTTTCAACTGCATTGACGTTTGCACTGATGACACAAAAGCTATGGTAGGTAAAGGTGAGAGCGCCTTAACGCAAATCAGAGCAGTGGCACCAAATTGCACTAGTTATGTTCATTCTTCACCATCATACAGTTAGTATGACTTTTTAATATTCTGTGTGATGATATGGGAAGCCTGCTTTATGAAGCACTTCTGTCATCAATGACAGCATGTTGTCTTGAAAAAAAAAAAGAATGCATGCAATTGTTTGAATTAGAATTTTATTTTGGAACACTGTTTTTACTTGAAGGAATGACTGACAGACAAATCATGGATATTCAAATTCAGGTATTTGGCTGACATTATTTTCCAAAGTAAACAAAGGGAAAATGCCACTTTAAGGAAAACAAATGATATTTTGCTAATGGTAAAATCTGAGCTTTGCCAATTAAAAATAAGTTTTAAAAATTCTGAGATTTGAAGCAAAAATTGAAAGTCTAATACTGTGTCCATCACCGAGCTTGATAGCATCCCAACATCTAGATTTTATGAGATCAGTGTTACTATATATTAATATGTACATTTTTGTTATTGCATAAAGAAATGTCCAACAATTTGGAAGATTCACATAATTTTAGTGAACTAACACTTCCTAAACAATGTGTAGTGTTACATTATAACATAGGTAAAAGATCTGTGGAAGTGCATAAAATCAATGAATTTTAATGTACCAGTATGAAAAGTTTATTCATGCAGTTTTAAATTCCACATTGCAACTAATCTTCAGAAAACTACTTATTGAATTTTGGTGTAATATCAAAAAAGGAATATCTACAATTACCAGCAAAAGTTATTGATGTTCCTCTTTTCCAGTTGTATATGTGAATGAGGGTGGAAATTTTTTATCATTTCAACCAAAACATGTCAGAACAGTTGTTCTGGACTCAGTTGCATTATATTAAGCCAGACATCAACACTGACAAAAATGTAAAACAAAGCCACTCTTCTCACTGATTTTTTTGTTTTGGAAAATAGTTTTTTTTTTTTACTATAACATTATTTATATTAACATATAATGGGTTTATTTTTAATGAATAAATATTTTAAAATGTTCTAATTTTTACACAGTAAATATTGATAGATATAACTTGCCTAAAAACAAGCTCTTTGGGGTTTGCAGTAATTTAAGAGTGTGAAAAGATTTCAAGACCAAAATTCTTGACAAGCCCCAGTCTATTAGAATAATCGGTTGAATTCTACAAGGTAATCATGAAGTCTGGAAATACGGTGAGTATAATAATAAATGATCTTTGTTTTACAGTATCTGTGTTTCCTGTGTTTCCCCATCAGTTAAGCACAGGCCAGTGCTCTGTGCAAAACTGCCATGAGCCTGTGCATTAACCCAGCATTTCCATCAATCTCTGCTCATGCATCTGTGGCGAGTGGCCTCGAGATGATCTCTAACTCTGCTTTTCATTAAATAAACCCGTGCCTTTAGCATAACCCCAAAGAAGTAATTAAGGTGGCTCAATGTGTAAATAAACAAACTAAGAAATATAGTATGTTCCATATCTCATGGCCTTGCTGTAGCTCTGACTCTTCTCAGGATGCAACTTTTATCTGCCATTTTCTCTCCGTATTTGTGAGGTTAAAGAAAATTAAGGGAAATGTACTTTAGGCCCTATAATTGCTTTTCTTCTCGTTGATATTTTTTGGTTGTGTTTGTAATTGCTAATTTGAAAAGAATGATCACTCATTTTTCTGTATTGTTAGGAAGCCTCTTGGTCCCCTAATCTTAAGATAAATAAATCTTTAGTGTCTTCAGATCCTGAGAAATATGTGCTCTCTGAATCCAGAAGAGTCGGCCATTAGCCTCTGACAAGCAAATTGCCCCTGAATTATGTTTAATTGTGGAATGTCTTTTTGAAATAGTGACTCCATCAGTAAAAGCTATAATTTAAGACTACAAATGGGATTGAAATATATTGGGCTTTCTGTTTTCTGACTTGATGCTATCAATATTTTTGAGCTCTTTCCTCCTTTGACACACCCAGAGTGTGAGCTCTCTGACACTCACATAGGAAGTGGATAGATGATTCTTGATTCAGCATGACCTCCTTTTGAACTATTAATATCTCACATGTATATAGAGTTCTTCTACTTGCCAGTGAAGTATCAAGCCCAGGAAGGAAGAAACTAGATTTTGTGCGGAAAGTAAGTCATTTGGGAGGGAATTCAATTGCCTTAGAAACAAAAGCAAGCTGACACCATCCAAGCCCCAGCTTTTTATTTCCAGGCCCACACTATAGCCAGCCATTCTTCAGAAAGAAACTTCAGCACACCCTTAGATTTTAGCCCTCCTAATATTAACTACCTTGAGTGGCTAAACTGAGCTGAGTAATTCAATAGAGGTTCTAGTGAACTTTTACTTAAATATTGTAGACTCTGCCAAAAATCAAAAAAATTTTGACAGCGATTAGTAGCAGGCCCATATGTTTCTAATGACTGCTCCAAATGAGCATGAATAAAGACAGGAGGAGAATGATTGCTGTAAGAAAGGGGCATGCTTCCAACTTACTGGAGTTCTACTAAGTATTTTGGTGCAGCCCTGTTTGACACCATTCATGACTGGGATTCTCAATTACAATTAGCACTAGCAATTGAGCATCGGAAAGAAACTGCTACTTACTTTGTGGCTTTGGATATATTTTTTTATTTTCTGAATCTGTGTTTGCTGTGGGTTTTTTGTTTTTTTGTTTTTTTGAGGTAGAGTTGAGGTTGTTGTTCAGTTGCTAAGCTGTGACTCATGGACTGCAGCATGCTGGGCTCCTCTGTCCTCCACTATCTCCTGGAGTTTGCTCAAATTCATGTCGGTACAATATTATAAGTTTCAGGTGTACAACATAGTGATTTGAGTCCGTTTTCTTAACTGTGAGTTGATGATAGTCATACCTGCCTCACAGGGTTGTTATATAAGGGTTTAATGAGAGAACTCATGTGAAGCAGGTAGAACAAAGCTTGGCACAGAGGTAGGGCACCATAAAAGTTAGCTGTACATATGTATTAGTATAATTATTCTGTTTGGAAGAGCAAACAACCATTGACCTAGGGTATTTGTCAAAATTTTCAGTTTGGACTAAAGACAATTCATGCCTCTGAAAGCACGGGCTGATGAAATATTAGTGAATGTTACACATAGCCTTACATTACTTAAAGCTTTCCTGGATTTGAGAAAAAACACAAGCTCATAGTGGGATGAATATGCCTGAATTTGCTTACTCTTAATCAACTACACTCACCTAGAGAATCTCACCATTTGGTTCTGGGGGCTTCCCAGGTGGTGCTAGTGGTAAAGAAACTGCCTGCCAGTGCAGGAGACGCGCGAGGCAAGGAGAATTTGATCCCTGGGTCAGGAAGATTCTCTGGAGGAGGGCATGGCAGCCTACTCCAGTATTCTTGCCTGGAGAATCCCATGGACAGAAAAGTCTGGTGGGCTACTGTCCATAGGGTCGCAAAGAGCTGGACATGACTGATGTGACTTGGCACACACGCAGGCACCTCTTGGTTCTTAAGAGGAGCCCAGCGGGCCAGTGGTTAACAGGAGGATACAAAGGATGTCTTTTTGGCAATGGGGTGGATCACATTTAAGCCCATTCTGGGAGTATTATCTCCTGAAGCTTTAATTCACTTAACTAGATTAGCACCTAGCAGCCCACCAGACAGAACAGATCCTAAACAATTCTGGCAAGAAATCTTCTTTTGGTTTTTTTTTTCAGTTTTGGGCAGTTAATCAGTCTTCTTATGGTAGGTGAAATTATTAGCTCCCAACCTAGGATTATCCTGGAATTTACAAAATAAAGAGCCGGTTTAAGGACCATATAATTAAGTGAAGTAACTTGCCATCAGTGTATGCTAAAGCAATTCCTATTTCACAACTCGTTTGGGGAAGACAGATTAGTATGTCCTAAAGTATGCATTTATTATAGATTTTGACAGCTGAGTCAAAGTTTCCAGTTTAGGATTTTTAAACATGTAGTCTTTGTGAAATATCTTCAATAATGGTTAGGGTTTGTTTACTTTTGCTTTACAGTAACCTATCAAACAAATTATAAGATGACAAATTTTTCCATTTAAGAATAATCAAATCTAGCTTCAATTGTCTACCTAGAAGTACATAGCTAAGAAAACTTTTAAATGGAAGATAATATATGTAGAATGTTATCATTCTTTCTGTCCTTGCTACTCAAAATGTATCTGAGGACCAGCAGAACTGGCATCACCTGGGAGCTTTTAAGAAATGGAAATTTACCTCAGACCAACTAAATCAGAATTTGCATTTTGGCACTAGTGGTAAAGAACCTGCCTGCCAATGAAGGAGACTTAAGAGATGGAGTTTGATTCCTGGGTTGGGAAGATCCCCTGGAGTAGGAAATGGCAACCCTGTCCAGTATTCTTGCTTGGAAAACTCTATGGACAGAGGAGCCTGGCAAGCTACAGTCCATTGGATCGTAAAAGTCAGATATGACTGAAGTGACTTAGCACACAACCCAGACCAACTGAATCAGAATTTGCATTTTAATAAGATCTCTAGGTAATTTGTATGCATGCTAAATTTGAGAAGTATTGTTTTAGATCACGGGAATCTAATCAAGTAATTAGAGAGCCAACCTTCATCCTCTAATACCTTATTATATATTCTCATCATTCTACCTGACAGTGGGGGTCAGAATAATTTTCAGAAAACTGTTATTTTGAAGTTTATAAAAATTAACAGCTGAGACAATTCAAAAGTACAGAAACTAATGTAACAGACCATCAGTAGACTGAGTTTTAAAAAGATTTTAACTTTAGCATTTTGCCATATTTGATTCATCTCTCTCCCACATTTAAAAAAATCATTGTGATAAGTATACATAACACAAAAATGGTAGGTTTAACCCGTTTGAATGTACAATTAGAGACATTAAATACCTTTACGTTGTTGTGTAACAGCACTTTCCATATCCAGAATTTTTCCTCTCAAACTGAAATTCTGAACCCATTAATCAACAACTCCCCCAGCCTTTGGTAACCACTATCCAAACCTAGACAGCACATCACTTTGCCAATAAAGGTCCATATCGTCAAAGCTATGGTTTTTCTAGTAGTCATGTACAGATGTGAGAGGTGGCCCATAAAAAAGGCTGAGGGCAGAAGAATTGATGCTTTTGAACTGTGGTGCTGGATATGACTCTGAGACTCTCTTGGACAGCAAGGAGATCAAACCAATAAATCCTAAAGGAAATCAATCCTGAATATTCATTGGAAAACTGAAGATAAGGTTCTAATACTTTGGCCACCTGATGCAAAGAGCTGACTCATTGGAAAAGACCCTGATACTGGGAAAGACTGAGGGCAGGAGGAGAAGGGGCGACAGAGGACGAGATGGTTGAATGGCATCACGGGCTCAATGGACATGAGTTTGAGCAAGGTCTGGGAGATGGTGAACGACAGGGAAGCCTGGCATGCTACAGTCCATGGGATCGCGGAGAATTGAACATGACTTAGCAACTGAATGACAATAACACCTTCCTTTATGATTTGGTCCTTCTAGGTAACTTACATAATTGGGATCATACAACATTTGTCCTTTTGTAACTGGCTTATTTCATTTAGCATAATGTTTTCAAGAGCTACTCATGTTGTAGCATGAATCAGAATTTCATTCCTTTTTAAGGGAGAATAATATTCCATTATGTCTGTGTACACATTTTTTTTTATCCATCTGTCCATCAGTTGACAATTGGGTTGTTGCCATCTCTCAGCTGTTATGAACATTAGTGTGCAAGTAACTGTTTAATCTTTGTTTTTACTGAGGGATATAAGGCAATGCCAAAGAATGCTCACACTGCCGCACAATTGCACTTATCTTACACGCTAGTAAAGTAATGCTCAAAATTCTCCAAGCCAGGCTTCAGCAGTAAGCGAACCGTGAACTTCCAGATGTTCAAAGATGGTTTTAGAAAAGGCAGAGGAACCAGAGATCAAATTTCCAACATCCGCTGGATCATGGAAAAAGCAAGAGAGTTCCAGAAAAACATCCATTTCTACTTTATTGACTATGCCAAAGCCTTTGACTGTGTGGATCACAATAAATTGTGGAAAATTCTGAAAGAGATGGGAATACCAGACCATCTGACCTGCGTCTTGGGAAACCTGTAAGCAGGTCAGGAAGCAACAGTTAGAACTGAAGATGGAACAACAGACTGGTTCCAAATAGGAAAAGGAGTACGTCAAGGCTGTATATTGTCACCCTGCTTATTTAACTTATATGCAGAGTACATCACGAGAAACGCTGGACTGGAAGAAGCACAAGCTGGAATCAAGATTGCTGGGATAAATATCAATAACCTCAGATATGCAGATGACACCACCCTTATGGCAGAAAGTGAAGAGGAGCTAAAAAGCCTCTTGATGAAAGTGAAAGAGGAGAGTGAAAAAGTTGGCTTAAATCTCAACATTCAGAAAATGAAGATCATGGCATCCAGTCCCATCACTTCCTGGGGAAATAGATGAGGAAACAGTGGAAACAGTGTCAGACTTTATTTTGGGGGGCTTCAAAATCACTGCAGATGGTGACTGCAGCCATGATATTAAAAGATGCTTACTCCCTGGAAGGAAAGTTATGACCAACCTGGATAGCATATTGAAAAGCAGAAACATTACTTTGGCAACAAATGTCCGTCTAGTCAAGGCTATGGTTTCTCCAGTGGTCATGATGGATGTGAGAGTTGGACTAAAAGAAAGCTGAGCACCAAAGAACTGACGCTTTCGAACTGTGGTATTGGAGAAGACTCTTGAGAGTCTCTTGGACTGTGAGGGGATCCAACCAGTCCATCCTAAAGGAGACCAGTCCTGGGTGTTCATTGGAAGCTGATGTTGAAGCTGAAACTCCAATACTCTGGCCACCTCATGCAACGAGTTGACTCATTGGAAAAGACTCTGATGCTGGGAGGGATTGGGGGCAGGAGGAGAAGGGGACGACAGAGGATGAGACGGCTGGATGGCATCACCGACTCAATGGACATGGGTTTGGGTAGACTCCAGGAGTTGGTGATGGACAGGGAGGCCTGGCGTGCTGCAGTCCATGAGGTCGCAAAGAGTCGGACACAACTGAGCGACTGAACTGAACTGATATACTTAGAAGTGTAATTGTTGGATTATTTGACAATTCTAAGTTTAATTTTTTGAGGTGCCAACATGTAGCCTTTCACGATGGCTGCACCATTTTACATTTCTACCAGGAATGCATCAGGATTCCAGTTTCTCTGCATTTTCTGTAATATTTACAGTTTTGTCTTGTTTTTAAAAATAACAATCCAGATGGATTTGAAGTGGTATCTCATTTGTTTAACTTGCAGTCCCCTATGAAGTGACTTAGGAGCTACCCCACCTCTGACCTCACCGTGTCTGAGGTCAGGCGCGGCGGCCGAGAGGAGCTACCCCACCTAATGTGAAGAGTTGACTCATTGGAAAAGACCCTGATGCTGGGAGGGATTGAGGGCAGGAGGAGAAGGGGACAACAGAGGATGAGATGGTTGGATGGCATCACTGAGTCAATGGACATGAGTTTGAGTGAACTCCGGGAGTTGGTGATGGACAGGGAGGCCTGGTGTGCTGTGGTATATGGGGCTGCAAAGAGTCAGACTCGACTGAGTGACTGAACTGAACTGGTGAAGCGACTTAGCATGCATACATACATTGGAGAAGGAAATGGCAACCCACTTCAGTATTCTTGCCTGGAGAATCCCAGGGACAGAGGAGCCTGGTGGGCTTCAGTCGGACACGACTGAAGCGACTTAGCAGCAGCAGCAGCAGTAGCAATGATTAGTGATGTTGAATATGTTTTTATGTGCTTGTTGCACATTAGTATATCTTCTTTGGAGTACTATCTATTCAAGTTCTTTGCCCTTTAAAACTGGATTTGTTGTTGACTTGTAAGCATTCTTTATATTTTATAGATATTTATCTCTTATCAAGTATATGAGTTTTAAATATTTTCTCCCATTCTGTGAGTTGCCTTTGCACTTTGTTGATAGTGCTATTTGATACACAAAATTTTAAATTTTGATGAAGAATAATTTATCTTTTCTTATGTTGCCTATGCTTTTGGTGTCATATCCAAGGAGTCATTGCCAAATTTGATGCCATGAAGCTTTCCCCCCACACTTTCTCCTGAGAGTTTTATAGTTTTCATTCTTATGTTTAGATCTTTAATCCATTTGGAGTTAATCTTATATAGTTAGCTTTATATGTAGTATAAAGTATGAATCCAACATCATTCTTTTGCACATAAATATCCAGTTTTCCCTTTTCTTTCATTGAAAACACTATTGTTTCCCCTCATTGAGTGGTTTTGGCAACTGTGTTAAAAATTATTTAACCAAATAGGCAGAGATGTTTATTTCTGGGCTTCCTTTTCCAATCCACTGGGTGATATGCCTGTCTTTATGCCAGTAGCATACTGTTTTAATTACTGTGAAAAGAATTTTAAATCTATCTAAAGATGAAAAGAATTATAAGTAAAGCTCTCCTCATCTCTTTTACCCTTCCCCAGAGATAAGCATTTGTGATGTCGATGTGCGTAATTTCTATGAATGTTTTGATACATTTATTTCATGTTTGTAGGTAGTCACAGCATATTTTTTATGCTGTAAGTTTTTGCTTAGATAGTAGTGCTATGGCCTGAGTACTTGCGAGACACCTCCCTCAAATGCACATGGAAATCTTAATCTCCCAGGATGATGGTATTAGAAGGTGGAGGCTTTAGGAAGTGATTTCATCTTGAAGGCAGAGCCCTCACAAATAGAGTTAAAGTGGCTCCAGAGAGGTCCCTGGCCCCTTCCATGTGAGATCACAGTGAAAGGCTGGAAATCTGCCACCTGGAAGAGGTCTATACCAGAACCTGGTCATGCAGGCACAATAATCTTGGACTTTCCAGCCTCCAGAACTGTAAGAAATACATTCTGGCTGTTTGTAAGCTACCCAGTCTGTGGTTATATTGTTGTAGCAGCCTGAATGAATGACAACAATTAGCACACTCAACATAGTCTTTTTCAGTTTGCTTCTCTTCATTCAACAATATTTTGAGATTTATCCATCGTGAAATGTGTACATCAGTCCATTCATTGTATTCATCATCATTCTTCTGTATTCACACTGAGTCAAAACACTTAAATCCATTTCTCTCATGAGGGCCAGTTAGGTTTTTTCTAACTTAAAAAAAAATAACAAACGGTACTGCCATGAACATTTTTGCATGCATCTCATAAAAACGAGAATTTTTCTAGGTTAGAGAACTACAAGTGGAACTGGTATCATAGAGTAGGTTGGGAAATGATATTTTTAAACAACGTAATTTGGACACGCAGAACTGAAGATAAGCGGTGCGGCTCTACTTATTGGAACTATCACTTGATACTTGGTTAGATTGTATGTGTCATTTATATTAGATTTATTCTAAGGGCTGATGCTTTTATTGTAAAGATGTGATGATAGATAGTCTGGCCATCTGTCATCATCGTATGGTTTCATGGCTGAAATCTTTGAGGAAGCAGGCCTTCTAACGGATCACTGCCATCCTTGACCTTACAATGTCCCAAAGTATATCAGTACTTGTTAGACAACTTGAGATAATGATATTCTATATCCACTCAAATGGGTTTCAGACTCTTTAAAGGGTAAAGAGGCATCTTCAGTTTTGAAAAACACTTTTTAAATCAGCAAAATCTGAATTAAGACAGAGAGGATGTTACAGAAACACACAGCTCAGAGACTGTTGTCAACTGAAGCCAGTTATCATCTTACTTCTCCAAAAATGTGTTTGGCAGAGGAACTGTCTGAAGGATCTTAATCTTAGCCTTTAACATGAAGTTACTGAGCTGGATGCTGAGCTGGCACATATGACTGTACTCTCACTTGGGTGGTTGGTCCAATAAGCGATCAGCTATGCAGCCACCTGTAGAATCAGCCTCAGCCTTGGGTTCCCTGCAAGACTTATTTTAAACTTCCTTAAACACTTTTCTGTTAAAATCACCTCACACTGGTCAGAATGGCTATCATCAAAAAGTCTACAAATTATAAATGCTGAAGAGGGTATGGAGAAAAGGGAGTCCTCCTACACTGTTGGTGGGACTGTAAATTGGTACAACCACTACGGAGAACAGTATTGGAGGCTCCTTAAAAAACTTAAAAATAGAATTACTATATGATCCAGCAACTCCACTCCTGGGCATATATCCAGAGAAAACCAAAAAGGATACGTGAACCCCAGTCTTCATAGTAACTCTTATTTACAGTAGCCAAGATATGGAAGCAACCTAAATGTCCCTTGACAGAGGAATGGATGAAGATGATGTGGCATGCCTATGCATGGAATATTACTCAGCCAAAAAAAGAATGAAATAATGCCATGTGCAGCAACGTGGATGGACCTAGAGATTACCATACTATGTGAAGTGTCAGACAGAGAAAGATATATATCATCTGATATCATTATATGTGGAATCTAATTAAAAAATTAAACAAATAAACTTATTTGGGATCATTGCTGATCCCATCCCACATCAGGCTGTTTTTCATCCCAGAAATAGGTAGACCTGTCCATGATGCAGAAGACCATCTTCAGAGACAATGCCTCTGTTTGAACTAGAAAGCCAGTATATTAGCAAGGTTGCTTGTTTGAGCCAGAAGGCCTGGAATTGAAGCCTGGCCTGTCATTCACTATTTGGATGGTCTTGGGCAAGTCTCTCAGCTTGTATGAACTCTCAATTTTCTCATCTACCGAAAGGTGATGACAAACCACGCGTACTTCAGAGGACTGTTACGAGGATTTGACAAGATGGTGCATGGACAGTGGTTGAGGAGCTATAAAATCTGTAAATTGTCACCATTAATGTTTCCCTAGTGGTCATTGAATGCTCGGAGTGAGAACAGTGCATTGCTACATAATGATTATGTTATAGGTATGAAATGTCACGTTCTGTTTCTTCTCTTCTCTATTTTCTGTGAGATTTTCATTTTTCACCCACTTCAGTTTTCCTAACCATGATGCGATTCATGGACCTAACTCAGACAGATTTGATAAGGAATTATATTACAAATTGGGGCCATGACCTTGGGAAAACAATCTGTCTGAGGAGTGGAGACTTTTGTATGTTTTTGTTTGGCTGAAGTTTAACCAGTTATTTCAATAAGACATTCAAGGGTTTTGAGATCAAGGCTGTAAAGAGTCCCCAAATGTTCATCCTGTGAAATGCAAGTGTTTTTAGGTCTTGGCTGAGGGCTGTGCTTCGATTATAACTAGTTACAGCAATTTTTGCCTAGGCACGGATTTTGATCCTGACAAATATAAATTGTATTAATCCTTGATGCTATTCATTAGATGTGATAAACGCAAAGCTCTTGTGAGATGAATGATACAGGTATCATGTAAAACATGACAGAGGATAAAAAGCTCCACTAGGACGTTTTGATATAGCTAGTTTGGGGAAATCAAATTTGCTAACCGTCCTCCCCCACCCACACCCACCAGCAAAGATCTATGATTCAAAACAGGATTTCCTGTATGCTACCACAAGCATCAGTGACTTTTTTTTTTTTTGTCAGTTTTTCCTTTGGGCCTTGCAGTCTCTTGCACACATTTTTCCCGAGCACCGCATATGTTATACACAGGTTCTGCCTTTCAGAAGGGCACCTGGCCAAACCAGCCCTGTGCCCTCACAGGTCTGTGTGTGCTCAGCAAAAGGGGCACCTCCTTCTAATTTGCATCAAGTTGTATGGCTTGCAGAGGCTCTGTCTTCTCAATGTCTGTGTCATCTGCATTCTCCCCATCCCCTAGTTTCCAACCTCAGGCTTTTAAGCTGCCTCAGCCTCCTTCTACTAACGCTCTTATCTTCTGTGCCTCTCCAGCAGTCCCAAGGCCATTCCGAAGCTTCGTCGCCCTCTTCTAACACCAATACCTCTTATAAGATATATTTAAGTGTATTTTTAATAGCATCATTCAAAGCACATGATATATAACCAATTTTGTTGGTTCGGTGTGTTGATTTTCATTACTACAAAAACAAAAAGAGGAAAGCTAGCTTGAGTTGAAATGTAAAATCATCAAAAGCAAAACAGGAAACAAATGTTTGCTCAGCCAACCATTTCCTGCTGAGGACGCTGTGCAGAACGTGGCCTGTGAAGGGTTCACTGTGCAGCCTTAAACAGATTGAAGTGATTCATGGGGGGAAGTAGCACCCAAGCCAAGGCCTCGTGGAAGGTATGTGGAGCTCCAGACCTCTGAGCTGCTGCAGAAGGGCAGGCTCTGAAGGCCTCCGTGTCTGTGTGGAGGGGTTGTCTTTGGAAGCTATCTTTTTAACAGGATGAATGTGAAAGCCACTGGGAAGGGGGACAAAAAAAAAAAAAAGGCAGCATAAAATTGCCACTTGAGCATTGCTTCCTGCCCATGTCGCTCTAGCTCCTTGCTGATGGTTATTCTTAGGCCTCCTTTGCTTTCAAAGGTTTCCTCTTTTCTATTTTTGGTAGCAGAATATGGATTTAGATCTGAGTTACTCCTCTCAACTACTAATCCATGCCCCAAAGAGAGTAGGGCTGCTGCTTCTTGTTAGCGATCAGTTCTCTTTCTTTTCAGCACCTCTAAATGATTTTTAATATTAAGGACACAGATTTATGGGAACGAGTCATTGAGTTTTCAAACTGATTTGTAGTCTCCTCATTTGCACATTCCTTTCTCCAGCAGGGGCATCTCAGAGATCATCTCCGGTAACAGGGGCTTGACTTTTGTGATGAGTGAGAGAATCCAGGTTGGTAAAACAGCCATCCAGTGACGAAAAAGTAAGCGAGGATGTTTGCCTGGGAGTAATACGCAACTGATGAAGCACAATCCCACTATGGAAGGAAATAATTGATGCCTATGCAATATAAGATTAGCCTAATCTATATGGACTGTGACAAAAAGCTACAAGTTTTTGGAATGCTCTGGAAAGCTGAGGACCTTAGCCTGTGCAAAGAAAGACACGTTGTGTCAGAGCAACATTTCTAGTATCACAGGTGTTTAATTTCATGCTCTCTGACTCTATTTTTTGAATCACTTCAGTTTCTCCTGATTTCATGACCACCTAACTTTGCTCTAACATGAATAATAATCTTGCCTGGGTTGTCTTTTATAGCCAGATAACGCAACTTTTCTATTTTTAAAAGAGAAGAAACAACAAGCCCTTGAGTCCTCTCCTAAAAGTATGGGTCCGCCTCCTTGGCTGAAGGCAGAGCTGGGGCTCAGGAATGCTGCCCCCTGAGTCCAGCTGCCTCTGCCCACGTGGTCTTCCTCAGGGTCTCCCTCAGGGCTTTAAAAGGGTGACAATCTTCTGCTTGAGGAGGATTAGCATGGCAAGCTGTAAACCGAAGCATCAAGCCGGCTGCCCCACCACCCCAAGGTTATCCACACACGTCTGGTTTGACCTTCACAACCCTTTAGAAACCGGGAACCCACACTCCACGAATATTCTACTTGTGCCATAGATTTATTTTGTTTTGCATAGAGCAAAACGAACAGAAACATGTTGGGGTTGGGGGCAGGGGTGGAATTCTGAGAATTAATTCTAGGCACTTTACAGATGGATAATTTGACAAGAAAAAAAAAATTCTAGGTCACATAGTGCGTTTCCAGCACCGAAGATGGTATTTTAAAATATATTTTACATAATGGGTTCAAGCAGCCGGCAGCGTTATCTGCTAAGCGGCTGTGCTGACAGCGAGCTAAAAAGCTACATAATAGAGTTTAAAAAAAAGCCTTCCCTGAGTTTTCTCCAGAGCATTTTTACCCTGAGGAATTTTTTAGGGGTTATTTTAAATGTGTCCCAATGTCAGACTTGTTCAGAAAGAGAGCATTGTGTATCCCAAGAGAATGATGCTTTGCTGTCTTTTTTTTTTTTTTTTTTAAGTAGAGCAAAATGCTAACTTTTAATAGATCATCTAGCCTTTTCTGTACAGAATATGTCCTCCCTCAGAATTCCTATGCAAATATTCAAACTCCCGGACCGGGAAAAGGTTAAAAGGAACTGAAAAAGTCTATAGTGCCTCTTTCTGAGACGTACTCCAACACTTGGCAGGATGAGGTGTTCATAGCAGGTGCTGGATTTGCTATAAATGGACAATTTATAAACAGAGCTGACAACTGGGAAAACAGAGCAGTGGGGAATGCTGGCATTCCAGGGGCCAGTGGTTGATTTCCTATCAGATGGTCCTCAGCATGGAATTATTGATAGCCGCTGCTCTGAAAGAAAGCCAGTTGGCTGACGCATAAAAGGGCTGAGCCTCAATGCCTGCCTGATATGCTGCTAGATATTCTAAATAGGTCAGTGCAAATTAGCTTCTTCAGGTTGGTAGTAACTTAATTAGCAATTTAATTGCTAAGTCTCCCCCCACCCCACCCCACCTTGAGTGAATCTAATGCTCTTCCCTCTCTGTGAGGCCTGATCCCTGGGACCCAGGGAGAAGTCGGACTGAAACAAAAGAGGAGCCTGAGGGCGGCAGCGCCTGAGGGCGGCGGCGGAGGACTCAGAACAGTCTAGCGCCCAAGGCCAGCACAGAAGCTGGCTGGGGCAGGCCCTCTGTGCCTGCGAGGGCAGTGTCTTTGGCCCTGTGTCCTGGGAGAGAAAAAAGCAGGGCCTTAGAGCTTTGAGCCCTGTCATTTCTCTTTTGCTGTTTGTCAAGGGCTGCCAGTACACTGGGACGTTCCTGAGACCTCTTAGCAAGATTCTGCTTTCCAAGGATTCCCATGGTACATTCCAAGAATCACATGGTAATTTCCATTGCTGTTGTTTTCCTTTTTTTGGGAAAAGTTCCCCCCACTGAAAAGTTTGGTGGTGGTTCCTGGCTAGTCGGCACTGGATGGTATTCCTCTGTGTACCCTGCACCGGTGCAGAGTTCTGCTCAGGGCTGGTGGAGTGGCCATATCTGTTCGTTCTAGCTGTGTGAGTGGTTTTTCTCCGTGACGGTTGTTTGGCAGGGTCTCTACTTTTCTGCCAACCACACCCTATTGTTTTTCTGTCCAGAGGGAACGGGCCTAGGGCCTGATCCTGCAAAGACCTTTGACTTCTTTATAAAGAGTGAAAATCATGTAGGCCCGAGGTTCAGTGTTTGAACTGAGTGAACATCCTAGCACCAGGGTTGGCCTGGACTGGACCGGCTGGATTGAAGCCCAGGGCTCTGGGGGACTGTAGGGGAGGGATGGTTTGGTGCTACTTCATGCTGAACACACCTGGATTCAGAGGCATCTGAGGCAGTGAGGCGGCTGAAGCTTTTGTTAGTGGTGGGGAGGCTTGTCTGTCAGTGAACACAACCGAGAATCTGGCCTCCGGGAACCTCAGCTTCGTCCACTCTCTGTAAACAGGTGACAAATCTTACTGAGCATCTGTTTACAAAAGAACTGCCCCAGGGACAGGAGGTACTAGAAAGTACAGACACCGTGCTGCTGGCCAGTTTCTGATGAGCTGAAGGAGAAACGCCATATTCTTGTGAAAAGATAGTAAGTCGAGAGCAGCAGGGCATGTATTAATGGAAGCTGTAGCTGACAAGGGAAGGTTCTAGAAGTGTCCAGGAAGGTGTAGGGGCTGGTAGCTGAGGGTAGGATTGACAAGAAAGATAGGACTGAAGCAGGACCTTGGAAAGTAGGAGTGTTTTGGTCACTAGAAATGCGACAGGGAGACTTTCCAGGTGGGGGATTCCGTTCTGAGAGCTCTGGTGGAGCAGACAGTCCCCCCTAGCTTGGGAGGAGAAACAAGAATATCCTGGGAGGTAAGGCTGAAGGATCGCACAGATCTGGAGGTCAGACAGGGTTTGCAGTTCCTCTTGCTCCACGTGTCTGATCAGAGAGGCACGTGAGGAGAGCAGGTGGTCAGGAAGGTGAAGACGGAGGAGACAGCGGCGCCCACCGCAGGAGGACCTCACCGGGTCCCCTCTCAAAGGGGCCAAGGCTTAGTCCAAGAGGTCTGTGGACTGTGAGGAGAGCCCTGCCAAGCCACCGTGCATCACGGGGGCCCTCTTCCTCCCTTGCAGGCCCTGCTCACCATCTGACGGGGTGAGGGCCACACAAGCTTCTGCTCATGGAGTTTCCCCACAAGCCCAGAGCCAGAGTGAAACAAAAGCAGATTCATTTTTTTTGTTGTTGTTTAAAGTTCACTGCTTGACTCCTGGATTCCCATTAGTGTCGCCTTGATTGATTTGAGGCCTTCCTGGGCATTTGGATAATTGCTTACTTTCGTAGCGAACTCAGAAAGTCATCTTTGAGATCTGGGAGCATCTGCTCAACTTGGCAGACAGTTCAAGAAAAAGCCACAGATCTGGGGTGGGGGTGGAGTCTGCTTTGGTTAGGAAGGACTCACCTACCTACCCACCTACCCCTGGGAGGAAATGAGGGTGAAACCCTCTTTTCTGACCCTATCCCCCATTTTCTGACATGTCAATACATGGCCTATAGACAAACAGCTTGGGCATCACCTGCATAATAGTTAAAGATACAGAATTCGAAGTTCCACCTTAGACCTACTGGGTTGGGATCTGTGAGTTTTGAAAGATCCTGAGGGATTCAGCTGCACGTTAATAGTTTGAGAAGGGCTAAGTTTCACCTGAAGAGGTTTTGAAAACATTCTCTGGCATATTGCCTACCCCATACACAGTAAGTCAGAATCTCTAGGGGTGAGGCCCTGATGCTGATGATTTTTTTTTTTTTAAGTTTCCAGATGATTCCATGAGCAGCCTGAAAAACATTGTTGTGAGCAAGCTGCTCTGTTTGGAAGAGACCAAATTCCCCCAAAGTTTTAAAACAAAACACCACTAACCTTTTAGTCACTGACCCAGACAGAGTGAGAATAATGTTATCTAAGCATTTATCCAGAAGCTGGTTAGGAAATTCCTGGTCAAGATCAGATGAAACCACTGGGTTCCCTGAAAGTGTCAAGACTGGAGCTTGATAAAAATTCCTAGTCTTGAGTACTCTCTCCTAGCTTTGGAGGGTGGTTCCATGTAGAACCTGGAAGATAGTTGTCCCTGTTGCTAAACTTGATATCTAAGGAGACAGTTCCCAGGCCTGTGCCCCAAGGAGCCATGTTCCCCATCTACTGATAGTGGAAATACACTGATGAATTCAGAGGTATTGATTTTTCATGCACATGCTCACTTTCAGGAAGCACAGAGATTTAAAAGCAGTTTTCCGCTAACTGTCAGTGCTAGGGTGGATGTCAAATGTTAACTATCATGGTACTTATCTCAATACATTTGCTTTCCCATTGGGGCTTTTCAATTACTTAATGCCAGGGAGCTGAGAACCTTCACTGGTAAATTTCAATGAATCTCAAGGCAGTCCCTCATTTCCCTATTTCACCCCCCGCACATTTGCTATAATATCAAGCATCTTCCACTGATAAATTCCAGTCCAGAGCCATCTTGATGAAGGCTTGGAGGGTATTAGCAATTCTGTTTCCTCTTCCTGCCTTGCACCTGGCTCTCCCTGATCCTGGGATGGTAGTGGGTCTGAGCATTGTGGTAAGAGCTGTGGTCTTTCCCCTCATGATTACTTTTCAACCTTGGAATTAGGTTTGAAGTGTAACTTGATTAACTGGAGACAATATGTACTCCTTAACCCTTTCCAGATTTTTTTTTTTCCTGAGTTAGATCCTGCTTTGCACCAGGACATCCTAAATTGGTGTGCTGGTACTTGTTTGTCTGGGGTCTCTAGGTGCTATGTCCACTCAGCTTCAGAGCATTATGCATATTGGTGTGTGCTGAGTTTGAGGTCACCTTGCCCCTTTGCACACTATAGTTCTGGCTGCTGGCTGCTACCCTTGAGGGCTCATTTTCTGCCCAGCTATGTTCCCTTAGCTTCAGCTCCTCCCTCCCTTGGTTTTTCCTGGGCATTAGGATCTCAGCATAGCTCACTGCTCCTGCACCACTCAAGATACCACAGTAGCAGCACCTTCTCAAACAAGACTGTGGGGACAATGCCACCAGGACCATCCTCCTCAACAACAACAGTACCATTACTTTTTGCTGATGAAAGTGAAAAGTGAAAGTGAAATTGCTCAGTTGTGTCCGACTCTTTGCGACTCCATGGACTGTAGCCTACCAGGCTCCTCCGTCCATGGGATTTTCCAGGCAAGAGCACTGGAGTGGGGTGCCATTTCCTTCTCCAGGGGATCTTCCCGACCCAGGGATCAAACCCGGTTCTCCCACATTGTAGGCAGATGCTTTATCGTCTGAACCATCAGGGAATTTTTGCTGATGAGGAAACAGATTTGGAGATGAACCAGATAGGGGTGGTGAGCTGATCCCAACTGTCTCACTTCGAGTCTGAAACATTTAAGGCTTCTCCATTGTAACATTGCAAGTCAGAAGGACCGTGGAAAAAACTTGAATAAATTGAAATCCAGCATTGGTGTAAACCAAAGTGGCATTTATGTTTGGCTTTGTGCTTAGTTCATTATATATATTTAATATATATGTATGTGAGTGTGTATATATCAATATATTTATAGAAACATACTGAAATACATACATATGTATATACATATCTTGGAGAAGGGAATGGCAACCCACTCCAGTCTTCTTGCCTGGAGAATCCCATGGACAGAGGAGCCTGGTGGGCTACGGTCCAGGGGGTCACAAAGAGTCAGACATGACTGAAGCGACTTAGTACATACATATACACAAATATATATATATATATATATATATGGGTGTACATACATATACACAAATATATACATATATATGGGTGTACACACATATACACAAATATATATATGGGTGTATACACATATACACAATATATACATATATATGGGTGTACACACATATACACAAATATATACATATATATGGGTATACACACATATACACTAATATATATATGTGTTTGTGTGTGTGTGTGTGAAAGTGATAGTTGGTCAGTCATGTCTGACTCTTTGCAACCCGTGGATTGCAGTCTGCCAGGCTCTTCTCTGTCTATGGAATTCTCTAGGCAAGAATACTAGAGTGGGTAGCCATTCCCTTCTCCAGAGGATCTTCCTGACCCAGGGATCAAATCTGGGTCTCCTGCATTGCAGGCAGATTCTTTACTCTCTGAGCCACCAGGGAAGCCCGTGTCTATGTGCGTGTGTGTATACACTGAAAGCTTACTGGGGTGTTTGTGAAGTGGGCACCAAGTCCAGGAATAAACCTTGTGGCTTCCACTAAAGGTAAAGAAGTGCTTGCTAACTGCCCTGGGAAGCTGCTAGGCTGCCAGTCCAGGTGGCTCCTTCAGGGAGAACAGAACACTTACTACTCTCGGGGAGCAAATTCATGAGGAAGATCAGAGGATTTGAGACATCATTGCTGTCTATAAAAAATTTCATAATTTGCGTCTTGCTGTGCTCCTAGGCAGTCTCGTTCTGGTGCTTAAAGATGGTATGCCTTCTGTCCAGACAAGTAGCTTCGTGGGCTATTAATTATGGAATTAAAAGTCTAAGCCTTCTCATTTTAAAAGATAATAAAATGTTTTAAGGTATGTTGCTTATAAACCTCTTTTATTTTCTATCTTTCCATTCATTCCCATTTTATTGCCTTTTACTGTGGGCTGGCTGACTGGCCAAGCCAAGCTAATTACTGCCCTATTGTTTCTGAAAGACTAGGTAACACTGAGACTATTAATGAGTCCATAAACTGTGGCTACAGAAGAGCCTGGCTGCTTTCTTCTTGCCCTGTCTCTCTCGTTAGATGTGTTATTCTGCTATGGCAAATCTGAGAGAGTGGGCACCGAGACGCTGGCTGTCAACATGACTGAGGGCCCTAGTGGATAAAGAAAATATCAGAGGGGCAGAGATTCCAGGGACCAGGAGAGTGAGACGGTCAAGGGGACTACCATAATGGGAGGAAGGAAACGGGGAGAATTCCAAACTGAGAATTCCACCCTATATTCATTAGAAAAGTGTCCTGGCTCTAATCAAAACTCATGGCCTACCCCCAAACTGAGTAGTGTTAAGTTGACTCTTACACATGCCTGAGTTAGAATGGCAGTTACATGGTGTCTATGGAAAATACACATGCTTCAGGGTCAGGGTAGGTGTCTCTTCTTCCTATCTTCTCATTAAATCTAACCCATTTTTTAAAGTGAAAATCTTGTAATCATTGACTCTTGTTGTTTCTAAACTTCATAAAGACTGATCATCTGGTTTTTTTTAGAGGAATAATATAGTGCTTAACACATTGTCATTGTTTTTGTTCAGTTGCTCAGTTGTGACTGACTCTTTGCAAACCCATGGACTGCAGCATTCCAGGCTTCCCTGTCCTTCCCCATCTCCTGGAGCTTGCTCAAACTCATGTCCATTGAGTCAGTGATGCCATCCAACCATCTTGTCTTCTGTCATCCCCTTCTCCTCCTGGCTTCAATCTTTCCCAGCATCAGGGTCTTTTCCAGTCAGTCAGCTCTTCACATCCAGCATCAGTCCTTCCAATGTATTCATGATTGATTTCCTTTAGGATTCGATGGTTCGATCTCCTTGCTGTCCAAGGGACTCCCAAGAGTCTTCTTCAAATCCACAGTTCAAAAGTGTCAGTTCTTGGGCACTCAGCTTTCTTTATGGTTCAGCTTTCACATCCATACATGATTGCTGGAAAAACCATAGCTTTGACTATAAGTATTTTTGTCAGGAAAGTAATGTCTCTGTTTTTTAATATGTTGTCTAGGTTTGCCATAGCTTTTCTTCCAAGGAGCAAGTGTCTTTTAATTTCATGGCTGCAGTCACCATATGCAGTGATTTTGGAGCCCAAGAAAATAAAGTCTGTCCTGTTTCCATTGTTTCCCCATCTATTTGTCGTGAAATGATGGGACCAGATGCCATGATCTTCATTTTTTTGAATGTTGGGTTTTAAGCCAGCTTTTTCACTCTCCTCTTTCACTTTCAACTGAAGAGGCTCTTCAGTTCCTCTTTGCTTTCTGCCATGAGTGGTGTCATCTGCACATCTGAGGTTATTGATATTCCTCCCAGCAATCTTGATTGCAACTTGTGCTTCATCCAGCCCAGAATTTTGCATGATGTACTGTGCATATAGTTAAATAAGCAGAGTGACAGTGTGCAGCCTTGAGGTACTCTTTTCCCAATTTGGAACCAGTTCATTGTTCCATGTCCGGTTCTAACTATTGCTTCTTGACTAACACATAATGGTATTTTAAAAATAATAGAACAGATGAATTGTTGCTTTCTTGATAAGAGTTGCTTTCCTTGTTGCTTTCCCTAAGAGTTATGTTGGCTGTATCTTTATTTTCAGATTTATTTTTAAAATAAAGTGTATTATATCATTATAAAACTAATATAGTACGTACAGAGTAAAAAATTTTTTTAAATTATCCCAGGTCTCACAAACCACCTCTGTTAATATTTTTGTGTGTTTTCTTGCAGATTTTTCTATCAATAGGTGTTCTGGGTTTATTTTTTGGTGGTGGGGGTTGGGTAAGTAGAATGTAAGATATACACAGTTATTTTTTAATTTCATTGAAACTGGTTTGGAGGCTTTCGCCATCATTTTGGGAGTCCTTGGCATGTTGTAAATATCTGTTCTGAAAATTTAGAATAATAGAGTGAAAGCTGGAACAGAAAGAATGCTCTTTGTTAAAGAAGTGAGATGTAGAGAGATTTGATCTCTCATTAGCTAAGGGTAGAATCTCATCTAGCCCTCTCAGTCTGTCTGGGAGTCCTTCAAATAAGTATCCTCATAGTGTAGTCACAGCAAGGGAGGTAACCAGAGAAAATTAAGAATGGCCTGGAGTTCCTGCAAAATATCTTGATGTGAAATAAGCTGATTCCTTAGAGAAAATGAAGTGACCTCAAGTAATAGCAAAATGTTTAAAAGTTCATGCTCAAGAGATGTAGTCCTGGATCCAAGTGCTAGGTCCACCAAATACTAGCTCAGTGGCCTTAGACAGGTTTCTTTAATAATTTCATCATTGAACAAATATTTATTAGGCACCAACTATGGGACTAGTACTCTTCTGTGCTGGGGATATAGCCGTGAACAAAGTAAAGCCCATGAGGCTTATAAGCAAGAACGGGGAGACAAACAACAAGATGTAAATGTATGATGTGTCAGGCTGGAAGTAAGTGGCAGGGAGAAAATAAAGCGAGATGAGGAGGAGATTGAAGGCAGTGTCAGGGAGGGATTTCTATTTAAGAAGGAAATACCTCACGGATGACATTTGAGGGGAGATCTGAAGGAAGTCTTGGTATTTTACAGTCCCAGTTTTCTAATCTCTAAATGGGATAGTGTCTCCCTCACAAAGTAGCACTGAGAATTAGAGAATGCATTAAAGCAAAGTGCTCTATTCAATGGCAGCCCTAGTAATTTGTTTCCTGCTCTGTTAAATGGAAAAATTAAATAGATTTGTAAAGACCTGGGTGGAAGTAACACTCCTGTGATTATTGGTCTTTGACTTGTGTGATAACACATGCTCTTGTTGGAATATCAGACCTAATTCTCACTCTGTTTACTTTTAGGATATCTGCCCCAAAAGGGAAGTCGCTCAGTCGTGTCCGACTCTTTGCGACCCCATGGCACCAGGCTCCTCCATCCATGGAATTTTCTAGGCACAGGAGTGAGGTGCTATTTACTTCTCCAGGGGATCTTCCCAACCCAGGATCAAACCAGGGTCTCCCGCATTTCGGGCAGACGCTTTACCGTCTGAGCCATCAGGGAATCCCTGTATCTGCCCAAACTGCCCACCTATTTGTCGTCAGATAGAGATTTTAACGCACAGCTGAGAACAACTAAGCCACACACGAAGGATGAGAATACATGGTTTAATTTCCTATGCAATGCAACTTTTCATTGCAACCTGTCAACCAAGGTTCTATCTAGAGGGGGAAATTAAGATACTTCTGTTCAGATTTATAAGGAAGTTTCAGTGGATACAGATGAACCCTTACTTGAAGGGATAACATTAAAACTCGTTAAATTTTGAGTAGACAAAGTGTATAGTGGCACTTCTGATGAAGAAACTGAAAAAAAAAAAAACAGCTAAGGGCTTTGCTGGGTTGGCATTTCTAAAGTTAATGCTTTATTTAAAAACCATCATTTCCTTATTTCCATGGTTCCACAAGACTCTGGAGTCTTTGTGTTTTTCAGCTAATATCTGAGGAATGATTTTTTTGCATTTGAAAATGGATTAAAGGGCTTAAATCTGTATGAAAACGTTCTTTTATCAGGATATGTGTTCTTTAAAAAGTGATAGGAAATTAATTGTAGTCTAAAGCAAGCATAGATGTTTTTCTATAAACTGTGGAAAATTCTGAAAGAGATGGGAATATCAGACCACCTGACCTGTCTCTTGAGAAACCTGTATGCAGGTCAGGAAGCAACAGTCAGAACTGGACATGGAACAACAGACTGGTTTCAAATAGGAAAAGGAGTATGTCAAGGCTGTATATTGTCACCCTGCTTATTTAACTTATATGCAGAGCACACCATGAGAAATGCTGGGCTGGAAGAAACACAAGCTGGAATCAAGACTGCCAGGAGAAATATCAATAACCTCAGATATGCAGATGACACCACCCTTATGGCAGAAAGTGAAGAAGAACTAAAAACCCTCTTGATGAAAGTGAAAGAGGAGAGTGAAAAAGTTGGCTTAGCGTTCAGAAGACGAAGATCATGGCATCTGGTCCCAACACATCATGGGAAATAGATGGGGAAACAGTGGAAACAGTGTCAGACTTTATTTTGGGGGGCTTCAAAATCACTGCAGATGGTGACTGCAGCCATGAAATTAAAAGATGCTTACTCCTTGGAAGAAAAGTTATGACCAACCTAGATAGCATATTCAAAAGCAGAGACATTAATTTGCTGACTAAGGTCCGTCTAGTCAAGGCTATGATTTTTCCTGCGGTCATGTATGGATGTGAGAGTTGGACTGTGAAGAAGGCTGAGTGCTGAAGAATTGATGCTTTTGAACTGTGGTGTTGGAGAAGACTCTTGAGAGTCCCTTGGACTGCAAGGAGATCCAACCAGTCCATTCTGAAGGAGATCAGCCCTGGGATTTCTTTAGAAGGAATGATGCTAAAGCTGAAACTCCAGTACTTTGGACACCTCATGCGAATAATTGACTCATTGGAAAAGACGGTGATGCTGGGAGGGATTGGGGGCAGGAGGAGAAGGGGACGACAGAGGATGAGATGGCTGGATGGCATCACTGACTCAATGGACATGAGTCTGAGTGAACTCCAGGAGTTGGTGATGGACAGGGAGGCCAGGCGTGCTGCAATTCATGGGGTCGCAAAGAGTCGGACATGACTGAGCGACTGAACTGAACTGAAAGCAAGCATTTGGAGAATTCCTCCCATGACCTTTGAGCTTGATTTTGAATAAGAACTGCTTTCTCTAAACCCTGCGTTATGACTTTGGTCAGCAGCATGGGTCTAAACCTCACTGAGAGGCACTTACATCCATGAGAGTTTTGACTTCTTCATTGATATTATGCTAGATCTTTTTATTATTATTATCATTGTTGTGTGGGTGCTCAATTGCTTCAGTCATGTCTGAGTCTTTGCAGCCCCATGGACTATAGCTCGTTAGTATCTTCTGTCCATGGAATTCTCCAGGCAAGAATAGTGGAGTGGATTGCCATTTCCTCCTGCAGGGAATCTTCCTAACCCAGGGATTGAACCCACGTTTCCTGTGACTTCTGCATTGGCAGGTAGATTCTTTACCACTGAGCCACCTGAGAAGCTAACTCATAGTCAGTGTCTGTCTGAGAATGCACCTTTCCTGACCATTTCTTTCTTGGCCTCTTCACCAGGAGCCCTCCTGGAACACCACCTGATCTTTAGTAGCCAAAAATGATTTGAACCTAAAGGTCGTTCAGCCTGTATTTTTAGACATTTGTAACAGAAGGGGATCTCAATACATTTCGGCTACTTTTTTTTTTTTTTTTAAACTTAGTGAATCTAAGGGGAAAACAAAAAAAGTGCTGTTTTCTCAGTGGTAATAGAAACACCTAGTGTGCTTCTGCCATAGCAATTAGCAAGGATCTCCAAGAGAGGAAACAATATACAACAAAGACACAAGAAAGACACGAATATTTTTGGTTGCTTGATCTTTATATCTGGTTGATTTTATAGTTTGATGTAGGAGTAAAGGCAGGCTTGCACAGTGAGAGCCTGTGATATTTTAACTTCTGTGGCAGCAGCAGGTTCATATGATACTTCCTGTTCTCCCTTTAAATTTATTTTATTGACGTATAGTTGATTTACTGATGTGTTAATTTATGCTCTACAGCAAACTGATTCAGTTATACACACACACACACATTCTTTTCTTTAAAAATTCTTTTCCTTTATGGTTTATTATAGGATATTGAATATAGTTCCCTGTGCTGTATAGTAGGACCTTCTTGTTTATCCATATATAGTAGTTTGTATCTGCTAATGCCAAACTCCCAATTCATCCCTCTGCCTCCCCTCCCACTGCTGACAACCACAAGTCTGTTCTCAATGTCTAAGAGTCTGTTTCTGTTTCATAGATAAGTTCATATGTGTCATATTTTAGATTCTATATGTAAGTGATATCATATGATGTTTGCTCTTCCTGACTTACTTCACTTAATATGATAACCTCTAGGTCCGTCCATACTGCTGCTGCAAACGGCATTATTTCATTCTCTTTTTTAGTAGCTGAATAAGGTTCCATTGTACATGTATATCACATCTTTTTATCCATTTATCTGTCAGTAGACACTTAGGTTGCCTCCATGTCTTGGCTATTGTGAATAGTGCTGGTATGAACATAAGGGTGCATGTATTCTGTTGAATTAGAGTTTTGTCCAGATATATGCCCAGGAGTGAGTTTTCTAGATCAGGTGACAACTTTATTTCTAATCTTTTGAAGAAACTATAGTCTGTTTTCCGTGACACTTTCCTTCTTAATGTACACCTCAGTGTGATCTACTAGCCTTAGTCATGGACTTTGTGTACCCAGGATTTATAGTTTCACAATAATTCCAGATTGCTTTTCTAGCCTTATTAGCATAGCTATTAATTACACAAAGAGGCGTGTGGCTAAGGACAGAGGTCACCAGTAATGTGATTAGGAGGCCCACAGTGCTTCAACAATTTTCATGGCTTAACATATGTTTTTTTAGTGTCTGCTGACAGAAATAACACAATGTAAAAAAAAAAAAGCTATTGTGAGTTCAGTTACATGGCCTCTTTTTGAAAGCATTTAAATACAACTGGTTATGAATTTCAGTTATACAGCCTCTAAATATGGAGCCTGCTTTCCGTCTCCTGACCTGAGCTCCATTTCCAGACCCCTCCCTGAGGGAACTGCTATTAGCAGCGTAGCTTGTATCCACCCTTAACTTTTCTCTGCTCTCATATACAGATGTGCATCTATAAAAAGACTTGGTACTGCTTTTTATGTGTGGTGTATGCATTTTTAACAAACTACATCATTCTGTATATGCTGCAACTCAACACTGTCTTGAAAGTTCTTCCATGTCAGTTTACACAGAGCCACACTTTTTTTAACCTCTATGTAATATCATAGTTTATTCATTGCCCTATTATTGGTCATTTACATTTTCTCTCACGTTTTGCTGCTATGAGAACTATTGCACAATCATCCTTTGTTATACATTTGTGTGTGTGTGTATGCATGTGTGTGTGTATATATATATATATATATATATATATGTAATCTCCTTAGGACTATGTGGCCAATATCTCTGAATTAGGCACCAAGTAGATTTACTTGGAGTTTTACTTTTAAATGAAGTTAGATTTCATTATTTACAAAATTTAGATATAATTGAAACATAATAGGATATATGTGTTAAGGCATTGTTTATTGAGCCTGAAGACAGTTTCTAGTGCCAAAAGGTTCTTTTGATTAGGAATCTCTAGTAGACTGGATCTGAGCCACAGTTCCAAATGGAAAAAACACTGGCCTAGTTGTCACCAGTCTTATTTCATCATGAATTGATTCTATGACTTAAAACATCTGAATTTCTACTCTCCTCTAAAATTGGGGAAATATGTTTACTTCCCTGTCCTGATGAATTAATGAGAAAATTACATAAAGGTTTTTTAGATCGTTGGTTCCAGCAACATGACCGGCTGTTGTAGAAACTCTGTACACACAAAAAACACATAACAATAATGAACTTTTTTTAATGAAATAATGTCATTTTCAACAACAGGGATGGACCTGGAGGTTATCATACTATGTAAAGTGAGTCAGATAGAGAAAGACAAATATATGATATTATTTACATGCAGAATCAAAAAAAATGATACAGATGAGCTTATTTACAAAACAGAAACAGACTCACAGACTTAGAATTTATGGTTACTGGGGAAAAGGGTGGCAGGAGAGGAATAGATTGGGAGTTTGGGATTGATATGTATACACTGTTACATTTCAAATAGATAACAGCAAGTATCTACTGTATAGCACAGGGAACTCTGCTCAATATTCGGTAATGACCTAAATGGGAAAAGAATTTGAAAAAGAATCGATACAAGTATATGTATAACTGAATCACTTTGGTGTACACATGAAAGAAACACAACATTGTTAATCAACTCTACTTCAATATAAAATAAAATTTTTTTAAGTAAAATAGAAATTTTAACATAAAATGTTAAAAATAGAAAGATTTACTTGGAAGGAAGAAGGAGAAATCTCCAGGTATCAGAAAAAAAAAAAAGAGGGAATTCAAAACTAAGATGATAAGCTCATGAGGAGCTGTCATCATGGCCCAGAAGAGAATTAGACTTTGATATATGCCCCAAATGCCTAGGGAGATAGATGGTAGGGTTTCAATGCCTAAAGACCTGTCCTTGGCTTACTCCTGGCTGCTGAGATCCTAGCCTGAAGCCAGGGCTATGGATGCCTTCCCTTTTAGTAAGAGGTAAACTTTAAAAATTCCCCACAGGCCCAGGGAAGCTCCAAGGAAGCTCAGGAGTACCCAGGGTCCTGGTGGAAAAAGTACTTCTCGTGACAAATTGAAATTCTATGTTTTTGAGGTTGCTGTTCAGTCGCTAAGTTGTAGCCAACTCTTGCAACCCCGTGGACTGTAGCACGTCAGGCTCATATGTCCTCCACTGTCTCCCAGAGTGTGCTCAAACTCCTGTTCATTGAGTTGATGTGCTGTCTAACCATCTCATTCTAGAAATCCAAATTTACCCTACCTGCTTCTTGGGGACCCCCAAGCTGAAAAATCGATATAGGAACTTACTGTAGACTAATGAAACCCCTAGGGCTTCCTTTAGAGAAAAAAATAAAAATAAGCATATTTCTACAATCCACAGCATACAGAATCCATTCACACACATACGCACACACCACATATCACAAGATGAAACAGAATAAAAATTAGGAAAATGTATATCCCGGGAACTTATTAAGGCAATATGAAAATTAAGATACTATAAAATAAGTACACTTAAAATAAAGGGAAATCGTAATAATGGAACTGGATACTTTAAACTGCAGGCTCATTTGAAAGATATCATGTAACTCTTTATAAAGAAAAATTACAGTTATTGAAAACTTGTGCTTTGTAAATATGATGAAAGATAGGGCTTATTATTTTAAAACATAATTATTAGTGACTGAATGGGGAAAGTAAAGCAATGATGCATGGTATAGCATAATAGGTCATACCAATATGCTATAAATGCATTGACTTGCCATAATTTTACATTCATCTAATTTTAAGGATAAGTTTTTAAAAGAAAGAGCAAGTTCTCCATATCCACAATAACCTAATCCACATAGATAATAACCCCAAGGCACAAAATAGAAATTGAATCCAAAGTCTTCAGAAATCTTTGGACCTGAAGTCTTTGAACTCGTTAGACTTTGGCTTTTTGTTCCAGTTTTAGCAAATAAATTTGCCTTTGGGAATGAAGAGACTGTACCTTGTAAATACAGAGTAATTCTGAAGGCCAAGGGAAGTGCTGTAAAAGTCAAACTGTAAGCCTTAGAGACATCGTACATCCCATCATAATAAGGAAGGCAATCTTGTTTTGCCTCTGGGATTTGGCATGGCTATAGCCTGAGGAGCTAGACCCTGCTTTTCTTCAGCAATAAAGTTGTCCAGTGTGCTTAGATTGCGAAGAAGCAGCCTCACTGAGGGTAGTGCTAATGAAGCTACTGCTTATTTTCCATGCTTAGGGGACAGTGGGGACAGGAAGAAACCCAAGGAATTTTTTTCTATATAATAGGCAGTCCAAAGACTTCTGAAATATCCGTTTTTGTTGATGTTGGTACTGGTAGGAACTTCACACTCCTCCTGATTCACTGTTGAAAGGTTTGGACCTTTTCTACATGGTTGTCAAGTGTTTTCCTGCTTTTCAAAAATAAGACTTTCCCTGGAATGCTCATGTTTTCGTTTCTCCAACATTTGTAATGCTGAGTTCTAAACTGAGCAGAAATATGAACTTTGCTAAAGTATCAGAGAATATTTACTAAGATATCAATTCCTGTCTGAGCTTTCTAGTCCATCTCCTTCACTTAGGAATGGGTTTTGTTGTTGTTAATATTACCTATCAGTGAGAATAATGCTAAATGATTTATTAAAATAAGATGCTATGCTAGGCTAAGTCGCTTCAGTCGTGTCTGACTCTTTGTGACCCTATGGACTATAGCCCTCCAGGCTCCTCTGTCCATGAGATTCTCCAGACAAGAATACTGGACTGGGTTGCCATGACCTTCTCCAGGGAATCTTCCCCATCCAGGGATTGAACTGTCTCTTAGCTCTCCTGCATTGGCAAGTAGGTTCTTTACTACTAATGCTAGTTGGGAAGCCCCAAAATAAGATGAGAAAGCTCTAAATTATCATAGGAACGATAACTTTCCTAGAGATTAGGAAAGACTCTCCTAGGGGAGAGACCCTATAACTTCGATTTGTTAGAAGGCTTTAAAACAAATTAGCTTAAAATCTTAAACTGATATAACCAGCTAAAGGGAAAGAAATGAAATTTAGAGTTTGGTTATGTCCCAGGTTGAAAAAAAAGTCCTGTTTACATAAGAACAACTGAAAGTAAGACATACATGATCCATTTTGAAAATAGTTGAATTCATGTTTAAACCACAACTCATTTGCAGAATTAAAAACTGCAGACTTAAGTGGGATCTTGGAACAAAATTCAGTTTGACAGTGCAGGATGAGAAGGGAGGGAAGAACGAATGCCTGGATAGAAACATTTAACTGTAAGTAATTTTTTCTGAGCCTCTTTTGATAGAAACCAAAATATATCATGGTGGCGTAAACATGATGTCAAATCAGAATACAGCCCCATCAACAGATGCACGCCTTAATTTCATTCCATATGTAGGAACGGTCTTTGGAATGGCAGCCCCATTGTAAGCAGGGATAGGGAATGGCAGACAGGGAACAGACAGCCATTTCCCTTTCCCAGCTGACACTCTCTGGGGCTTCCTTCTGTCCTCCAACTTGCTCTTCTTGGCTTCACTCCAGCTAAGAGCTTCATCCTCTTCTTGCTTTTCTTTGTTTCTAACTTAACCTGCTTGAGGCTCAGTTTCCTCATTTGTAAAAGCCCCAGTGCCTGGACCATGGTAGGAATTTAGGAACCGTTGACTTCCCTGTTTACTATCCACTTAAGTGGTGATATTATAGTAGCAAAATTGAGGAAAATAAGACGGGAAGCTGATTCTCCAATAGATTTCTCCTGTAATATTCCTGAGGTCCCTCGTGGAGGAAGCCTCGTCTCTACTTTACCCTTTCACTCTTCCTTCTTGCTCTCCAGCGGCCCTGATATTCAGGAGAGTCACTGGAATGGAGTGTTCCTCTGAAATGTAGATGCCTGTTTTCCTCTAGATCTCTGTATTCTCTAATTCCTCCTTGTCTTTCTATAGAATGCTAAAATTGTGGTTGGACTTGGCAGGGAAGCTTTCACTTTTTCTTAGTATTCTTGGAAGCACCAACTCCTAGGCAAACTTCAAAAAAGATTTTAAATTTTTTAGAGGAAAAGTAAGGTTTAAAAATTTTGGAAAGAAGGGGAGTGTAGGGAGTCAAGCTTGAGGAGTGTCCATAGATGGTAATGGCAGAAAGTTGAAGCAGGCAGATCACCCTGAGGTGCTCAGAGCAGAGGGTCTGGAAGGTGAACCCCACTGAGAAGGCTCAGAGGAGCAGACACACTTCCCTGGAGCCCTTGGGCCTTTTTCTTTTTTTTTAGGACTGGACTTTGATTCTTTGAATGTTCTGAGATTGCTCTCTGGAATCCTGACCGCTGCCACTGGGTTGTTGTGAGAAAAAAGTCAGTGGTCCCACTATAGTACTCTGAACTGATGTTCTCCCAGTGTGATCATCACACTCTTATATGGTAAGGTAAGGCGAAGTTGCTCAGTCGTGTCTGACTCTTTGCGACCCCACAGACTGTAGCCTACCAGGCCCTTCCATCCGTGGGATTTTCCAGGCAAGAGTGGGTTGCCATTTCCTTCTCCAGAGGATCTTCCCGACCCAGGGATTGAACCCAGGTTTCCCGCATTGTAGGTGGACGCTTCACCGTCACCAGGGAAGTTATATGGTACCCCTTGGCAAACCACTTCAATATTCATGCTTGAGAGCCCCATGAACAGTATGATAAGGCAAAAAGATATGACACTGAAAGATGAACTCCCCAGGTTGGTAGGTGCCCAATATGCTACTGGAGAAGAGTGGAGAAATAACTCCAGAAAGAATGAAGAGATGGAGCCAAGGCAAAAACAATGCCCAGTTGTGGATGTGACTGGTGATGGAAGTAAAGTCCAATACCGTAAAGAATATTGCATAAGAACCTGGAATGTTAGGTCCATGAATTAAGGGAAATTGGAAGTGTTCAAAAAGGAGATGGCAAGAGGGAACATCGACACTTTAAGAAGCAGTGAACAAAAATGGACAGGAATGGACAAATTTAATTCAGATGACCACTATATCTACTACTGTGGGCAAGAATCCCTTAGAAGAAATGGAGTAGCCCTCATAGTCAACAAAAGAGCCTGAAATGCAGTACTTGGGTGCAAGCTCAAAAATGACAGAACGATCTCTGTTCATTTCCAAGGAAAGCCATTCAATATCCCAGTAATCCAAGCCTATGCCTCAACCAGTAATGCTGAAGAAGCTGAAGTTGAATGGTTCTTTGAAGACCTGCAAGGCCTTCTAGAACTAATACCAAAAAAGATGTCCTTTTCATCATAGGGGACTGGAATGCACAGGTAGGAAGTCAAGAGATACCTGGAGTAACAGGCAAGTTTGGCCTTGGAGTACAAAATGAGGCAGGGCAAAGACTAATAGTTTTGCCAAGACAATGCACTGTTCATAGCAAACACCCACTTCCAACAACACAAGAAAAGACTTTACACCTGGATATCACCAATAACGAAATCAGATTGGTTATATTCTCTGCAACCAAAGATGGAGAAGCTCTATACAGTCAGCAAAAACAAGACCAGGAACTGACTGTGGCTCAGATCATGAACACCTTATTGCCAAATTCAGACTTAAATTGAAGAAAAGTAGGGAAAACCGCTAGATCATTCAGGTATGACCTAAATAAAATCCCTAATGATTATACAGTGGAAGTGAGAAATAGATTCAGGGGATTAGATCTGATAGACAGAGTGCCTAAAGAAATATGGATGGAGGTTTGTAACATTGTGCAGGAGGTGGTGATCAAGACCATCCCCAAGAAAAATAAATGCAAAAAGACAGAGGCCTTATAAACAGCTGAGAAAAGAAGAGAAGCTAAAGGCAAAGGAGAAAAAGAAATATATACTCATTTGAATGCAGAGTTCCAAAGAATAGCAAGGAGAGATAAGAAAGCCTTCCTCAGCAGTCAATGCAAAGAAATAGAGGAAAACAATAGAGTGGGAAAGACTAGAGATCTCTTCAAGAAAATTAGAGATAACAAGGGAACATTTCATGCAAAGATGGGCTTGATAAAGGACAGAAATGGTATGGACCCTACAGAAGCAGAAGATATTAAGAAGAGGTGGCAAGAATACACAGAAGAGCTATACAAAAAAGACCTTCGTGACCCAGATAACCACGATGGTGTGATCACTCACCTAGAGCCAGACATCCTGCTTATTTAACTTATATGCAGAGTTTCTCTTACATCACGAGAAACGCTGATCTAGATGAAGCACAAGCTGGAATCAAGATTGCCAGGGGAAATATCAATAACCTCAGATACACAGATGACACCACTCTTATGGCAGAAAGTGAAGAGTAACTCAAGAGCCTCTTGATGAAGGTGAGAGAAGAGAGTGAAAAAGTTGGCTTAAAACTCAACATTCAAAAATTAAAGATCATGGCATCTGGTCTCATCACTTCATGGCAAATAGATGGGGAAACAATGGAAACAGGACAGACTTTATTTTGGAGGGCTCCAAAATCACTGCAGATGGTGATCACAGCCATGAAATTAAAAGATGCTTACTCCTTGGAAGAAAAGCTATAACCGATCTAGATAGCATATTAAAAAGTAGAGACATTACTTTTCCAACAAAGGTCCATCTAGTCAAAGCTGTGGTTTTTCTAGTAGTCATGTATGGATGCGGAGAAGGCAATGGCAACCCACTCCAGTACTCTTGCCTGGAGAATCCCATGGATGGAGGAGCCTGGTAGGCTGCAGTCCATGTGGTCTCTAGGAGTCAGACACGACTAAGCGACTTTAATTTCACTTTTCACTTTCATGCATTGGAGAAGGAAATGGCAACCCACTCCAGTGTTCTTGCCTGGAGAATCCCAGGATGGGGAAGCCTGGTGGACTGACGTCTCTGGGATCGCACAGAGTTGGGCACGACTGAAGCGACTTAGCAGCAGCAGCAGTAGCATGTATGGATATGAGAGTTGGATTATAAAGAAAGCTGAGTGCTGATGAATTGATATTTTTGAACTGTGGTGTTAGAGAAGGCTCTTAAGAGTCCCTTAGACTGCAGGAAGATCCAACCAGTCAATTCTAAAGGAAATCATTCCTGAATATTCACTGGAATTACTGATGCTGAAGCTGAAACTCCAGTACTTTGGCTACCTGATGCGATGAACTGACTCATTTGAAAAGACCCTGATGATGGGAAAGATTGAAGGCAGGAAGAGAAGGGGATGACAGAGGATGAGATGGTTGGATGGCATCACCAACTCAATGGACATGAGTTTGAGTAGAATCTGGGAGTTGGCGATGGACAGGGAAGCCTGGTGTGCTGCAGTCCATGAGTCACAAAGAGTCAGACACGACTGAGCGACTGAACTGAACTGAGTGTGGCATGTAATGCCTCTGGTTCCTTGTCAGCTACCACTTAGAGCCTATTTCTCCAGGAGAATGTTTCCTGAGAGCTCCAAACAACCAGGTTGAAGCCAAACACGTGGAATCAGGCTGTTCAAAAGTTAAGTCCTACTGATAATGCAGTCAATTATCCAGATTTTTCCAGATGACCAGTTGGTGTCATGCTAACAAATAACATCCAATGGGATAAAAGTTTTCAGATGTTTGCAAGTCAATATTCAGTAGCTAGCATAGTGCCATCCCAGGTCATGACTTGACTAAGTCAGCCTACTGTAATATCTAAAATCATAAAAAATAAGTTATCTCTTATTTAAAGGAGACAAACTTTATTTGATTGTAAATATGGCTGTTTTGAGAAATATAGCTGGCTTAGGCTTCCTTGATAGTTTATACCAGCAATAAATCTTTCCTGATGTTCTCAGTCTTAGTATTTCCAATTTAATTGGTTGCACCTAAATTGTCTGATCTTGAAAAACAATAGGAAAGTGCATTAAGATGAGTGCAATCAAATACAAATGGCTCAAAGTTACATTAAAAAGGGGGAGCAATCCATATATCACTCCATTTAAAGTACTATGCTCAATGTCAAAGGCTGAATAGAAAGAGTAATTATAGTCATTTAAAAAAATGTGTTTCCAGAGAATATGTAATGGCTTGAGAATATGCTGCCATCATATTGAGTGGAAAAAAGCAGATCACAAAACTGTACCTTGGAGTGATCCCAATTTTATAAAATAACTGACTATATGTACAAACATTTGCACAATATAAGTATGTGCATATATACATACAAACAAAGAAAAATTAAAAGACTTGAATTCAATAAAGACAAAGATTAGCAGTGGTAATCAGGTGGTGGGATTAGGTATAATTTTAATTTTCTTCTTTGTGTTTTTTTTCCTGTATATTCTATAGTAGACAACTTTTATTTTTATAGAAATGTTTTTAAAGAAAAAACACTGTAGGACAAACAAAAATGAATGTAATCTAACCCTAAGATGAAAATCCCATTGCAAAGGAAAAAAATACTTTCATGGAAAGAAAAAGGTTACTGAACAGGCAGGGGAGAAAAGAATTAAAAAGATGGTCACAGAGTTGTAAACATATACAACTTCCACTGCATCCAACCTTTCCAGAGCTGATTTCCTCTGATTTCCGGAAGGCAAGTTTCTGAACTAATGGAAAGAAAGATGGCATTTGCTCCTGAGAGGTGGCCCATCTGGCATTACATTCATGAGCAATATTTGTTTCAGGGTTGCTGACTGTACAGGCTGCCTTATGGACCACTTTTTGGGCAGCTCTCCTGAGCTGGTTTTGTGAGGTGCTGCCCTAGGCTTTCCTGGTTTCCTCAGTGCACCAACAGGCATGTTGGAAGACCTGATCTGATTCTGTCAGGATCCACGGCTGTCACGCCTCCTCTCAGCCTCAACTGGCCTCCAGACTTGGCAGTTGTTCCACATTAACCTGCAGTTGGGTCTCCCTTTTTTGTTCTCAGAAATTCTCTTTTTCAGCTTACTTAGATCAGCTTTCACCCTGAGATCCGTATGTTAGCCACACGTAGACGTTGCTCTGAAGTTGCCCCAAATGCTGATCCCCAAAAAGAAATGTGCACCTCTCCTGTCTGGACCTGCCAGTCACACCCAGTGAAGTCGTACTTTTATGTCAAGTCTGGCTTTTCAAACAAGAGCAAGAAATTGAGACAAGGACAGTTTTAAGGTTGGGTTTAGAGGACTGTGCTATGCGTTTTCTGAGCCAAAGTCTTAAAGAAAAAAAAAAAATCAGTGTTTGCAAAGCAGCTGATAAAGTGACTACAATTATTTTGGTGAAATAATTTCTTTGAACATAATCTCTAGCATAGATTCTGTGCTCTAGGCATGAAAGTAAATCTTTGTTCCAAACACGATTTTTCAAAAGAGATAATGCATGTAGGTGCTTAGCCTGTATAGTAAGTACTCAATAATTATTAACTCCTTGTGGTTAGCTGAAACACTAGGGCTGGAAGTTGGCAGCACTGGGCTGTGGTTCCTCTGTGTTAGAGAACAATTTTAATTATGGCAGTGGTGCTTTTGATCCTAGACTAGAAATCTGTCTCAGCTCTAAGGTTTTTTTATGCTATTCACATTTTAAGCTCCTTACAGAAAGCATTTTCTCTTGGGTTGCTGTTAATTTCTTCTTGCTTTATGTCTGTTAATATTTGCTTATATATTTGGTTGCTCCTATGTTGGGTGTATATATATTCATATTCTTCTCTGATTAATCCCTTAATCATTATTAATGTCTTCTTTGTCTCTTGCAATTCTTTACTTTAAAATCTATTTTGTCAGATATATGTACTGCCCTGGCTTTCTTTTGATTTCCATTTGCATGGGATAAACTTTCCCATCCCTTCACTTTCAGTTTCTGTGTGTCTTTAGATCTAAAGTGAATCTCTTGTAGGCAGCATATATACAGATCTTGTTTTTGTATCCATTCAGCCACTTGGTGTCTTTTGGTTGGATTATTTAGCCAATTTACATTAAATTGTTAATTAAAGTATTAGTAACTATTGATACGTATGTTCTTATTGCCATTTTGTTAATGATTTGGGATTGTTTTTATAAATAACATTTTCTCTCCAGAATAGCTTTTACAAACTTCTTATGAGTGGGAGAGAAAGTATGATGGAGACTGTTTTTTAGAACTGGAGTTCTTTTTTTGTTTTGTTGAAGTATAGTTGATTTACATTGTTGTGCCAGTTTCTGCTATATAGCAAATTGACTCAGTTATACACATATGTACTCTTTTTTGGGGGGAGTATAATTGCTTTACAATGTTGTGTTAGTTTCTTCTGTACAACAAAGCGATCAGCTGTATGTATACATACATCCCCTCCCTCTTAAGTGTCCCTCCCACTCGCCCCAATTCCACTCCTCTAGGTTGTCCCAAAGCACCAGGCTGAGCTCTGTGCTATACAGTAGCTTTCCACTAGCTATCTGTTTTACACATGGCAGGGTACATATATCAGTACTTCACACAAATGAAGGAAGATACTGAAGTCTTCTTAATTCTGAGCCCCAATTTTTTCTTCATGAAACAAGTTTTTGTTAGACCAGAAAATTATCTTTAAAGAATTTTTGGGGGTCAAAAACCTTGCTTCTTCATCTCATTTCCCCTGTTCTTTATAAGTCCATGCATTATGGCACTAATTATATTTCATTGTTCTATATTTAGAAGGGACATTTTCTTCTATCTCCTACCACTAGACATGAAGGAAGGCAAAGCCAGATACTAACCCAGGACATGGTTTCTGGAAGGTGTATATATGTGTTTGTTTTGGTATACAAATGAAAGAAAACTGTAAATGTAACTTTATTATACTGTTTTCTTGAATCATTTATTTTACACATGCATCTGAATCTTCTTAAATATCTTGGTCACTAGGATTATTATACCATCTTTTAATAACTTGGTGGGTTGTTTATATAAGTTGACTTGATCAGCACACATGTGCTTCCCTAAAACACAATTTCCCAGCTACTGAGAACCAGCTGTATAGGGCTATGGAGTTAGTGTCAGAGTTCAGCCATCAGGTTCTGCTATCTGAAACCTCATGCTTTTATGAAAATAAATGCATTTTGGTACAGGATTTGATAATATTTTAACTGGTGACATATTTAAAACCTGGGCTTCCCTGGTGGCTCAGTGGTAAAGAGTCCACCTGTCAATTGATCCCTGGCTTGGGAAGATACCCTAGAGAAGTAAATGGTAACCCACTCCACTATTCTTGCCTGGGAAATCCCATGGACAAAGGAGCCTGATGGGATACAGTACTGGGGCTGGATACAAAAGAGTTGGATACAACTTAGTGGCTGAACAAAAACAAAAAGAATATTTAACCCTTAGGTACCCAAGGTAAAGCAGCAACAAACAAAAACTGAAAGAAAAAGAAATAAAAGAAATAGTTCTCTACACTACTTGTAAGTCCCTAGCAGGGTTGCAAACAGGCAAAGAATGATCCTTTGAACTCTATGTTTCTATGGATAGCACCCCAGTTGACTTTTGAGTAGGAGGCTCCCAGAGGAAGGCTACATAACATAGATACTCGGGGATAGAAATCTTCCTTCGGGGGTGAAGTTGAAGCAGTTAGCAATTGTGAAATCTCTTTCCTGGCAAGCTCTGATCTGGGGCTAACAGCACATAAAAGGTCTTAACGGTTTATAGCGGAGTCCCTAGTCATATTATTTTTAAAACACAGAGCAGTTAACAAAATTTAGCATAGGTAAAGTGTACAACTGTGTGATTTTGCCTAATTCAAATATTAACCTCTAATCTGGGTCTTGAGGGCAAAGCAAAAACATGGTGAATGTTGATAATCTGTCTCCCCAAGAGTCTCTTTCTTTAAATTCAGTAAGAATCAGCTAGCTTTGCCTATCTGCTCTCAGAAAGGAAAGATGGAGTTGTTAATTTGCTAAATACTTTTGGATAAATTCCCAACTTTGTTTTAGACAACTGGACCAATTATGAACTACTTGGAGAGTACTTCACAGAACAAACTGGTAGAATAAAACATCAGAGTGTTCCATTCTGATTTCGGGATTTTGGAATAGGCCCAGGAGTTAGGAGGCCTGGGTTCAATTTCCTGCAGTGTAGGGGTGGGTGGGACTTAACAGGAAGTGTTTGAATTACACCCAGCTTTGTAGAATACCTGTCACTTTCTAGTTGGGTGAACTTGAACTTACTTAGCTTTTGAAGCTGCAGATTTTTCATCTATAGAGGGTGCTTGGGAAGTATCAGTGATTGAATCCTTACTTCACTAGGTAGTTAAGAGAATTAAAGGAATGAATTCATGAGTGGCATTTAGGACAGAGCATGGCTCAAATGTAGCATATGGTCAATAAGGGGTAATTATTTTTCCTATTACTAGCTGACGGCTTTGCACAAGTCATTTTATCTGTATTAATCTCTCTTTCCTCTACCTGAAACACATTTCATGGAGTTTTAGGGATGAGAATTAATGGAAAGAATTTTATGAAAGTGCCTGGCTCATAGTAGGTCCTTAATAGAATGAAGAAAGAAGACAAATGGAATTTGCCCCTGGGTATCTGGGGTGCTCAGTTCTTCTAAACATGGAGTTTTGGATCGTTCACTCTTTGTTCAATCCTTCAGTTATCGCTACTCGAAAGTGGAGATGGAATGCAAAGATTTGACCAAGAAAAGGAAGATCCACCACATTTGGGGACAGTAAGTGAAGCCACTCAGAGTGAGTGGATTAGGAAGGTGGGCTTAAAGGCTCATGTATACTATCATGTAAGAATTGAATCGCCAGTCTATGTCTGACGCTGGATACAGCATGCTTGGGGCTGGTGCATGGGGATGACCCAGAGAGATGTTATGGGGAGGGAGGTGGGAGGGGGGTTCATGTTTGGGAACACATGTAAGAATTAAAGATTTTAAAATTAAAAAAAAAGAGTATATAATAATAATGATAACAAAAAAATAAAAAAAATAAATTTTTTTTGACATTAAAAAAAAAAAGGCTCTAGTTTAGTTATTTAGCAGGGCCTAGCAGAAGTAGCTTTCAATCTAAAGATGTCAAATAAGTAGGAGAAAAGAAAATATCATTGTTCTTTTGGTGGTTTCATTAGGAGCACAAGCTGAGCATATAGCAGGCAACAAATGAATGCTTGTTGATGATACACACTATTGGTCGTACACCCAGTGGTTATTCTTTTTTTCCCCTTGGTGATAGAAACCTGGTCTTGATCAGGCAACAAAAGGCCCAGCCCCAAAAAAGTGACTCGTGGTTAGTCTAAATCAATCATGGCAATTGTATTCTTTCCCAGTGATTGGTCTAGAAGTGGTCATGTGACACAGTTCTGGCCAATAAGACATAAAGAAGACATCTATTGACTATTTCTGGGAGATGTTTTTCTTCTGAAAAGATAAATATTAATCAGGAGATGAATATTTTTTTTTTTTAATTTTGCCCTCATCCTACTGAGGCAGCCATAGAGGCAGACTTGGAGGGGAAATTTTGCCAATACAATGAGAATGGCAATGCAGAAAGATGGGAGGAGCCTGACTGCTTCATGGTATCTTTGAGTTAAAAACCAGCCCCAAGGCCAACACATTTCTTAAGTAAATATTAATAACATGTGTTCTTATGGTATTGTTGTTGTTCAGTCATCCAGGTATGTCTCACTCTTTGTGACTCCATGGACTATAGCACGCCAGGCCTCCCTGTCCCTAACCATCTCCCAAGTTCATGTTTGCCCAAGTTCATGTTCATTGCATCAGGGTGCCATCCAGCCATCTCATCCTCTGATGTCCTCTTCTCATTCTGCCCTTGATCTTTCCCAGCATCGGTGACTTGTCCAGTGAGTCGTCTGTTAGCATCAGATGACCAAAATACTGGAGCTTTAGCTCCAGCATCAGTCCTTCCAGTGAATATTCAGGGTTGATTTCCCTTAAGATTGACTAGTTTGATCTTCTTGCTGTCCAAGGGACTTTCAGGAGTCTTCTCCAGCACCACAGTTTGAAGGCATCAGTTCTTTGCTGTTCTGCCTTTTTTATGGTCCAGCTCTCACAACTTTTTATGACCATTGGGAAGACCATAGCCTTGACTATATGGATCTTTGCCAGCAGAGTAATGTCTTTGCTTTTCAATACACTGTCTAGGTTTGTCATTGCTTTCCTGCCAAGAAGCAATCATCTTCTTTTTTCATGGCTGCAGTCATCATCCACAGTGATTTTGGAGCCCAAGAAGAGGAAATCTGTCGCTGCTTCCATCTTTTCCCCTTCTATTTGCCATGCAGTGAGGGGGCCAAATGCCATGATCTTAGTTTTTTTTAATATTTAGTCTTAGGCTGGCTCTTTAACTCTCCTCCTTCACCCTCATCAAGAGGCTGTTTAGTTCCTCTTCACTTTCTGCCATTAGAGTGGTATTATCTGCTCAGTTGGTAAAGAATCTCATGGTTTAAGCCACTGTTAACCAAGTTGTCTGTTAATTAGGATTAACCCTGGTAATAATAATAGTGAGAACACTTAGGGTTCTTACTATGTGCTAGGAACTTACTAAGTGCTTTGTATGTATTCCTTTAATCCTCACAATAACCCTAAAAGATAGTTATTATTATTATTATCACCCCTATTTTATATCTGAGGAAATAGAGGCATAAAAATATTAACTCGCCCAGTGCTACAAATAGAGTAAATTGCAGAGTTAGCATTTACATCTAGTTATTTGGTTCTACTACTATATTAAGCTATGTCAATGTAGTTCAAATATTTATATAAAACATATAAAAGTTGTCAGATTGAATTGCCTTTTATTGGCCAGAGAGCAACAAGAAAACACATGAATCATAATTTATTAATATAATATTAGGAATGTAATAGCCAAGAGCCTATATAATGGCTATTACATACATCTACTAAATAAACATAGTTTTTCCTATATCTTCGAAAATATGTACAAATGTAACCAATGTACAATGTACCAAGAAGCATGTAGTGAAAATGTTATTTTATGGGGGAATGTTTTACTAATGAACAAATAATTTGAAATGGTCCAAAAATTGAAATCATAAAAATTAAAGACTGGATTTCACTCAGTAACTATGCAGTCAGAGTCCTGAGATGAAAAATTGAAGAATCTATCATTGCTTTAGCAAATGATACTCCTAAGTGAAACAATACAAGCTTGGAAAGAGCTATTTGTACATCTTTGTACTGAAAATGTACTTCAAATTCATTTACTTACAAAGTGATTTTTCATGAATAAAGCTAATAACATGGTATCCTAATAATAAATCTTGGGTTTCCTTGGTGGTTCAGTGGTGAAGAATCTGCCTGTAATGCAGGAGATAAAGAGGATGTGGATTCAATCCGTGGTTCGGGAATGTGCCCTGTAGGAGGGCATGGCAACCCACTCTAGTATTCTTGCCTGCAAAATCCCGTGGACAGAGGAGCCTGGAAGGATGCAATCCATAAGGTCACAAAGGGTCATTCATGACTGAAGTAACTGAACATGCACGCACACACAATAATAAATCTAACATGAAAATGAGACTTTTTCTCCTCTGCCTCCTCTTTTTCACTCAAAGTAATGATAAGAAAAAACTCTTATAGAGACTTCCTGGTGGTCCAGTGGTTAAAACTTCACTTTCCAATGCAGGGAGTGCAAGTTCAATCCCTGGTCAGGGAGTTAAGATCCCACATGCCTTGTAGCCAAAAAACCAAAAACAGAAGCAATTTTGGACCAAATTCAATAAAGACTTTAAAAACGTCCCACATTAAAAAAAAAATCTGAAAAAAACTCTTACAGGAATTAGGAAGGAAAGAATTGCCATTTGCTATCTTTGTATACATGTTGAAATGGAATTCTAAAGAGAAGAGAACAAATTAATAGGAATATTAGTTCCAATGTTTGTAGTGACAAGTAATAGAAAATGCAAATCAAAATGACTTAAACCATGAAGAAAATTAATTATCTCACTTTTCAAGAAGACATGAGGTAGGGACAGATATAGACCTTATAATATAGAATTGTATTGAAAGAAAAAATGAGTTTCTGTAAAATCCTTGGAGGAGGACACATAGCTATCATTCAATAAATATTCAGTTCAGTTCAGTTCAGTCGCTCAGTCGTGTCCGACTCTTTGTGACCCCATGAATCACAGCACACCAGGCCTCCCTGTCCATTACCAACTCCCGGAGTTCACTCAGACTCATGTCCATCGAGTCAGTGATGCCATCCAGCCATCTCATCCTCTGTTGTCCCCTTCTCCTCCTGCCCCCAATCCTTCCCAGCATCAGAGTCTTTTCCAATAAGTCAACTCTTCGCATGAGGTGGCCAAAGTACTGGAGTTCAGCTTTAGCATCATTCCTTCCAAAGAAATCCCAGGGCTGATCTCCTTTAGAATGGACTGGTTGGATCTCCTTGCAGTTCAAGGGACTCTCAAGAGTCTTCTCCAACACCACAGTTCAAAAGCATCAATTCTTCGGCGCTCTGCCTTCTTCACAGTCCAACTCTCACATCCATACATGACCACAGGAAAAACCATAGCCTTGACTAGACGGACCTTAGTCGGCAAAGTAATGTCTCTGCTTTTGAATATGCTATCTAGGTTGGTCATAACTTTTCTTCCAAGGAGTAAGCGTCTTTTAATTTCATGGCTGCAGTCACCATCTGCAGTGATTTTGGAGCCCCCAAAAATAAAGTCTGACACTGTTTCCACTCTTTCCCCATCTATTTCCCATGAAGTGATGGGACCGGATGCCATGATCTTCATTTTCTGAATGTTGAGCTTTAAGCCAACTTTTTCACTCTCCTCTTTCACTTTCATCAAGAGGCTTTTTAGTTCCTCTTCACTTTTTGCCATAAGGGTGGTGTCATCTGCATATCTGAGGTTATTGATATTTCACTGGCTAGATTTAGACAAGGACATGTCTGTACCAATCACTGAAAAAGGGAATGGCATTTTCATGATTATCTTCAGTTCATCTTTTTTTTTTTTTCTTGAGCTGGTAAGCTAGGGATGGGGTCACCTTGTTGACAGAACCCTGAATAATCAGGATTCTGTCAACAAAGAAGTAGGAAAATGGCTGCTGGTTGGGAACAAATAGTGCTGATACAACTGTGTTTAATGCTACTGGGTAGAAGATCTTTTAAAATGCTGTATTATATTTAGGTGTATTGACTGTCTGAGGGGTCCAGGAAACCAATAAGACCAGTGTGAAATTAGAAGAGGCCGTATTGACTTAGGTACTGTGCATGCGTGTGTGGTGTGGTCAGTTGCTCAGTTACATCTGACCCCTGGCAACCCCCATGGAATGTAATCCACCAGACACCTCCATCCATGGAATTTTCCAGGCAAGAATACTAGAGTGGGTTGCCATTTCCTACTCCACACTTAAATACTGACCCACCCCTAGAATATGGGAGTTCACATTGTGAAAATTCACATGAGAGTTCAATTTGTGAAAATTAATTTGGTTTGGAATGACCCGGGTAAATCTAGATTTGGAAGTGGGCAGAAAATGCACCACTCAAAACCTATATATTTGTCATATTAAGGGACTGCCGCTAAACTGACTTAACAAGTTGGAGATCTCAGCCTCTTTTCCAACACGACAGCCTCTAACCACAGTTGCCATTTGGCTAAACTCAGTCTCTCGCGTTATTTCAGTCCTCTGTGCTGATCCCAAAGGCCATTCTTACTATTCCAATATTCAACACTCACCTTTATAGTTGCTTAGTTTAGAAGCAAAAAGAGGGAAGAGCCTTCTACTCAGAGACTTTTGTTACAAGGAAGGGAAATCTACTTAAGCTGGTTCAAGTAAGCTCATTGAGGGATATTACTTAAAAATACAAATAACCTTCATGAAGTCCAAATGTCACCAGACTCCAGAAAAACTTCGGGAAAGTGAAACTCAGGCTACTCTCTATCCTTTGGGACTCCGTGGTAACTTACACTAATCTTTTTGTATAGGCCCAAAATGGCACCTAGTGTTAATTCTATACTATTTAGCGTAGACTTTCAGTTCAGTTTCTCTCCACTGACTCAGTCTCTTGTCCTAATTTTAAATTCCTGAGACATAAATTTGATTAGTTTCATTTACCAAACCAGGTGCTGATTACTATGGAGATGAATTTGTGACTCCATACGTAAAGATACTCTATTGTAAATAGATGGAAAGTGAATTATTCAGGATATGTGACAGATTATGATAAATAGATTAAGCATTGAATTGAGAGCTTAGAAACCCAAGTTCTAATTCTGATTATGTCACTACCTGTTTGTATTGTCTTACTTCTGCAAAAGATGAAATCGAAATAGATGTTCTCTGATGTTCTTCTTACCCTAATATTCTGTAAGCTGTCATCTCATAATCTGTGACATAATTCCTGAAGTTATCAATTTTTAACATTGACTATGTTGTACCTGGGCTTCCCTGGTGGCTCAGAAGGTAAAGAATCTGCCTGCACTGAAGGAGACCTGGGTTTGATCCCTGGTTTGGGAAGATCCCCTGGAGAAGGAAACAGCAACCCACTTCAGCATTATTGCCTAGAAAATCCCATGGACAGAGGAGCCTGGTGGGCTACAGTCCATGGGGTCGCAAAGAGTTAGACACAACTGAGTGACTAACACACACACACACACACACACACACACACTGTACCTAGATTGATTCCTTGTACCTAGATTGATTCCAGTTCAAGAACTTTAAACTTATTAAAGATGTTTTACACAACCTGCTCTGAAGTGCTTACTTCTAGGGGTACTTTCTATTGAATTCATCTCTGAGACCTGAATTTTTATTTATAGCCAATTTGGAAGATGCTAGAGAAATTAAATCAGAAGAAAATCCAGGACCTCTGGATGAGGGTGCATTGAGTAAGATGCACAGTAGGAGTCTATTAGCGTGTTTATTGTTATTTTAATGAACAAATAGTAGATGGTCAATATTTATATCTTGCTAAATCTATAAGAACTTATGAACATAATCATTACTGGTATTGCCATATTTAATAAGATTCACTGTAATCAGTTCAACATTGTGCCTATTTGGATGCTATTTTGAACATTAAAATAGTCCTAGGAATTTTTTTCATATTAAAATAGGGTTAAAATTGAATGGCTTACTAGAATTCTCTGCTTCTACAATAAAACAGGATTAAGAAACATGTGTACGTAATTATGAAAGGTTTAAAGCAGAAAAAAATTCATATGTTTAATTGTAAGTGGAGAATTTGAAGCTAGACAGGGTGCCTGATGAGGGGGCAATGCGCATGGAAACCACATTTGTAACAGTCACAGGAGAAAGGTTGGGAGCTGCTTGAACGGTCTTCATGTGTTTGATTATAGAGGAAGGAGAAGACGGCATTTCTTTCTCCAGTGGGGAGCCTGGGTGGGAAAGCAGTATAGGCTAGTGGAGACAAGTGAGGGCCCTGGAGTGAGACATCATCCTGGGCGTTTCCCTACATCTCTGTGCTTTGGCTCCCTGTCTTCATTAGGTTGTCCAGAAGTAGACCCAGTTTCAGTGCAAATATTGGGAGGTGATCTTCAGAAAACACTGTAGGGTGATGAGGAAGTGAGCAGTTGAAGGGAAGATGGCCAAGGAGAGCGGAGTTATCAAATGTGTTACTACTGTGGGACAAGAGCTTTGCCCCACTGGGGAACTCTGAGAGCCAATGTAGACCACCCACTGCAGAGCCAGTCCACTTGAGGAGTGGTCCTCTCAACCATTGGTTGAAGGATGCTTCTAAGGCGGTGTCAATTCTCTGGCGCTTCTGGCCAAATATAGTCCAGGAAACTCAGCTCTGGCCCAGAGATGCAGGTGTGGGCACAGGGGAGTCTGCCAGCTTGCACTGAAATGAGGAGTCTGGAGCGGATGGGCAAGCACAGGCAGCATCTGGTACAGTCTTCACCTAGAAGATGGAGGTGATGACTGTATCTACCAGAGGAGGTACTTATCAAGATTATGGTACATGCCAAGCTCTTAGTATAGTACTTGGCATATACTAAGCATTCAAGGTTTCCCAGGTGGTGCTAGTGGTAAAGAACCTGCCTGCCAATCCAAGAGATGTAAGAGACATGCGTTCGATCCCTGGGTCAGAAAGAACCCCTGGAGAGGGAAATGGCAACCCGATCCAGTGTTCTTACCTGGAGAATCCCATGGACAGAAGAGCCTGGTGGGCAATAGTTCAGTGGGTCACAAAGAGTTGGACCTGACTGAAGTGACTTAGCGCACACGCAATGTTACTTTATTTAATTTTTAAATATTATTAAAATCAGATCAATTTGTTTGATGAAAAGTGATGAAGAATCTGCTTGCTAATGCAGGAGATGTGGGTTTGATCCCCAGGTGGGGAAGATCCCCTGGAGAAGGAAATGGCACCCCACTCCAGTATTTTTGCCTGGGAAATCGCATGGACAGGGAGGAGTCTGGTGGGCTCCAGTCTGCGGGGTTGCAGAGTCAGGCACCACTTAGTGAATGAGCAGGCAGGCAGGCAGAGATGCCAAGCAGTGAGCTGTCTGGTGATAACACTTTGCTAGGTCAAGGGAGGAGAGGAGCAGAAGCTGCCCGCTGTCAGTGATCTGGGAAAGCATCCTTGCCCTACGTGAGAGGCTGGGCCCAGGGTCTCTGCGGTGCTCTCCTACTCTGAGTTTCCATGGTTACTCAGATCTGAGTGACTGCAGCAAACACATCTTACGCCCTGTGCGTGCGCCCTCAGCTCACACAATTTCTGCTGCAGCTGTGCTGGACAGGCCCCAGTGTTGCTCCTGGGGGCCCATCCTGAGCACCTGTTACAGCACCTCTCAGTTCCCAGTCTTGGGGTTTCTTCAAGGCAGGGTAGATTGGATGTGGAGGGGAGTTTGTGCCCCGGAGGGAGGGGATTTTAAAGGAAGACCCAGTTTTTATCTTCTGTGGGATGGTGGGACCTGGGGAGAGGTGGTAGAACAAATGAAGTTAAAATATACTTGCTAAGTTAGAGCTCCGTTTGAGGTGCTCTGAGTGGAGCTGGAGTGGAGTGGGGATGTTTGAGAGAGGCGAGCTGAATTGTGAAAGAATTCAAGCATCAGCCAAACAGGCAGAGAGAAGGCGGGGATGGGTTGCATTTGGAGAGGCCAGGAGAGGCACAGGTGAGGTGGAGGGAGGGTAGGGCCTGGAGTACAGGGGGCGATGGAAGAGAAATATAACCCAGGTCCTATGAAAAGGACCTGTCCTGCAGACATGGGAAGCCTCTGAGACTTTTAATTAGGAGAGGGACTGGACCAGGTCTGTGCTTTGCTGAGTTTGCTCTGGCGGCAGTAGGAGGGTAGACCTGAGGGAGGAGATGTTAGACAGGCAGTTCCAGCAAAGGGGAAGACAGATAAGGGCAGCCTGACCCAGGGCCATGGAGCAAGTGGGGGCTGAAGTGACTTGCATCATCAGTCCTTTTAAAAGACAGAAATAAGGAGGCAGAGGAAGTGAACAGAGAGAAGCAGCAGAGGGCCAGAGGCCACAGGAAAGCATGTAAAAAGAACTGCCTTGTCAGTTGCTTCCTCAGATGGTTTGCAAATGAAACAAGCCTTTCCCCCAACCACCTCCCTTGACATGGGCCCTGGAAGGACAGCTCCGCATCTTCCTTCTAAATCCGCTACTAACTCACACCCAGATTCATTTCTAGCAGCTTTTAGTTCAAGTGAACCAACATCAGCATCTTCTTCAAAGGTCTTTGGATTGAGTATCAGATTCCTTGGTTGTTTCTTGGCGTGTGGAGCCCTTTCCTACACGGTACGGAAAGATGCCTTGGAACAACATGTGCTGGAATGTGAGGGAAATAATGCGAACTGATGCCAGCCATTTGCAAGCATGATGAATGGGTTGAGGAAAGACTCTTTCCAAGTTCATCCTTCTCCGTGGAGATTGGGTAAAATACGAGGTGCAGTATAAATAGAGTCCTTTAGGGAAAAGGGCTTCCTTGGTGGCTTAGAGGGTAAAGCGTTTACCTGCAATACGGGAGACCCAGGTTCAATCTCTGAGTTGGGAAGATCCTCTGGAGAAGGAAACAGCAACCCACTCCAGTACTCTTGCCCGGAAAATCCCATAGACGGAGGAGCCTCGGAGGCTGCAGTCCATGGGGTCGCAAAGAGTCGGACACGCCCGAGAGACTTCACTTCACTTTAGGGAAAAGTCAGGGAAGGGGGTCTGTCCATTACAGATGACAGATGAGCTAAAAATTGATAAGTACTCCCTGCGATTACACAAAGACTGAAAGACAAGGCAAGGGAGAGTTCTTCGCATGTGTGATCCATAGAACCCCAGAAACCCATATGTAATTGTTTATGATTAGAAGAGAGCAGAGATATCAACCCTTGAAAGCATCTTTGTGATACATTCCAGAGCAATAACGTTGCATTTTATTCTTAATGAAAAATGACATAATGCAGTAAAGTGAAACTTGTCTCAGTAATCCACTGATTTGTGTTCAATGATCGTAACTTCATTCTTGGATCTTGCCATCCCGTTTTCTTAGATTGCACTATTTTATCTCCAGATGTGCTCAGCATCTTGAAAATTACAAGTAAACTGAACATGTGATACTTGAATACCACTTTGTAATACGTGCTTGCTTATTGCGATGTAAAAAATAGTTTAATCATATTTATGTATCTTAAAAATTCTGCATTTGATGTAGAATATTATGGTCTGTAGCCTGGTAGGTCTTCAAGTCACTGCTAGCTCTGGTTCTACTAGTTAATTCTGCAGGGCTTCTGGCCCTGTTTTCTAAACTAGGGTACTCAGTGCATTTGGGGTGTTCAGTTCAGTTCAGTTCAGTCACTCAGTTGTGTCCGACTCTTTGTGACCCCATGAATCGCAGCACGCCAGGCCTCCCTGTCCATCACCAACTCCTGGAGTTCACTCAGACTCACGTCCATCGAGTCAGTGATGCCATCCAGCCATCTCATCCTCTGTTGTCCCTTTCTCCTCCTGCCCCCAATCCCTCCCAGCATCAGAGTCTTTTCCAATGAGTCAACTCTTCGCATGAGGTGGCCAAAGTACTGGAGTTTCAGCTTTAGCATCATTCCTTCCAAAGAAATCCCAGGGCTGATCCCCTTCAGAATGGATTGGTTGGATCTCCTTGCAGTTCAAGGGACTCTCAAGAGTCTTCTCCAACACCACAGTTCAAAAGCATCAATTCTTCGGCACTCAGCTTTCTTTACAGTCCAACTCTCACATCCATACGTGACCACTGGATAAACCATAGCCTTGACTAGACAGACCTTTGTTGGCAAAGTAATGTCTCTGCTTTTGAATATGCTATCTAAGTTGGTCATAACTTTTCTTCCAAGGAGTAAGTGTCTTTTAATTTCATGGGGCGTGGTAGATGGTAACTCAGTGGTAAAGAATCTGCCTGCAATACAGGGGCCTCAGGAGCTGTGGGTTTGATCCCTGGGTTGGAAAGATCCTCTGCAGGAGGGCATGGCAGCCCACTCCAGTATTCTTGCTTGGAGAATCCCATGGACAGAGGAACCTGGTGGGCTACAGTCCATGAGGTTGCAAAATTGTCGGACACAACTGAAGTGACTTAGCACATGCATAGGCAAAATTAAGCAGTAAAAATGACACATTGTTTCTCTGTGATGACGTAGATGGAGGATGGGTGTGGGTGGGTGGGAGGCAGGTCCAAGAGGGAGGGGATATGTGTATAATATAACTTGTTCACTTCGTTGTACAGTAGAAACTAACATAGCATTGTAAAGCAATTATAGTTGTACTAATTAGTTGCTTAATCGTGTCTGACTCTGAGACCCCATGGACTGTAGCCCACCAGGCTCCTTGGTCCATGGGATTTTCCAGGCAAGAATACTGGAGTAGGTTGCCACTTCTTTCTCCAGGGGATTTCCCCACCCAGAAATCAGACTGGTTATACCCAATTAAAAAAAACCAAAAGCCAAAAAAGAAAAAAAAAATCAGCACATCTTCTTGTAGTATGTTTATTTGACCCAAATTGAAAGAATACAGATACCTTAAGGAACAGATGTAAAATGCGTTTGTATTTCAAAAATGACATGAGATCATGAAGAAACTTTGTATCTAGAGCTAATGCTCAAAAACACCTTCTGGCCCTCTGTACCACCTCACTTCCTCCCCCAGGTTTGCTCACACTCTGCTCTTGTTACAGGTGCTGCCGAGGAGGAACAGTATTAGAGCTCTAGCCTTGATGCTGGGACTGGAGTCAGACTAGCCTTGTCTTGTCTACTTAGTAACCATGCTGCCATAAGCAAGGGCTTTTTATTAACTTCTGTCTTACTTTTCTATTATAGAATGGAGATATTCTTCCCTGTTCCATAAGGTTGCTAAGATTGAAAAGTAATTTGATTACTAGTATCAACCTGAATTTTTGTCTTTAGTGAACTGAATATAAACTTAAAAATCATTTCATTTAGAAAGCAGGGTTTTTGAAAACTGGGCCTTAGGTTTTCTGTGTGCTGCTCTGTAATTGTTACCTTGGTTTATTTCATAGTAATGTCATGGGCTCTTCTGACACAAAAACCCTTTGCATATTAAATACAGTGAAAGACTTTTTTTCCCCTTCCACAAAGACATACATCTCAATGCTCACTCCTCCAGTTCATTCTGCTGTCTGTTCAAACGTCACCTCGTTGGAGCAGCCTTCTGTGACTAACATATCTGTCCCTACCCACCCCACCCAACCTGACCCCGCCACCGACCCTCCACCAGTACCCTATCCTTGCTTTTTTATCTTCTCATATTGTGTACCACCCTCTGAAGTGCAGTTATATTTATGATGAATGTCTATTGCTCACAAATAAGGAACAACTTGACACAGAAGGAACATGTTCACACCACCTACCCCTATATCCTTAGTGTTTAAAACAGTACCTGGCTCACAATAGGTACTAATTGTGAATGAAGCAAATAATTGTAGAATGAAGCAAATGATATTTGGTTGTTTTTTCCCCCTTGATACATAGTCCTTCAGGTCTGTCATGTCCCCATATTTGACAATGACATTAAAAGAAGATATTTCTTTGCTATAAAATACCAGTGTTGTAACTCTCATAAGAAATGGCATCTGATGGATGACTTCAGAGTAGACGATGCTGCAGGAAGTGGTGGGGACTGTGTGTGGGGAAGGCAAGGGCTGCCTACCCTGGATGGTGAGGTGGAGGTCAGAAATTTAAGCTCTGGACTCAGATTTCCATGGTTCAGGCCTAGTGTTGGCATATCTTCTAGTTTCTTTTAAAGAGGACAGAAATCTCCATTGATTGTTTTTCTTTTTTTTTAAATTAATTAATTTATTTTAATTGGAGGCTAATTACTTTACAATATTGCAGTGTACATGTGTCCCCCATCCTGTTTTTAAATTTTTAAAATTTTAGTGCCACAGGTACTTTATTTTTGGTTGCTATTGTTTATTATTTAAAAAATTAATTTTTATCTCCATTGATTTTGGAATGTTGACTCAAAAAACCAAAAACAAAAACTTTGCAGGCCAAACACAATACTTCTTTGAGTTTGCTTTTGACCCCTGAGGTACATACTTTTCAGCCTCTAGGAAGCCTCAGAGATGGAGTTGGACACATACACGTGGTTAAAATGATCCTGATGGGCTCTGGCCCTCAGTGATGGCCTGTTGGGCCCGGCAGGAATTTATACAGCACGCCAGGGACCTGGGCTGCCCGCCCTAGACTTCCAATACAAAGTTAGCCAATCCCAAACCACCCTCCTGGGTAGATCTCATCTTACCATGCTCCCTTCTGCAACTCTTCAGCCACTTCCCAATTGGTACCCATTTGGTTTTCTCTGTAAGTTTATTAGTCTCAGACCACCTCACATGCATATGCAACCTCTTTTGAGCTCTGACAGTATCCTTTAAAGCTCCTAACATAGAATTGGTATCTCCCTTGCTAAAGGGTAAAACACCTGAGGATTATTAACAGCTGTGCATTTACTGATCTTTTTGCCTCAGTGATGCCTAGTGCAGAAAATTGCCTGTGCATCAGAGTAAGAAATGTTGGTTTGAGCTCTACCAGGGTAGGCATCTGGTCTAGTTAGTTCCTAGAACCGTGTCTTAGAGTGGTGTACAATACAATAAATACATATTTATTGATTGCATGACTGTCTTCTCAGTACACATCTGTCAACTGAGCAGCCTTTATTGACACTGAATTTCCAACATCCACCCCTTCTTCCACACAGTTTCAATCCCTCCATGGTGATGTGGAGAAGGCCTATTAATATTGATAGATAAGAACCGTTCTTTTTAAGTGATACTAGCAGAAGGTCAGCACGAAGAATGATTTTCTACTTGCAAATGTGATTTTTAATGTTGGTATTTATTAGGAAGGGTATAATTGTACGCAGTGCTCATGTTCCATGAACTAAGTTAAAAGAAAGTTTTCAGAATTGAAAACAATTATTTTCTATTTGCCACTTTGCAGCTTGCTCGATCTTAGTTCCCGGACCAGGGATGTAACCCATGACCCCTGCAGTGGAAGCGTGGAGTCCTGACCACCAAGTGACCAGGTAAGTCCCAATCAGTTCCTAATTTAATAGCATTCATTCTCATCCCAGGAAAGTGTAAGTGACGATGACCAGCAATTTCCAAAATCTGTTAGTCCAGCGTTTTAATCCAGGTAACCAAAGGTCGCACACAGCTACAAAGGGTATCCCTGAACAATCTCACCCTGTGATGAGACTTAGCCTATGTAGTATAGTTAGCCTCGTAGTATACTTAGTAGTAACAGCCTATGGAGGCTTGCCCTGCTCCTTGTAAGATTTCTTCCTCTCTGCCCATTCCCCCCTCCCCGACCCCCAACCCACAGCAAATCCACTTAGCAAGTGACTTTCAGTATCAGTTGAATTGCTGGGAGGGAATTTTTCCTTTAATGGAAAAAAAAATCCTCTTCACACAGGTGCAATGGCCTGCCTCCATGAAGAAAGGCTACCTGGATGCCCACAACAGAACCCAGTTTTGTACAATAACCCCCCGCTGCAATGTGAGGCTCCAGGTAATGTGATCCGTTTTCACACAGCCTAGTGTTAGCATGCTGCTGCCACTCACTGTAAAGGTTACTATCTCTCTTTTATTGTCATTACAAAAGCTAACTGCAAAACCCGAAACCTAGCTGGGAAATTGCCTACCTGCACAAAGAACAGAGACCCTATCGTTTCAGGGTTCAGTTCTTTCCGAGCACTTTTATAAAGGAGTTTTTGTCTGCCTTGTGAGGCTCCGACCACAGAAGAGCTGGAAATCCAGGTTAGCTGCGGGCTTAGAGGGTTTCAATGGAGGAGGTGCTCTTGGGTGTTTGCATACAGGTGCTTTACAACTTAAGTCACAAAGTTAATTAAAACTGCAACCCTGATACATTTTAGATAATGGGGAGGGGGAGAGGAGAAAGACAGAGGGAGAGAGGGAGAGAGAGCAGAGTTTCTGGCTGAAAGATGTCTCCTGTTTTTGCAGATCCTATCAGCTTTCCTTGAAGGAGGTGTTACAGGGTGTTCATTTTCCTGCTGTTTGCTTTCAGCACCCTCAGGCTCAAGGTTTGAATTCTACGATCACAATGTGGAGGGTGTTGGGAGGTATTTATTTTTATCCCCACTGCCAGCATCATCACAGTGTGTATGTGTGTGTGTGTGATCCAAATTCACACTCCTCACATGCACAGCACAGAGGCCTGAGCCAGCTGCTTTCCCCAAAGCTGAGATATGGTTAAAGTTCATGTTTTGCCTCATTAAAAAAGTGATGGCAGAAACGTGTGAGTGAAACCTGCCCTCATAGTAACTTACTTAACAAGCTTGAAACGTGTTCCGAACGTGTGATTTGTTGTTCAGTGTGAGCCCAGGATGAAGAGTGTGAGTGTGTATGTGTGTACATGGGTTAGCTGTTGCAGACACACACGGCAAATGCTCTCTAGACCGGCACTCCCTGTCTCCTTACTAACAGAAGCTGGCTTCCCAAGGCGGCAATGGGTTCAGCTCAAAGATCGAGTTTCCCCTGGGGTGGGTGTGGCCGTGTGACCAGGTTTCGGCTGACTGGACTTGGGCAGAGGATTCTGTGGGACTTCCAGGAAGCCTTCTGCAAAGGGAGGGCAGATACTTTTGCCCTTCCCGTCTCCCTGCTGCCTGGAAAGCTGATATGAGGCTGTTGCCCCAGTTAGCCATGCTGGACACCACAGTGACCTTGAAGACAGAGCTGGGGGTTGAGCTGTGGAGCAGGAAGAGAGAAGGTGCCTTGGTCCCTGAAGACTTGGTTTAGCTGTCACACCAGCTCTGACCTGCCTCCTCTGGTCTTTCCTTAGGAGAGAAAATTCCTTTGTGTGTTCAGGTCATTATTTTTGGTGTCTGTCACAAGTAGTCAAATGCAATTGCTAACTGATATATCAACTTGAGGTTTTACATTAACAAGGTCTGATTCGACGGGTGAATGAGCAGAGGACAGGGAACAGTGTCTGGCGCCAAGGGTGTGTGCAAAAAGCAAGCTGTTAATGCCCCTTTGGGGAATTATTACACTTACCAATCATCTCTGAGTTTACACTTTAATGTGGGGAATACCCATTTTAATTCAGCTTTGTGTTAGAATTATAAGGGTTCTAGAAAAGTGTCAACTCAGCTTGGTTGTCCTAACTGACATATTCAGCCCACACAATTTGAGTGTGTGTTAGCTTCTTCCTTCATTCATTCAGGAAATGTTTATTCAGTGCCTGTTATGGGTGAGGCACAGCTTTAGATAATGGTGAAGGTCCAGGGGGTGGTTACATAAAGGAAAATGAGAGAAAGACTCTGGCTTCAAACATACAGACTAAGAAAATTAATAAATAGTAATAATAGCTAATGTTTACTGAGCACTGATGATCAGCTACAGCATTTTAACTGTATCGACTCATTTTATATTGATACCAGCCTTTTGGGGTACACAAGTGCTATTATTTTTCTAATTAAACAAGGAGGGCTCTAGAGGTACAAATAAATTCAGTAACTTGTGAAAAGTCATAGTGATGAAATTGGAAGTTGCAAATGGTATCTGTGTGCTCTTAATCTCTGAAGTGAAAATGAACTGTTAGTTACTCAGTCATGTCTGACTCTTTGCCACCCCATGGACTGTAGCAGAATGGGCTCCTCTGTCATGGAATTCTCCAGGCAAGAATACTGGATGGGTAGTCATTTCCTTCTCCAAGGGATCTTCCTGACCCAGGGATTGAACCTGGGTTTCCTGAATTGCAGGCAGATTCTTTACCATCTGAGCCACCAGGGAAGCCCCTCTTAATCTCTATACAATAATTATAATAATTGAGCAATTTATTGAACCCGTTTTATGTGCAGGACCCTACACTGTATTGTAGGGCAATGGTTCTCAAAGTGTGGTCCTTGGACCATCTGCCACAGTGTCACCTGGGAAATTCTAGAAATGCAAATCACTGGCCTCACCCCAAACCTGTTGCATCAGAAACTCTGGGGTAGGGCCAGTGGGTTGGCTTCCAGGTGATTCTGGGGCCTGCTAAAGTTTGACAACTGCTGTGATAGGGGATGAATAGATAAGTGAGATTTATTTAAGTTTGAAAGAGGGTATGTGCGTGTTAATCACTCAGTTGTGTCCAACTCTTTGCGACCCCATGGACTGTAGCCCACAGGTTCCTCTGTCCATGGAATTCTCCAGGCAAGAATACTGAAGTGGGTAGCCATTTCCTTCTCCAGGGGATGTTCTCAACCCAGGGATCAGATCCAGGTCTCCTGCATTGCCGGCAAATTCTTTACTATCTGAGCTACCAGGGAAGCCCTTGGAAGAGGGTTAAACAGGTATAAAAACAACTATAATTCAAGGCAGATAAGATGCAGAAGGACTAGAATCCTCCTGAGTTTTAGTTTGCTGCCGGATTTTCTTAAGAGAAGCTAGAATCTAGATTTTAATGGGAAGTCTCTCAACTTTACAATTGGAGCCAAAATAGATTAAAAAATTACCTTTGAATTAGGGGTTCACCCTACTCCATTATGATTACATCTGCAGTGACTATTTCCAAATAAAGTCACAGAGTTGGGTTAGGACTTCAACATACCTTTTTGGGGACACAATTCAATCCATAACATTCACTTTTAGATAGTGTAATTCAATAGCTCAGGTCTTTGTTTCCCTTATAAGTCAAGACTAATTCATTAATATTTTCCTTGTTTCTTTCTATGGGAATAATTAAGAGGCTATGATATACCTTAATGAAGTTTTAGAGTCAATGTGTAGATATTTGAGTACTTTAAAATCAACAGGGACTTGGAGCTAATGGTAAGGCAAATGACCTTTGCCCTATGCTAAGATAGAACACACAAAATTAGAAGATAACTTGAGAGACTTGTGATTTTTGAGACTTGGGAGAAGGAAGGCTATTTTGCTAGAAATCCAAATAGTCTGTCTAGCTTAAGATGAGGTCAAGGCCCAATGGCTGTAAAGGGCCCTTTGAAACACTTTCAGTATTTGACTAGGGTCTGGCTAGCCATGGAAATGTGGGGAATTTTAGATATGAAATGATGAATCCAGAAAATTTATAGACATCCAGATAAGATTCTACCTCTCTATGTAATTTGTACCCCAAAACTAATAGGAAAGTGACATAAAGGTCAAAAGATAGGTTCATATGTTCTGAGAAAGTCCTTACTCTTCAAGAACTAGAAAAAAAATTTTTTTAATTAATTTGAACTTATTTTTAAGACATAATATTTAATTACATCCTTCTAGATTTTTGCATCTATTTTCCCCTGTCTTTTGTGTGTGTGTCCCTGCGTGTGTAATTTTTGTGTAGTTGAATCCAAAGTTAACCAGCTTAAACCTAATGACTGAATTGACATTAAGTGTTTACTGCTTTGGGCTTCCCCAAGTATTTCTAACTTTAGAGTACAGTACTTTTTAGCACTATCCACAGTTTCATTTTTCCGTTTTCTAATGTTTGTTTAAAATAACGTAGGCAAAATGCATAAGAAAGTTTTAGTTTCAAACTCTCCCACCCCCGCCTTTTTTAGTTAAAGAATTATTTTTCAGAGGAAGGCCAACATGTAAAAATAGACTTCAGGGGAGCTGCTGTGATTGAATCAAGAAGGGTTGAGGAGATATCTTCTGGGTACTCCATCTGGGCCCCCTTAGAATATCATTTGAAAATCACTCCTATGAAATAATTGCCGAAGGAAATGCTGAAGTCCTAATAAAATGGTTATATTGCTAACTGTTGGCCAAAAGCTGGCAGTGTGGCACAGTAAGTGTACATTGAAGTGTACATTTCTCAACTCACCTATTCAAAAAATATTTTTTTGTGTGTCCCAGGTTCTGTGGCTGTATGAAATATCAACAGTGGTATATGAAATATAAATTAAGGGTCAGGAATTCCCTGGTGGTTCAGTGGTTAGGGCTCTGTGCACTTATTGTGTAAAGTCTTCTTTTGTGTTGTTGGAAGAGGGTGTTTGCTATGACCAATGCTTACTCTTGGCAAAACTCTATTAACCTTTGCCCTGCTTCATTCTGTACACCAACGCCAAATTTGCCTGTTACTCCAGGTGTTTCTTGACTTCCTACTTTTCCATTCTAGTCCCCTATAATGAAAAGGACATCTTTTTTGGATGTTAGTTCTAGAAGGTCTTGTAGGTCTTCATAGAATCATTCAACTTCAGCTTCTTCCACATTACTGGTTGGGGCATAGACTTGGATTACCGTGATATTGAATGGTTTGCCTTGAAAGGCTTAGAGCCAAAAGTTTGGTGGGTAATTTGTTATATAGCAACAGATAGCTGTCCTTGGGATTCTCCAGGCAAGAATACTTGAATGGGTTGCCATGCCCTTCTCCAGGAGATCTTCCCAACCCAGGGACTGAACATGCTTCTCCTGCATCTCCTGCATTGCAGGCAGATTCTTTACCTGCTGAACCATCAGAGAAGCCCAGATAGTTAATGCACCTACTCAAAATCTCTTTTTCCTTTTTTCCTTTCTAACAAGTCTCAGATTTCTTTCAAAGCATCAATGTACCCAGCATAAAAACCAGTCAACCAACCAAACAAACAGAAGTTACCCAATAAGAAAGGTAGGACTCAATCTACAGAATCAGAATATCTTAGATCTTGGCTGCTGAAACACAAAACAAAATAAAAACTCTTCTCGGTTGTATTTTAGACTCATACTTGAAACAAAACACCAACCATTTTTGACTCCTTCTCTGGGGATCTTGAGTGATGAAGAAATCATCAAAAACCATTTCAACAGTTTGACCCTCCCCTGTCTGCATCCCAGGAATCCGACTGCTGGACTTGGCCAAGGATAAATGGAACTTGAGTTTCAAAACCTTCTCACCCAATAAAATTTCAAATCTGTAGCCTTTGAAGCCTGTGAAGAAGTGAAATGTAGCAAACTGAATTGCACATTTACCAATAAGTGTTTAGAGAATTGTCTTGACTTTTTGGGCAAGAAACTGTTCACAGATATGATTTTTAAGTACCCTCCTTTTTATCCTCTTCAGTAACCGGGGCTGCCCAAAGTTTGAAGCTCCCTTATCTGCCCAGACATTCTTTGATCCACCCACCTTATACAGAACAGGAAAAAGTGTTTGTTTTGGTTTTGTTTTTAAGTGTTGTCACACCCTAAATGGAAAATTTTTAGATTGTATATTAGACTAGACAAATTAAAAACATCTAAAAATAACACCTCAAAATGTGTTTATAATTTAATGTGAAAATGAATAAAAAGTGGATTCAATTTTGGGTTAAAAAATTAACAAACATTGTTTTACTGAAGAAACTCCTTTCTTCTCATATTCTTCTTGTTCTCTTCAATTCCTTCCCCACCTTTTCACTGTCAATTAAAATTATAATTAATCTATTGAAATCAATAATGTCTTTTCAAGTCAACTTCAACTTCCTGTAACTGTTAAAAGTCTTCTATATTAAGTCTTTCAAAAATAATAGCAACTCAGCTATTTTGATAGTAAAATATTTTGAGGCACAAGAGGTCAAGAAAATCTTTAGAACAAAAGAAGAAACTGTGCAAGAAATCATGCAAATTAAATTGATTTCCAGCTGTGGAATAATCATAAAAGAAAGCAAAACATATCTCCCAAAGATGTTATTATCATATACCAAATCTTTTTTTTTTAATAAATGAGCAAAGGAATGTGAACTTTTAATCAGTTCTTTGGCATTTTCCCAGTATGTGGTTATCTAGTGCTAAATTCTTAATATTGGAAATATTAAAATTTTTGGAGTTAAGCTGTATTGAATATATGATCATATTTTAACAAATACATATGAATGAAGAAGTTGAACATGTACTAGAATTTCTGAAAACTAATCTTAATTGAAATGAGGTAGTAATATAAATTATTGTTGCTAGATGAACTAAAACGATGTGTGTAAACATTGTTTTACCTTGTCAAGGGAACATCAGTCCTTGATACGATCTCTTTTTTTGTCACCTAATAAAAAAACCTCTCACATTGATTATTCTTTGTTTGGCCCAGAACCCAAGTTCAAGTTCTATGATGCTTGGAGATAATTCTTACAGCCCAAAGTAAAAGGACAGAGCATTTCTAGAATGCGTTGTTAGAAGATTAATATTGCATATGGGTGCTGTTTTCCAAATGTAGTTGTGAGATTTCACCTCTGCATTATAACTTGTGTTATAGTTTCTGACCTTCTATGATGGACGCCTGTTGATCTTGAGCCACACTAATGCTCTCAGATGGCTCCATGTGGGCTCTCTAGCTTGGTTCCTCTTACCACAGATCTAAAACTGCCTTCCCATGTGGCTCAGATGGTAAAGAATCTCCCTGTAATGCAGGAGACCTGGGTTTGATCCCTGGGTCAGAAGGATCCCCTGGAGAAGAGAATGGCAACCCACTGCAGTATCCTTGCCTGGAGAAGCCTATGGTCAGAGGAGCCTACAGGCAGGCTACAGTCCATGGGGTTGCAAAGAGTCGGACATGACTGAGCTATGTTAGCATAACTGCCTTACCATTAATTTGTGAAATGGCTGCACAGGGTTAAAGGCTCAAGCTTTGTCCTGGAAGAGAATAGGTCTATTGGTCTGTCCTGGGGACAGACCCCCAAATACTTCTGTGCTGCAATGAGTAGCAGAGTGTGGGTCTAGTCTCCTGGGTATGTCAGCTTGTGGGGCTGGAGGGGAGAAGGTCAGAAGCAAACATGTTTAGAAAAATGTCCCCATTTATCCACTTCCTGATGTGGTTTGTTTTCAGAGTATTGTCAAATGCTTCCCTTCTCCCTAATGACTGAACTGAAGAGCCAGCAGGACAGAGGTTTCTGTGTTAAGACATGAATGTGAAGTCTTACTGTATTTTGAGAGCTTAAGGAAAAGCTAATGGGAACTTTCCAGGGAAGATGGTGGGTGTTATTAACATGGAATATGTATGAGAATTCCTAAATGAAGGCTTTATAGGGTGGAGTTGGAGGCTAATAAGACTCCAGCTGGTTGGGGGTGGGCAGGGTGTGGGGCCGGGTGGGGGTGGGGAGAAAGGGTAGGGAAGAAAGCCTTCTTTTGGACTCTGGGCACTCCGTGGGCCTGTTTAAAGGGCCTAGAATGAATGCTGATGGGGATGCTAAGCAAAACAGGAGAGGTGCTAGGGAAACTAAGATGGGAACCTGCAGCTGGAGTTAGAAAATACTAGTTTTTTTTTTTTTTTTTTTAAGTAATTCCTGAAGGTAAGGGCCACGTGGGGAAGGACCTGTGGATTGAAAGGAAAGTAACCTGTAGCAGTCCCAGGGAGTGCCCTCAGCTTTGAACCTGTGCCAAGCCATGGATGGGTATAATGATCAGCTTGGGTCCCTTGCCTACATGCCTCTAACCTTTGCAGCTAAGGCCACACTGTCCACTCAGCCCAAGGCTCTGGGTCAAACCCTGTTTTTACAAAGAAACTAGAACTGAGAGCTCTGGTCTATCGCCACCATGACCACAGTAACTTGGCTTCTCTTTCTGCTGCAGGGTCTGCTCTGACTTGTAACAGGATAGCGGGCCTTTTGTCTTATTTCCTTTTTTGGTGGGGGTCTTGTGCGCAGCCTGTGGGATCTTAGTTCCCAATCATGGATAGAGCAAGTACAGAGATTTAACCACTGGACCTCCAAGGAAGTACCTGTCTTATTTCCTTTTGACTAAGCCTCTATCTTGGGTCCTAAGAACTGCTTCCTTTTCTTGCAATGATATTGCTAATATTTAATTGAGTATCAGCTATTATGCTGATCTTAATACTTACTATCCCATTTTGCAGATGAGAAAACTGAGGCTCAGAGTATTTTGTTTTTTTTCACCTGTTCCAAATTATGGATCAGAGCCAGGGTTCAGTCCACACAGTTTACTACCAGAGCCCAATTATGTACCCACCATGCCACTCTGCTTCTTCATCCTGTTTCTACAGTCTCTGCCTTGATTCTTTGTCTGCCACTCTGATTGTACCAGGATGGGCCTCCAGGTATGTTCTTCTCCTTTTAATCTTGTTGAACACTTTCAGCATGTCTGCCTCTTTCATCTTTGTTGAGTGATGTCTAGCTCGGTGATCTGCCTGCTTTCTAGATCTTGACCATATTCGTGTTCTCTGGTCTTGTTGTTTATAAAGAGTGCTGGTGGTGGCCTCTGTGATCTCCTAAGAGCCATGAACTAAACAGCCTCTTGATGAAAGTGAAAGAGGACAGTGAAAAGTTTGACTTCAAACTCAACATTCAGAAAACTAAGATCATGATATCTGGTCCCATCACTTCATGGCAAATAGATGGGGAAACAATGGAAACAGTGACAGAATTTATTTTTTTTTGGGCTCCAAGATCACTGCAGATGGTGACTGTAGCCATAAAATTAAAAGACGCTCCTTGGAAGGAAAGTTATGACCAACCGAGACAGGATATTAAAAAGCAGAGACATTACTTTGCCAACAAAGGTCCATCTAGTCAAAGCTATGGTTTTTCCAGTAGTCATGTATGGATGTGAGATTTGGACCATAAAGAAGGCTGAGCACTGAAGAACGGATGCTTTTGAACTGTGGTGTTGGAGAAAACTCTTGAGAGTCCCTTGGACTGCAAGGAGATCCAACCAGTTCATCCTAAAGGAAATCAGTCCTGAATATTCCTTGGAAGGACTGATGCTGAAGCTGAAACTCCAATACTTTGGCCACCTGATGCGAAGAACTGACTCATTTGAAAATACCTTGATGCTGGGAAAGATTGAAGGTAAGAGGAGAAGGGGACAACAGAGGATGAGATGGTTGGATGGCTTCACCGACTCAGTGGACATGAGTTTGGGTGGACTCCGGGAGTGGGTGATGATGGACAGGGAGGCCTGGCGTGCTGCTGTCCATGGGGTCGCAAAGAGTTGGACGTGACTGAGCGACTGAAGTGAACTGAAGAGCCATTACTGAATACAATTCTCTGTTCCTTGGCTTACTCTTCAGTAAAGTCTAGTTGTGCAGGTGTAGTCACTGCAGATAGACTGGAAGCAGAGTTTGGCTGGATAAGATGAGCACTCAGGGTGTGCAGTTGACTGGAGGTTGGATCAAGCCTTCAGTAGCTGCAGTTAGAAATGCGTTGTGTGGGTTTGATGTCTAGATTAGCTGGGGAGAGGACCTCTTTCCCTTTAGTGATGAATTGGGGTCACTTATTGGGGTCCATGACATGGCTTGAGGTTTTACCTTTCACCTTGAGCGTGGTCAATCTTGATGCATGGTGCCCGATACTGCAATCTGACTTCCTGTTTTGGTTAGGGCAGAGATTCTCAACCTCCCTACCCATTGCAGCCACCTGCAGAGCTTCTGAGAACCGCTGAATTCTCTACTCTATCCTCAGAAGTTCCGTTTCAGATGAACTAGGGTGACCTCCAGGCATTTGCAGTTTTACAAAAATGTGTTGCTGAGGATTCTAATGCACAGCCAGAGTTGCTAGCCACTTCTGTGCTGGGTGGTTCTTGACCTGCGGGTATCACCAGTGAATGGGAGCAAAGCAGCATGACCTGGGAAAGAAAGAAGTCTTTATTGTTGTTTCTCACTATGAACCCTGAATATTGTGGAATGTAAATCTGATCAAAGAAGGGCCAAGCAGGTTCCTCAAGTTGTGTGGACAGCTAGAGGAAGCATACCATGGGGTAGAAAGGTGCTGCGATCTGGGGCTCAGGTAGGGTGCTGGAGCTGGAAGCCTCCTCTCTGGGACTGGGAATTACTCAGGTATAAGGTGATGGAGAGAAAGTTTTTGATTCTATCTAACGTGGCTCCTAGTTGCCTTGAGTCCAACAAACTGCCCAAATATGTTAAACTCTAAGTCCATCAGAATTGCAAAGGCAGAAATGCTGAGGCACAGCCTGAGAAAAGGCCAAGTAAATGCAGGGATCATTATTTAAAATATAGTGATCTTTGCATGCTGGCTATGATGACTCACATTTGATGCAAAAGCAAAAGAAAACCAAATAACGTTTTGAACAAGATTTTAAGACACACTTATGGGGTCAAGGATTTTTCTAGCAGCAAGATGTCTGTGATGTTTACTTGGTTTTGCTCAGATTTTATTTTATTTTATTTTTTACATTTTCAGTTCCTGTTTCTTAGCTTTTATTTTTTTTTAAGCCTGTGTGCTTAAAAGGGTCAACCTTAGGTTAAGTGGTGTATTTTTAAAAATCAAAGTATGGAAATAAAGCAAACTTCTGTGATTAAAAAGGTAGTCAGTCTCTGATCACTTTCATGTCAGACAAGGGGGCTCTGCCCATCCAGAGCTCTGTGCCCATCAAGGCAGCAGTGTGTGCTTTATCTTGTTGGACCTCATCTTTAATGAGGGGGTTGGGATTGGTGACCTATAACCACAGAATAAAGGCTGACAACTCTTGAGCACTTACTGCATGCCAGACACTACACTGATTTCTTTACATGATTATCTCATTTATTTCTTACCTTGACTCTGGGACACAAGGACTATTATTATTATCACTGCTTCTGTTTTAGAGACTAGGAACTGAAGCTTAGAGAAGTTAGGTAACTTTTTGAAGGTCACACAGCTGGTAAATGATAGAACTGGAGTTCTGATGCCAGACTTATATTTATAATCACTATGCTTATATTATCTCCCTAAAGAACTTTATCACCACTTTGTAAAATGAATCTTGCAAGGCCAGCCCTCTGTGAGCCTATTTCTTCATCTCTGAGTGATGAGATGAATGGTTACACCCAATCATGACTGGCCAAAAGGCTAAACTTATTCCAAATGTAAATAATTGGATAAGAGGGACTGAGGTTCGCTTTTCTTGAGAACACAAATGTATGACTATGAGCTGGAATTAACACTACAAAATGTAACCAGTTTATCTTACTTCAGAGCAATTTGCTAGTACCCCCTATGTTCATAACAGTGTTACTCATAGTAGCCAAGAGGTAGAATCAATCCAGGCGTCCATAACAGGTGAATGGATAAACAGTGTGTGTTATATGCTTAAAATGGAATGTTACTCAGCTATAAAAAGGAAGGAATTCTGACATGCTACAACCTGGATGAACCTTGAGGACGTGACGGTACATGAAATGAGACTGTCATGAAAAGACAAATACTGCATGATTCCAGTTATCTGAGTTATCTAAAGTGGTCAGAGTCACACAAACAGAAAGTAGAATGGTGATTGCCAAAGACTGGGGGAGGGGGTGGGGTGCGGAGTTGTTTAGTAGGTACAGAGTTTCAGTTCTGCAAGATGAAATAGTTCTGGAATGGGTTGAACAACAATTTACTAAATGGCACATTTAAAATTTGTGACGATGGTAAGTTTTATGTTATGTGTATTTTATCATAACAAACAAATAAATAACATTCCCCTGTAATAATCAGTGTACTGAAAATAAGTCTTCAGTCAAAATAACATTACTGTCACAGACCTCTAAAAAATACTTATGATGTCTTGTTATGTGAGGAATTGCATACACAGATATTCTTTTTTTGAATATTAACTATTACTCTGAGTTTATGGTGCAGCTATCAGGGTTAAGGGCCTTCCCTGGTGGCTCAGATGGTAGAGAATCTGCCTGCAATGCAGGAGATCCAGGTTCAGTCTCTTGGTATGGAAGATCCCTTGGAGAAGGGAATGGCAACCCACTTCATTATTCTTGCCTAGAAAATTTCATGGACAGAGGAACCTGGTGGGTTACAGTCATAGGGCTGCAGAGAGTCTGACATAACTGAGCGACTCACACTTACCAGGGTTAAAGAGGGGTGTTAATTGTACCTACAATGTAGGGAATATGTAATACATTTAAGGCAGTTAGCATAGTAATCACACAATAAATCTTAATTATTTTTATCGCTCTCTGGAAAAATAAAACATTTGGAGAAATAAAAAAAAGAAACAATTTGCTAGTCATTTTGAGAAATATATGGTTTTTCCAATTTAATGACACCTAGTAATGTATAACCATCCACCAGTCCTCTTTCAGCTCTAAAACTCTGCAAACCTATGATTACTACATATGATTACACCACTGACTGTATGGTATGTTTCTGAGGGACTATGGCTTTTTCATTACTGTTCATATAGGCAGGATGGGAGTCTTTATGATATTTGCACAAGGCAGTATCCCATATTGATTCTAGAGCAACAGGAGACAGGGGCCACGAAGGATTTTTCAGGCTGGGTTTTGTCCGTGCTTGGCTTTTTGTGGAGAAGGCAGTGCACTGTGGGCAACTGGGCTGTTCTTCCAGTTCTTAGTGCCCGAGGGGCATGGTGCACAGCCCAGCAACCCTCTGAGCAATTTGCTTTTCTCATTTGTGAAAACATAGGGTTGGGTTGGGTGAACATTGTGTCTGTTCTCATCCTATCACTGCTCCTTCTATTGATATACCCTCAGGAATTTAAGGGGACTGTCACCAATAGGGTCCTGGATATGCCCCTTAAAGGCACATAATTAGAAAGGGCTTGGCCTTAAAAAGTTTTACTTGGATGAAGAGAACTTGTCAATTAAGCTTCAAGACTTGTCTAGATTGTATAAAAGAGCAGCATATGACAACATGAGGACCAGAAGTGCTTTTTGGATAATTTAATACAAAATTTTTTCACCTTATCATACTGTTCAAAGGGTTCTCATGGCAAGAATACTGGAGTGGTTTGCCATTCCCTCCTCCTTGGAAGGAAAGCTATGATAAAACTAGACAGTTTATTAAAAGGCAAAGACATCACTTTGCTGACAAAGGTCCATATGGTCAAAGCTATGGTTTATTCCAGTAGTCACGCATGAATGTGAAAGCTGGATCATAAAGAAGGCTGTGTGTGTGCTAAGTGGTTTTAGGCATGTCCGACTCTTTGCGACCCTATGGACTGTAGCCCCCCAGCCCCTGAGGATGTGATATGGGCACCAGCAAATCACCAATCATCTTTTCTACCTTTTGTTCTTGTGGCTAATCCAGGAAAGGCACTGTATGGTAGCGATTAAGACTATATGGGTGTATCAGAGGGTCTGGGTTTGATCCTGATTCCACTAAGTTTACCAGGCACATGTTCTTGAGCAAAGTCTTGTTTATTTCATCTGTGAAATGGGGCTTTTGAACTCTTCCTTGAAAGTGTGGGGATGGATTATATTATCCAGATAGAGCACTTAGCAATCAGGTTTGACTTTCCCAGGGTCTCACAATAACTTAGAATGAGTTAATCAAAAATTTATATAAGCTTTTTAGTCAAAATCCCAAATAAGCTCAGACTGATATGTTAGTACCAGATGGGATTAATGGGCTTAATTAGATGTCATGAAAGTGAGACTCCTCACCCATTCATCTAGGATGGACTTGGTGGATTCTGTAGAAGATACTCCAGATGACTTTTTTTTCTAATACGTATTTACTTCCACCTTCCTCAGGAATCTGCTAGTTTTCACTGTTGATGACATTCTTTTAAAAAACCATATCCCAATGAGACATAGGACATGAAGAGTTACTGTGGAGGTATGGCTACAGGCCCCTTCAGTCTTACCTCCAAAATCATTCTTGTGGAGAAGTGCCTATACCTTAACGAGACATACCTGGCCTTTTCTAGTAGATTTTTGGATTTTGTTTATTGTGCAATAACCGTATTTCCTGCATTGCCAGGGAAAAGTGAATCTGGAGGGGCTCATTAAGAATGGGTAAGGCTAATGTCAGGCTTCCCAGGTGGCTGGGTGGATAAAGAATCCGCCTGCATTTCAGGAGATGCGGGCAGATGTGTGTTTGATCCCCAGGCTGGGAAGATCCCCTGGAGGAGGGCATGGCAACCCATTCTAGTATTCTTCCCTGGAGAATCCCATGGACAGAGGAGCCATGGGGTTGCAAAGAATCAGACATGACTGAAGCGACTGAACACGCATGCATGCAAGGCTATCTTTATTGCCATAGACTCCTTGCAGAAACATCGTGGATGTGGCCCCAGGAAGCCAGTGATTGGTGTGAAAAGCCCCAATTTAATTTTGAACCTGGAGTCCAACCATTTTTCCTATATTAGGAGTTTTCGTAATGGAAATTAGATATGAGGAATTTTATTAATCAAGGAGCATTGTTGCATTATACAACTACCTTTAATTATAGTGGGTGATTGAAGGACTAGGACCCCAAGAAGGGCGAGAAAAGTTATGGTCCCGCAAAGCCTGGGAAGATGCTGCTGGGTGTCTCCTTGTTGAGTTGTTCTGCCATTTGGTTTATATTCCTTTGTTCTTTGATTGAAGACCAGGAGCTCAACACACAGAATTCAAAATAAAAGTTAAAGGACCTGGAAAAGACTGAGAAATTCCTGAGTATGTGGAATGAAACATTTGACTCTGGATTGTCGTCTTTAATCAACAGATATGTACATTTTAGGTTAAGATAATAATATTTACTTGTAATTGTAAAATTTCTCTACTGTTGGTTGTTGTGACTGAAACGTTAATCCTAATCTCCATATTTTCCCCTTCCACAAAGTCAGTTTTTTCAATATCCCAATTTTTGACAAACCAGATAATTTTAAGGAACCTACATATCCCATTATAGCAAAATAGACAGTACTACTGAAAGCTTTGAGAGTCGAATTCCAAATTACTACGAAAGCTTCAATCTGTTCCTTGATTTGCTTTGTTGTTCACAGTGATCCTGCCCAGGTGCTTATCACCATTTATGAGCTGTGTTACCATCAGAGTATGTTAAAGTTTAGTGGTGACTTGTTCTGTATCCTAGTATTGAGAGCTGTTGTTTTCCTAAAAGGCACACTCGCAGACCTGGATGTGATTTTTGTTTCTGTCCACCATCTGCTTTTAAAATAAAACAGAAAAAGAGAAGGCACTGGAGGAACAGAGGTCGGGGAAGCCATGACTCCCGTGATGGGTGATGCTGTAAGGGAATTTAATTCTGGTGATTCTGAGCTACAGATGGGAAGACTGCATGGAGTGATGAACCGCTGGGGAAGGTTTGAGCCCCTGTTGTGAGCTCAGCACTGTGGTAGGGGATGCTCAAGAAAGCACAAGAAGTCCGTCTCCCATGACATTTGAATATGGGTGGGGAAACAAACCATGCCTGCTTAGGGAATGGTGAAGCCCCTCTGCAGTGCTCTGTGACAATGAGTTCAAATGAATGATGGGCCTCAGGAATTCAAAGCCAAGAGGCTCTCACCATGGGCTGTTGGGCTGGAGCAACATGGTAAATGGTGGGGATTGAATTGTCAGGCACAGACGAGAACCAGAGAGCAAATTTCCTGAGAATTATTTTTCAAGAAGTGGTATGGTCTGGAATCTTAACTAAATGAGTTCATCCTACTGAAAGTGGAAACCAAATCTTTGTGCATGGGGTTGTTTCAGAGGAAAAAAAACCCAACAATCATGCCTCTTGTTTTGCTTTATCTGCTACTGGCATGATACCAGCATGACACACAGAGGATTTTGACTTCTTCAGATGTCTTTGGTTACATTGTCCTTCTACTGATAAGGTGCAAGATTGGAAATACTGCCCTTCTTCTAACAAAAGCATTTCTTCCCATATGGCCAGTTCTTCTTGAAATGATATTTCCTACTTATTTATCCGTGACTGGAAAACTCCGACTTGCATAGGGCTTCTTTGAGAATGACAGCAAGTTAATTTGGAGGAAAGTCCTCAATTCCTTTATTTGGTTTTTCTTACGTAATGTTTTTCTTTTGTGGCCTATGTTTTTACCTGTTCTTCCCTTCTGTACTTTTTCTCTGCTTGGTGGGATTGTCTATCTTGGATTTTTAGCTTCTGCTGTAGTTCTGGTATTTAGGAGAATTATCTTAGAATTCCTCATGTATGAGATAAAGCTTCACTTTTCTACATTTACCTTGTCAGTCTGAAGTTTTTGGTTCAATGCAAAATGGTACAGTCACTTTGGAAGACAGTTTGGTGTTTTCTTCTTTCTTTTTTGAACCAAACATGCTCTTCCCATACAATTCAGCAGTTGTACTCTTTGGCATTAACTCCATGATTTGAAAACATATGTCCTCACAAAAACCTACATATGGGTGTTTATAGCAGCTTTATTCAAAACTGCCAAAACTTAGAAGCAACTAAGATGTCCTTCAGTAAATGAATGAGTAAACTGAAGTACATCCAGTCAACAGAATATTATTCAGTGCTAAAAAGAAATGAGCTATCAAACCATGAAAAAAACATGAAAGAAATTGAAATGAATATATCTAAGTGAAAGAAACCAATCTAAAAAGAGCTATGTACTGTTTGATTCCAACTATATACTATTCTAGAAAAGGCAAAACTAAGGAGACTCTTTTTTATAGTGATTACTAGGAGTTAAAGGAAAGAGGAGGAATAAATGAGTGGGTCACCAAGGATATTTGGGGCACTGCAAAGACTCTGTGTGATGCTATAATGATGAATACATGTCATTACGCACTTGTCCAAACCATAGACTAAACAACACCAAGAGTGGACCCTACTATAAACTATGGGCTTTGGGTGATAATGTGCCAATGGAGGTTTATCAGTTGTAACAAACAGAACATTCGTATGTGGGGGGTGTTGATAATGGGGAAGGATATGCTTTTGTAGGAACAGGAAGTAAATGGGAAATCTCTGCATCTTCCTCTCAGTTTTACTGTGAACCTAAAACTGCTCCCACTGCTGTAAGAAAATAAATCTTTAAATATGAAAAAACATCCAATAATACTTGGAGAAATTTAGTAATAGACTCCTGCGTAAGCTTTAAAATCATCTTATTATTTGTATCTGTATGCAATGCCTTCCCTAGAATTTCTTAATTCAAAATTTTACTTTCTAAAAAATTTCTGGCTAAATGTTTTTTCAGCAACTGGTTGTTTTTTAGAAAGAAAGGGGATAATAAAGATTTTTTTTAAAACTCCATTATGAAAGTAGTATATTCTGTGCAGCTCTGAAGTAGTTCAGGAAGAGAATCCTCAAATGGCAAGTCTGCAACTTGTACTGTCCTTCCCACAGTTTATTGGAGGGATGCTTAAAAAGCAGTGGCTTGGATGGTAAAGAATCTGCCTGCAGTGCAGGAGACCCAAGTTCTATCCCTGGGTTGGGAAGATTCCCTGGAAAAGGAAATGGCAATCCACTCCAGTTTTCTTGCTTGGAGAATTCCATGCACAGAAGAATCTAGCAGGCTACAGTCCATGGGGTCCCGCAGAGTTGGACACAACTGAATGATTAACAATTTGAAAAGTATCTATAGATGCATTAGATTTAATATTAGTAGTTAACAAGCTTTATTTTGGTTTTAGATATCTGTAAAATGCAAAGTATGATAGGTTTTAGGTTATAGATTAAATATGAAATATTGTCAAGCCTGGTAGACCTAAGAGAAGGTACAAGGTGCAGTGGGTGTGTGTATCTATCTGTGAATTCATGTATCGTGCACGCATCTGCCCAGTGGGCTCAGAGGTGGACTTTGGCTGTGGGCCCACAAGGAGAGATGCTGAGGGAGGAAAAGGAGTAGGCCAATTTGCAAACTGGACTGAAGAAACGAATGCAGCAAAGACAGGCTCTCTGAGTCTTCAGAATGTATATATACCCCTGCCCAAAGCACTGGAGAAGAGGCTCTGTGACTGAGCTACGCGTTAGGTGTCAGAAAAAATAGGCAATTGACTTAATCTCTCTGACCTTCAGGCCTTTATCTTTGCCATGAAGAAGTGAATTTTCAAACTTCTCTTTTTTAAGAGTGATTTTTTTTTTCAATTTTGAAGTAAAAGATAAAATATCCACATAGAAAAATTTTGAAGGATGAGGAACAAAGCATTATTATCATCCCAGAAGTTTCCTGTAGTTCCCATCTTGAGTTGTGATTACAACCTTATCTCATCCCACAAAGGAAATAGTCTTCAGACTTTTGTGAAAATCATTTATTTGCTTCTTCCTAAGTTTTATTGCCTGTATGTATATCTTTAAAGCTGAGCCCAGAATTGATGCTTTTGAACTGTGGTGTTGGAGAAGACTCTTGAGAGTCCCTTGAACTGCAAGGAGATCCAACCGGTCCATTCTGAAGGAGACCAGCCCTGGGATTTCTTTGGAAGGAATGATGCTAAAGCTGAAACTCCAGTACTTTGGCCACCTCATGCCAAGAGTTGACTCATTGGAAAAGACTCTGATGCTGGGAGGGACTGGGGGCAGGAGGAGAAGGGGACTACAGAGGATGAGATGGCTGGATGGCATGACTGACTCGATGGGCGTGAATCTGAGTGAACTCCGGGAGTTGGTGATGGACAAGGAAGCCTGGTGTGCTGCGATTCATGGGGTTGCAAAGAGTCAGGCACGACTGAGCGACTGAACTGATATCTTTAAACAGTATAGATTAATATTGCTGGTTTAAATTTTTACATAAATGGAATAATTATATGTGGGTTTTTTTGTGTGTTCTTGCCTTTTTCATACAGCCTTATGTTTGCAAGTTTCATCCATCTTTTGGCACAAATCTCTGGTTTATTAATTTCTAGTGCTGTATAGTTTTCCATTGTATGAATTCACCACAATGTATTAACCCATTGTCCTACGGATGGACACGAGTTGCTTCCGGTTTGGAGCCATTATGACCCCATATGTGCTGTGAACATTCCTAGACATGCAGTCTGGGCACATAGGTAATTTCTCCAGTAGACTTATCTAGGAGCAGAATTGCTGGTCCAAGCGTGTGCATGCCTCAAACTGTTTTCCAATGTTGTCATTATAGGTCTTTTCCTCCCTAAACAAAACCTGACGCATAATGCCAGGAAATAAAGTAGATGACAGCAGAATTCTGATCGAAGCATGGGTAAGTGACAGTCCCAGGGTTGGCTTTCTCTGTATGGTACTCTGTTGGTACTCTCTTGTTGGTCTAACACACTTGTTCTTCAACATTCTATTTGCATCCATATTCTCTTTGTTGCTTTGAAAGACAATGGATTCTAGGGATTTCCCATTTCAAGGGCAAAGAGAGATCCTGATCTTCTGATCTCCCAAGCAGTATCTTTACTCAAGGTTATTTTATTTGGAAAGCCAAAACTCTACTTTTAAAATCAGTGTTTCCTTAGATCCTCCCTAAAGAAATTCCTATTCCATATGGAAAATTTTTAAAAAATGCACAAGATACTCCTTCTGGGCCTATCTGTCCTTATTATGATCCTGAATTAGCTTGACTTGAATCGAGAAAAATTGCATCCTACAGTTACGTAAGAGAACAGTTGAAAGAAATTGGATTAAAATATTTGAGCAGGTTAAGCCCAGAGAAGGTGAATCGAAATACTGAGTACTGCTGGGGGTGTAAGGAGGATGTTTGTATAGTGTCTGATGTACTTCGAGGTTGACTGTCTTGTTGTCAGGAAGCCATGGTGGTGGTTTAAGGATTTAGAGGCAATTTATGCTGTTAAGCATTATTATCCCTATCAAAATGCAAAACATCGAAATGGATACTTTTCCCAATGCTGTCCTTTGCCAACAACGTATTAGTAAACCTGGATTGAGGCTGGAACAGTCTGGGCAATAGACAGGCCGATGCATGTAATGCATATCATTAAAAATAGTTAGCACAAGGAAATGGTTTTTATTGTTCTATATCCAAGTTGGACTTGGTAACTAATTAAGTATAAGTTTCTTCTTCTTTTTCTCCCCTCCATGGCCATACGCAGTTTTTGAATTCTTATAACACAAACCGTTTTAAAGAAGAAGTTAAATACAGAATGCATTGAGTTTGGCAGAGAAAGTTTAAAGGTCTGCATTTTCCCACCAAAGCTATTTAATATCAGCTGAAGAGTGGGTGTGTGTGTGTGTGGAAAGGTTGTGACCTCCCTTATTTTTACAACCATTGCCATGATTTCATAATACTGGCAGCAGTCACCCAGAGTGAAATAGACTTTATTACAGTAATTATATGCCAGAATGTGGGTATTAAAACAGAAAAACTTTTCTACTGATAATAAATGTCAAGGGAAAAATGACTTTACCCAACAACTAGCCCTTCATCAGTGTTTTTAATATATTAATGGCCTCAATGAAGATGGAGATATGTCCACAGGGTAGAAGTTTAGACTCCATATAGCTTTTTTTTTTTTTGCTATATTTGCAGAATGTTAAGTAGGGCAGTTGAAAGAGAGACGCATGTTTTAACAAGTTAGGTTTATTTTCCTCCAAGGCATAAAGTCAGATATATTGTTCACTTGAGCAGATATAGGTATTGTTTTTGCAGATAAATGAATTATGGCCATAGCTGAATTAGTCTATTGTTTCTGGATCACTTCATTGCTTTTCCCTGATATGTTTTGGTGGGTTTTTGAGAGCTGGGAGAAGAAATGTGATATGAAAATTTTATCTTGAAATATGGTAGTCTTCAGTTCTAATGAGGTGGATGAACCTAGAGCCTACTATAGAGTGAGATAAGTCAGAAAGAGAAAAACAAATATAGTATATTAATGCATATATATAGAATTGATGAACCTATTTGCAAGGCAAGAATAGAGACTCAGACATAGAGAACAAACTTATGGACACAGCAGGGGCAGGAGAGGATGGGACAAATTGAGAAAGTAGGATTGAAATATATACATTACCATATTTAAAATAGATAGCTAATGGGAAGCTGCTATATAACACAGGAAGCTTAGCCTGGTGCTCTGTGACAACCTAAGGGGGTGGGATGGCAGGAGGTGGGGGGGATGTGGGATAGAGAATCAGGAGGAGGGAAGGAACATATGTATACCTATGGCTGGATTCATGTTGATGTACGGCAGAAACTAACACAATATTGTAAGGCAATTATCCTACAATTAAAAATAAGTGAATTTAAAAAAGAAATGGCCCAAATAAAGACAGTAAAAAGTCTAAATAAGTATCAGAAGGTGTAACTTTTTGAAAATAGCCATATCTGAACTATAGGCCTGTGGTTACTCAATTATACTTATCAAGCATTAATTGTGGCAGTTTTCAATATATCTCTGAAATAATAAACATGGTCTAAATGTAGAAAGTTTACATCAGGAAAGCAGTTAATCCAGTCTGCAATTGAATTTAGTGAAAAGTTGATCAATTCCAAGAAATGCTAAAATTATAGCACTTTTTAATCTTTGATTTTAAGAGACTTTGAAGTGGGCAGTTGGATCTTTCCCCAAAGTGTGCCATTACCTGGGAGAGAGAAAACAATATATGCAGAAGGCTAACAGCAAAAATCAGAGCAAAATATGGGGTCACATTTTGCTTGGATTTTTGGTCAGGGGGTCAAGCCATACACCGTTGGAAGATGACCTCCATTCCATTTTCGCTGAATAGTGTTTCCTCCTGCTTACAGCTGGTACTTAACAGATTCCGAGGGATGATGAAGATGGCTTTCAGTTTTGTGTCCGCTCTAGCCTTCTGCATGGCTACATGGAAGGATCTGGCTTCAGAATCTCCTGGATGAGTTGTTGATGGTGACCTCGGGCAGCATCTTAGAGGAGCCCTAGGCCTGCTGAGAGGCATCTATCACTGACTCACAACAGCCTTAGGTGCTTGCCACGCCCACTCAGTTTCATTGCTCAAAATCCAGACTAGTCCTCAGAACAGGAGACTGATTCCTCTTCTGTGTTTTGTGTTTTCTGCAGTGGGTTTGTCTTTAACAACGAGCCATTCATGCACACCCGGGGAGCTACCCAGGACCAGGGAGACGGCTGCAGGCCCTGCAGGCAACTGGCCATGCTCCAGTCCAGATATTCTTGGGAATGTGGAATTATTTGAATCAAAGGGAAATAAATCTTTTGCAAATGTTAATATAAATGACTGTGGGAAGGGCTTGGTGCTAAAAGAGAAGCTGAGAATTCTTGGTGCCTACTGAGTTATTTTTTGGCAGGCAATACTACTAGGTTGCTATGGGAATGATGAAGACAAAATAATAGTCATATTTTTAATGATTGCTCTTACTTGTGTCATCTTCAACTGTCCTAGGTTGAAAAAAACTTCTGCTAAAATCACTTTACTCCTGTGTCATGTTTTGTTCCTTTTTCTCTTGTACTTAAATTTGTGAACATATCTCTCTAAATCAGTCCATGGATCCAGCTGGACCATATTCTATATAAGCATGAAGAAACCATTACTTTTGAAGTTTATACCTTTCATTATATGCTTTCTGTGGCATAGGCTTCAATTAGAAGGAATCTGAAATTCTGTGCACTTTTCTAATGGGGGCGGCGGTGGGGGGAAACTGTGCAGCGTGGGACAAGGCCAGCTGACCTGGGCCAGGTCTCCCCTTTGCCTTATCTAGCTGTGCCAACTCAGGGCAAGCAATAAACTTTCCTGAACTAAGTTCCTGCATTTGTAACATGGTGTTCATTACACCACCACTGAAGGGTTGTGAGCCCTATAGAAAATGTATGTAAAGTCCTATCACAGGGATCATGAATAACTGGCAAATAGGAGGCCAGTTCCTCAATGTCCATGGCAGGAATCACAACTAAATCTTTTTTGTTTTTAATGTCATGTGGGATCATTCATTGCAGTACACAGGTTCTCTAGTTATGGCACACAGGCTCCAGAGTGCATGGGTTCAGGAGTTGTGGTGCACAGGCTTAGTTGCTCTGCGGCATATGGGATCTTATCTCCCCAACCAGGGATCGAACCCCTATCCCCTGCATGACAAGGTGGATTCTTAATCTCTGGACCACTAGAGAAGTCCTGCAACTCAATCCTTTTCTTTAAGCTAAGAAGCAGTCTCAGACTCCTCAACACAATGACCTAGGTAGCTACTATCTATCTATCAGAGTTGGCATGCAAGATTTGCCAAAGCACAATCCTTTGAATTTTATTGACACTCACTAGGCGGTAGTTCTTAATTATTACTATTCTTCTGTTATTACTATTAACAGGAGGCTGTGGATGCAATAGGGATGCAGAAGATGTGGGTTTGATCCCTGGCTTGGGATGATCCCCTGGAGGAGGAAATGGCAACCCACTCCAGTATTCTTGCCTGGAAAATCCCAAGGACAGAGGAGCCTGGAGGGCTACAGTCCAGGGGCTGCAAAGAGTCAGCCACAACTGAACTACTGAGCATGCATGCATGTAGATGTCACAGCAGGAGACACAGGCAGCTACTTTTTGCTTTGCCCATTATAATTCATTTTGCATCCAGAGCCAGCAGCTTTGGATACATTGATAGCTCACCTAACTTGGGGTACTGGTCTCTGATCTTTGTATCTCTGTTGGTCTGTTCTTCCCCTTTCTTTGCTGGTTCCTCTTCATCTCACAGACCTCCAAACATTGAAGTGTCTCAAGGCTCTTTTACTTTTTTATCCACCTTCACTATGATCTCATGGTTTTCAATATCATCCAGATGCTAACAATATCAACATTTGGATCTCCAGGCTGGATTTTAGCTCTGAATGCTATTGTATATTCAACTGCATACTCGAGACACATCTCTAATAGGATGTCTGTAATATGATGTATCTATTAATTGAGTACCTAAAAAGCATCTCCAGTCTAACAAGTTGGTGTTAAACTCATGATTCATGATCCCCTCCCCTGCAAACCATATCTACTACTCCCATAATCTTTCTCATTTTAGCAAAAAGCAATTCTTCCCAAGAGCTACTCAAGAGGAAAAGCTTGAAGTCATGGATTCTTCTCTTTTCCTCATACCCCATGTCCAATTCACCAAGAAGTCCCATGGCTTGAACCTCCAAGAATCTTCCTGCTTCTTACCATCTCTACCACTACCATCATAGTTCAAGCCATGATCATCTCTCACCTGGATTATTGTCATAGCCAATAAGAGACTACAATTGTTTTTCAGCATGAAGGTTATGTGATTCTTTTAAATAGAAATCAGACCCAGTCACTCCTCTGTTCCATACCTGCCACATCTTGCCATCTCACCTTGCATACAAAGCAGAGCCCCTCCATTGCTCTAAAAGCCCTCACATGACTGGAAACAACCACCTTTCAGACACCATCCCCTTCCACTGGACCCGCACCCATTCTGGTTTTATTGCTGTTTCAAGTAGATCCTCTTCCTGCTTCAGGTCTTTGCACTATTGACTCTCTGCTTGAAAAGAGTTTCCTCCAGATACACACAAAACTTGCCTTCTCATTTCTTTCATCCCAGATTATCAGCAAGACCATCTTAAATATAAAACATAGCAACCACCCTCCTTACCCCTTCAGTCGACACCTCCTGTCCATGGCACTTCTCAATATCTGACATATTATGGCTTTACTTGTTTATTTAAAGTAAATAAATGCAATGATGCTTTGGTGTTCAAGTATTGAGAACAGAAGTGCCCCTTTAATTACCAATCTTACCTTCCCAAGGTGGTCTTTCCCCTTCTTGCATTCCCCAAATCCTACTTATTCTTCCAGACATAGCTGAAATCCCATTCTTGTAAGTAAGACCTCTGAGCTCCACTCGTGTCAGAGGTATTAGGTCCTTTCTTAAATTCCCAGAGTTCCCACCATCCAGTCCTTGGTTCATTGTTCATGCAGTTTGGACACCTTTTCCACTGCTTCATGGAACAAGTATCTGAATATTTTACTGTTCAACCTTGTGTAAGCTTATATTTGAAATCCTCCACTGGATCAGACTATAAACTGGTTTGGAGTGAAGAAACTAATCCCTTGGGTAACTCAAGGCCTTGACCATATCTGATACTCAATAAATGTGCATTTCTGTCAGATTTTATTAACTTGCCAATGAGAATAATAGACAAAAATCATGAATTCTATCCTGAGGAAATAGATTTACTCTGCCTTCTTAGTATTTTTTTAATTTCCTTTAATTTCTTTCCCTCCAAAGAAATTAGCTGTGAATTAGGTCTCCTATGGTGTCATGAGAAACGCTGGGCTGGAAGAAGCACAGCTGGAATCAAGATTGCTGGGAGAAATATCAGTAACCTCAGATATGCAGATGACACCACTCTTACGGCAGAAAGTAAAGAGGAACTGAAAAGCCTCTTGATGAAATTGAAAGAAGAGAGTGAAAAAGTTGGCTTAAAGCTCAACATTCAGAAAATGAAGATCATGGCATCTGGTCCCATCACTTCATGGGAAATAGATGGGGAAATAGTGGAAACAGTATCAGACTTTGTTGTTTTGGGCTCCAAAATCACTGCAGATGGTGACTGCAGCCATGAAATTAAAAGACGCTTACTCCTTGGAAGAAAAGTTATGACCAACCTAGATAGCATGTTGAAAAGCAGAGACATTACTTTGCCAACAAAGGTCCGTCTAGTCAAGGCTATGGTTTTCCAGTAGTCATGTGCGGATGTGAGAGTTGGACTGTGAAGAAAGCTGAGAGCTGAAGAATTGATGCTTTTGAACTGTGGTGTTGGAGAAGACTCTTGAGAGTCCCTTGGACTGCAAGGAGATCCAACCAGTCCATTCTGAAGGAGATCAACCCTGGGATTTCTTTGGAAGGAATGATGCTAAAGCTGAAACTCCAATACTTTGGCCACCTCATGCAAGAGTTGACTCATTGGAAAAGACTCTGATGCTGGGAGGGATTGGGGGCAAGAGGAGAAGGGGACGACAGAGGATGAGATGGCTGGATAGCACCACCGACTTGATGGACGTGCTGCTGCTGCTGCTGCTGCTGCTGCTGCTAAGTCGCTTCAGTCGTGTCCGACTCTGTGCGACCCCATAGACGGCAGCCCACCAGGCTCCCTCGTCCCTGGGATTCTCCAAGCAAGAATACTGGAGTGGGTTGCCATTTCCTTCTCCAATGCATGAAAGTGAAAAGTGAAAGTGAAGTCACTCAGTCGTGTCCGACTCTTAGCGACCCATGGACTGCAGCCTACCAGGCTCCTCCATCCATGAGAATTTCCAGGCAAGAGTACTGGAGTGTGGTGCCATGATGGATGTGAGTCTGAGTGGACTCCGGGAGTTGGTGATGGAGAGGGAGGCCTGGTGTGCTGCGATTCATGGGGTCTCAAAGAATCAGACACGACTGAGTGACTGAACTGAACTGGTGGTATCTGCAAAGACATTAGTAACATAAGCTCTTTTGTGTGTGTCTGGCTTAAAGATTTTCAGAGAGAAGAAATCAACTTGAAAAGGAACAAAGAAGAATGTGTTTTGAGAGTCGTAAAGGGAAGTGGTCAAGAAAGTCAGTGTTTCAGGAACATATTTATGATATTTCTATTTATGGTAGGGTAGCAGCATAGTGAGTCTAGTAAAAGATGTGTTTGTAATTTGTCTCTTGGTAATTGACATACCTCCAGAGTGATTGTAAAAATGTATGTTCCCATTTCATTTGAAATTAAATGTCATAATTGGCATGTATTCATTCTAAGGCTGTTAGGATGTTGAAAATCCAAACAGAGATTCATGCGGGGTAAAGAGAGACCAACCCCTGATGTGGGCGGGTAGCCAGCCTCACAGGAAACCCATTTCTGATCATTGTGCAGTGGAAGGTGAGGTGGAAGGAAGGGCTCTGGATATGCAGGACTTGTGTCCTCCTTCCTTGAAGGCCATGGGCAGAGCTCACCACAGAGCTCTGTTGACTTGTCCACTCAGGTCAATAAATACTGCCATTTCCACTGACTCATTTTGCGGGAAAAAAGATGACAGTCAAGAAAGAGGGAGAGAGTGGGTAGGAAGGGAATTTTGTAATTTGTTATAGCATATTCCCCTACCCCCAATATTTTATTGTGAAGATTTTGAAATATACAGAAAAGTGAGTGAATTACACCGTGAACACCTATATACCCACTTCAATTCTACAATGAACATTTTGTTAGAATTATTTTATTACCTATCTCTTCATCCCTCTATCAATCTGTCTCAAGAAGAACATTCTAAGAGTTTTAACAAAGGCTTTCACCTGTGTGACCCAAACCCTTATCCAGATATAAAAGTCTTCACCTCAGAAAGTTCCTCATGCCTCTCTCCAGGAAGTCCCTGCTCCCACCTCACTCCCAGAGGTTACCGCTTTCCTATATTTCTTTTTACCGTAAATTAGTTTTGTTCTAGAGCTTTTCGTGAGACTTCTTTCATTCAAAATTTGAAATTCATCCATATTGTTATGTATATCCATTTATTTTTTTAAACTAAAATGATCTCTATTCATTTTCACATTTTCAGAGAATCAGGTTAGCAATATTTAGAAAGTAGTAGGGGAAAAGGGAAAACGAAGGTTTTTTTTTTAGGGAAGAGTTGAAAGGGACTCTAATGACAGCTGTACTGGCCCTTAATTTTCCATATGAAGTAATAGAGGACCAGTGACTGCTCAGGGTTATGTAGACTAAGCTGAACAAGAACCCAAGTCTCTTGATTCGATGCTTGAGACAGTTCGGGAGCAGCTAAGTGGGGTGGTTGTTTTGAGCTGAAGCCATGTGAGACTCGAGAGTTTCAACAGAGACTTGCTTTAGAGGATGTGAAACTCCACTAACCTCATGTGACAAGAAATCCTCCGAGGCCTTGGTGCAGAGCCAGGGTGGGGAAGTCTGATGCGGCTTTGTGTTACCAGCTCCAAATCTGAACCACTGGCTGAGGGTGGCTTTCTGATGTGCAGTAAAACGAGACATGGGACAAGGGAGCTTTTCTCAGCAGCATACACAGGCAGGTTAACGCTAAAGGAACAAAAAGCCAAGAAAGGCGTCTTCAGCCGCATTGTCCTCCCATAGGAAGGGATGTGGAGCTGAAAATAAAACACCGGGGGCAGGGGGGTGGGGGGCGGTATACCATGTTACAGACAGAGCCTTTGTCTCCAACTCAGCCCAGAATGACAGTGACCTGGTGGTGCCTGCCTGCCAGCTGTTGGCTGGCCTTTGTGAAAGTCCCTGATGTCCAGGCCAATGTTTAGTGGGCAGGTATCCATAGCATGAAGCCAACTGGCACTGCCGCCACCTTTGTTGGTGAAATGAGCCCAATGTCAGGGAACTAAGGCTGCTGGGCCACTCTGGCTACCAGCTGGCAGGTGCAAGCCCTAGGGGCAGGTGCCCTAGGGAGACAAGGCTGGTGTTGCCATGGTAACTGACCAAAAAAGGCCGTTTCTCCTTCAAGGTTGGTTTGACCTCTTTTCTGCCTGGGGAATGCGGTGAGGAAGAAGAGACTTTGCGGCAACTCTGACTTGTGTGTGAATGCATTGCTCGTCTGTTTTGAATGCATTACTTCTCATTGGATCTGATTAGTGTCCCCTGCTGGGCAAATCTGGGGGCTGGTGGATCTCTTGGGGGATGTTGTCGTGGCCGGAGATCAGGTCACCAGAGAAGTCCCAGGAGAGACAGTCCAGTGTAAACCAACCAGGACTGAACAAAGAATTCCAAAGGTGTTTCTGAAGGGCAGCCAGTCAGGTTGGACGGGTTCTTTGGGCTATTCCGGGATAAGAGATTAGTGCTGACTGTTTGCGGCTTGTCACCCTAGATGTCCTTTGGCCAGCCTGTCCTGGGCACAGGGGTGAAGGGACTCTTGTCAGCTTGCTGGGTGCCTCAGCAGTTTGACACAATGAATTCATTGTAAAGAAGCAAACTTTCCTTAGCACTGGTGTCCTTCTCTCTGTAGCTCTTACACGCATGCCTTTACCTCGGGCAAACAGATATTCTGGCTTGGATAGAAAAGTTTCATTTAATGTTTGTATTTCTGTGTCTCAAACTCTGGTTCTGACTCAGGTCATTAGGTTGTGGCAGGAATTTTCCCACTTCCCATTTCATGTGTGTGCTCACATGATGAGCTTCACTTTCTGTGCCCTTACTTAGGTTTCTATTAGGAGAGATGATAGTGTTATAATGGTGGTGGTGGGGCTTCCTGAAGCCCTGGAAATTTTTACTCCTATCTTTCCAGTGGGAGGCTGTCAAAATTATTCAGGTAGGATGGCACTCTGACAGTAGGAAATGCTAGTAACTCTTGGTAAATCATGAGCAAATTAACCATGCAAATATAACCATGGAAATAAGCCTCTGTCTCCTAATGCGTGAAATGAAAAGATTAGATTGAAGGCTCTTTAAAACTTTGCCAGCTAGTTTTCTAAGATTTTTCATTTCAGCATGGAAAAGAGAAGCTCTGAATAGGTTCAACAAGTAATAAACTGACCTTACTTACAAATTTTTGCCCTAGATTCTATATTTAGTAAATATTTATAATTCATCTATTAATATAGGCACTTGGGATACAGAAACAGGAAAATAGAATTTTCCTGGAGGATCTCATGGTCTAATGGGGAGGGATAGCAGGAAGAAATTATTCTCAAAATCAGCAGGAGTCTGGGGACTTCCCTGGTGGTCTAGTGGTTAAGACACTGAGCTTTTAACACAACCCTGTTTCACAAGTTTGGTCCTTGGTGGGGAACTAAGATCTCACATGCTGCGTGGTGTGGCCAAAACACAAACACACACACACACACACACACACACACACACTGACTGGCTGTTTTCAAAATTCTGTTCGGAAAAGAGTTACCTTTTGGTTTGGAAAAGCACTTTAATGGGCATATTTAATGTGGAAAGATGAACCCTTCCCTCTCCTCCTGAACTGGCAAGGTCAGGACAAAAGTGATGTGAAACATTTGCCTTAGATGCAGAAAGAAGGGGATGCCAAAAAACTTAGTGATCAAGATAAATACTATTAGAATGTAACACTTAAAAAATAAAAACTAAAAAAGTCCATGATGAACAAAGGGTGCAAATTTTAAAGGAAGAGAGAATCTGATCCTGCAAGTGTATAGTCTTATCTCACTTTCCTCACCCTAATTCTGGTTCTGGTTCCAATAAAACTTTTTATTTAGAAAGTAATCCAGTTTGACTTTTTAAAACCATTGCAGTAAAATATCTCAAGATTTAGACAAGAGTGGTACAGAGTTTAGGGTTTTGGAGGTTTTTCATTAGAAGGAGAAGGCCCTTGAGGGCATGGGGTCCCTGGAAGATGGTGGTGAGCATAAATGAGAAATTCTTCATAGTAGAGAATGGTTGATAAATATTTATGAAAAAATGGTTCGAAATGGTTGACGTTGTTCCTTACACTGTGCTGCAGCTACCCACTCTGTCCCCTACCCCTCAGTCAGATGTCTGATACATACAATAATCCATGGATTCATACTGCTTTGAGAAAGAGGAAGGAAGAAGGGTGGTGCCCAGCACGGGAGGAAGTGGTCTAGTGAGAGGAGGGCAGATGGAGAAGCCAGGCAGGATGAAGCAAGGCCCAGCTCAGGAGAAGTTTCATCCCCTGAAATCCACTGGAGAGAAAATGGAAGGAGTCTGGACTTTGCAGATTCAGCCCGTACACTGAAATATTGGATGCTTTGCAATATTAAGGGAAAGAGAGACCTCAGGTAACAGACACTGGGGCTGCACCTGTAAATCAAAAACTGTGTGACTGTACCAGATCTTTGGAGAAGGCAATGGCCTTTGGTTTATCCCTCCAGGTCCACTCACCATCCTTCTCTCGGCTTTCTTCCTGGAAGGCTGCCATAGATCACGTTACAGAGCTTTCTTGCTCCTTGGCTTCTAGCTGGATTTAGCCCTTGACAAACACCAGAAGACTTTTAGAAGAAGCTAGGAGAGTGAATTTGCTCCTTTCCTGAGGGTTTGCTATAGGCTGGTTCCAATTCCTGCCAAACATCCCTCTCATTCCTTTCCAGGCTCTGAGAACCACTCCTTCCTGTTACCCTTTCAGGCTAGAGGTGGTACCAGCCCCTTCTATTCCCTGGGGGTGCACCATCTTTTGTGATTTCCTTCTATACTGCTTCTTTGTAATAAGCTGATACAGACCCTGACTGATACAGATGGGAGAAGTATTAAAAAGGGTTGTACAGAGCATTATAGTTTGGAGGTGGAAGAAGCAACCAATTGCCCAGTGGGAGGAAGATGGGTGGGCATAGAGGGCTTCACAGGTGATGTCTGAGCAGAATCTTATAGAATGAGCAGAATCTTATAGAATGAGACATTTCCTCTGGATTAGGTTAAACCTCAGCCTGAAAACAGTCTTACATCTGTCAGGCACGTGTTGGTATATGCAAATCTTGATGGTCTGCATGTTCTTAAAAGACAGTGATTATCCAGTGGGGTTAAAAAGCACAGGAAACTGAAGCAATAGAATAGCAATCGCCCATATTCCTGTAATTCCTACTGATAATCTGGCATGCTTTCTTCCAGATTTTTTACAGAGTTGAAATCACACTCTGTATACCATTTGGATCCTAGTTTTCTCTAACATTACATAATAAGCAATTTTCCCACAACTGAAAGGTGATGTGAATATCTGCTCAGAGGCTGCTCCTTTTAGAGGTCGCACAATAACGTTAAGGAACTGAATGCTATTACAACATATTGACATAGTCTGACTTTTAATAAATAATTCTCCAGTAATTTTTCATTTTTTATATCATTATTTCTTTTTGCATTTTTATGTCATTAAAAGTTTTTACTAAATTAAAAAAAATTGATTCTGAAAAACCTGACTACAGACATACCTGTACTTCAAGATGGCTGAATTACTGTAGAGTTTTGATGGGTTGTTTTCTTTTTCATAATATTGAGGAAGATTGAGTTTTCTTTTGGTGGGTGAGGAAGAGAGGAAGTGGTAGCTGGGACTCCATTCTGAGGGTATGCCCAGGAACTTGGCCAGGTAAGGATTCCTTACAAATGGACATTAGCAGCAGTGACAGCCGAGTTAGATTTTATGATGTACTGAATAATTCCTTTCCAAATTTTCCACACCTTCAGCATTAGTCCATGCAACATGGACTTCTGTTGACAGTGACTGATAGAAGAGGCAAGAACAGTGAGTGTACAAAGGATAAAGGGTTGAAAAGAGTGGACAAGAGGGTCAGGACTGATTGGGAGGATCCTGGACCAGGGGTTTGAGGAGAGAGGTGACTGGCTCTCCCCCAGGGGAAGCATCCTGTAGCTGATTTTCTGAAATATCGGGCTGGCCCTTCTGCAGTTCTAAGAATTATATATGGATATCAAAAGAAAGAGCAACCCCAAAGCCTGATGGGCTCGTTATATGTCACTCCAATAGGAGGCACGGAGTTGTTTAGTCATGTCTGGCTCTTGTGACCCTTTGGACTGTAGACTGCCAGAATCCCCTGTCCATGGGATTCTATAGGAAGAATACTAGAGTGGGTTGCCATGCCCTCCTCTGGGGTTCTTCCTGACCCAGGGATTAAACCTGTGTCTCCTGTGTCTTTGCAGGCAGATTCTGCATCAGGGAAGCCCAAGAGAAAGTAATAGGGAAATAAAGGAGGGGATGGATGAGGAGATAGTGTGAGGAATGGATTTGGTGACATTGTGTGGGAAGATATTGGTTATTAGAACTAGATGAGGGAAGTAATATTTTACCAGAAGAGTTGCTACAAAATGATTGAGAAGAGTACCAGTATCAGTATCAATAAGAGTACCAGTATCAGTTGATAAACTGAACAGGGTTTGGAAAGGGAAAAAGGTAAGCTCTGTGTAGAGAGAAGTAAACTTCCCCTTATAAAACTGAAATGTGGCAAGGTAAGCTATGATCCAACTTATGATTTGTAATAGGTACTTATAGGAAAGGGATTAATAGTCCAATGGACCTGACCTCCCAAAATAACAAAATTACTTGGGTTTGTTTCCCTTTGGGTGTTCACCCCATGATTAGACTCGTTCAAAACCTGAAATTATCTGTGCATTTCTTTTTAGTGAAAATTCTTTTTCATTAGAAACCTGAAATAAATGACTTATTTATTCTCACGCTATTATCCAGCCATCTTTCAGCTCACACTCAGCCTCTGTTTGACGTGAAGCTTGGGAATGGCTTAGAAAAAGCATCTGATTGAGACATTTTTCACACGACTTTGCCAGAAAGGGTTTCTGCATTCAGCCTGGGAGGCTTCTACCCTGAGAACTGCCTTAACTGAACATTCAAATATGATTGCAAGAACTTGGATGTGGAATTCATAATAGTTTCTGAAAATAATTTATAGAGTGGTTCTCTTTTTTCCTTGGGAAATGAAAACATAGCACCTCTTAGGGAAAGGTTTGGATAATTCTGGGAAAATACAGACATAATGTTTCGATGAGCCTTTTATTGTCATATTGATTGGATAAGCTTTGGTTTGGGAATCTGTCTTAGAAAGAAGCATATCGGATTTTGGCAAGAAGGCTGTTTTAATAAAACATAATCTTTAAAGCTCAGAGACCCATTACTTAATGCCTAAGCTAGGTTAAACAGCCATTGCTTCTGCTATATCCCTAGAATCTTATGTTTGCCTAGTATGAAACCAGTACCAACCACCCCTATCAAAAATCAACTAAAGAAAAACATAAAAATACTTCCTTCTGTCTAACAGTAGAGTGTTCTTTTATGTGAGGTGTCTCTGGGCTGGAAAGCAGGAGTGAGTTCTCAGCATCCTGGAATCTATTTTTCTTGTATTAACACAGCATTGGAAAGTCTCTAACATTGAGTTCAGGACTATTCATCTGAGCTTGTCAGTGTTGCCTTCTCTTTTCTTAATAATTTGATTCCAAATAGGGGACACCATTTGGATGTATGTAGATTACATAAATTTGAGGATAAATTCTACTACTCTTACATAAATTCTACAATCTGAATCAATATTCCTAAAAGAAGTCCACATGTTAGACTGACTGACTGAGACAAAAAGGATAAAATTTTATAAGAAATGAACATTAGATCTTAGGTTGTGCTCTTGTTTGTGCTTAGTCGCTCAACTGTGTCCAAACCTTTGCCACCACACGGACTGCAGCCCGCCAGGCTTTTCTGTCCATGGGGATTCTCCAGGCAAAAATACTGGAGCAGATTGCCATGGCCTCCTTAAGCGTATCTGTACAACCCAGGGATCGAACCAGGGTCTCCTGCATTGCAGGTGGATTCTTTACCATCTGAGTCATCAGGGAATCCCAGATCTTAGGTTAAAGTCGTTCAATTGACTGGAGATGACTGGCTTAACAGATGTCCATGGGAAAAGTCTCATGAGTTTTATCCCCAGGAAGTTCAGCAGGAACTTGCAATATCACATGACAAGCATCAACTCTTAGAGTACATTCATGGAGTTAGAATTCTCCTATCAAGCGTGGGCCTTTATTTTAACCCTGGCCAAACTTCTCCTGAATTCCGTGTCTTTAAAAGGGTCCAAGACAAAAGTTGAGTGACTCTATCCTGTGGGAAACTGTTGCAGGAATTTCAGGAGCCATGATTTATCCCAAAGAGGAAAAGCTTGGGAAGAGTCCTGAATGATTGCTGTCTGGAAATATTTATCAGAAAGGGTAAGAGTTTCCTGGAATTTGACAGTCTGGCACTGGTCTAAGACTGGGGTTGATGTCTGAAGATTGCAAGGGAAATCCTTTGGGGGTTAAAATAAAGGAAAATTCTCTGATGAACTAGATTTGTTCAAAAGTGAACGCCCTGGCATGGAAGGAGGGAAGCCCCCTGGTCCTGCAGAATGAGGCCAGAGATCAACCTTCTGACAAGGAGGTTGTGGGGAGACTGAAGTGTGACGATGCTCTAGGTTGCCTTTCAGAGTCTGTCCATTACTAAGTAGGCAAAGTTTGTCTCTGGAGCTGTCCCGTCTCCCCTTTACCCCAGCTGTTACTTTGGGAATGACAGGATCACCTGCATCCCACCACAATATTGATGACTCATAAGACTTGAGGTTTTGAGAAATTGATACTTCAATAAATTTCCACCAAGTAGCGTGGGGCACTTCTTTTCATGGCGACCACACTTGCTTTTTAGCTTCCCAGGTGGTGCTAGTGATAAAGAACCTGCCTGCCAGTGCAGGAGATGCAAGAGATGTGGGTCTGATCCCTGGGTTGGGAAGATCTCCTGGAGAAGCAAATGGCAACCCACTCTAGTGTTCTTGCCTGGAGAATCCCATGGACAGAGGAGACTGGTGGGCTACAGTCCTGAGAGTCACAAAGAGTCAGACATGACAGGAAGCAACTTAGGACAAATGGACACTTGCTTTAGCCTACAAACAAAGCCAGTGTTACAAGAATGGGAGACTTTTACATGCAAGAAGAAGCTCTTGGAGGGAGACATCTAGGCAGAGGTCAACTTGCACCTCCTAAATGAAAATATAAAATCACATCCTTCTATTCCATGGAGGTAGGAAGTTGCAGACAATGCATCCTCATCTGCCTACTCTGGACAGTATGCTGGTCTGTTTCCTCAGGACAATAGCAGTCATTACCTAAAGGGGGCTGGAGAAATAGATCACTCTCTACCATTCCTTTGCCTTGTTATGGGATCAATAAGATCAGTACAAACAGTAGCTGTGATCTTGGTGTTTGATAGAAACTTTTTAGCCACCTTTTCACTCTAGGTCATCTTTATCTTGTCTCCGAAGAGGGCTGTAAAGATGGATTATTTGAACATAGCTGCAATCATAAACTCTCAGCTCATTCCTTGTCTCTCTTCTCTCTCCCAACCAGCAAGGAGAGTGGAACAGGGAGGGTGTCTACCCTGCAAGAAGGCAGGATACCAAATATTTGCAGGGTGAAGCGACACCATCCCAGGAGATGGAAGAAAGGCCTGGAAGGGAGAGGAGAACTGAGGAGTATTTTTCTCTTCCATCTAGGAGGCTCCTAGGGACCTCTTTCTGAACCCAGCATCCATCCTGCTGCTCTCTTAGCAGGGATGGGCAGGGGTCCTGTAGAGGAATCCTGCAGCTGCTGGGGGCTCGCAGAAGATGGGCAGTGTGTCTCCCGGTCCTTGTTAGCCCCACAAATGGCCCATTGAGGGGGTGCAGGAGAAAGGAGAGGCATCCAGGGCTGGCCCCGGGGTCCCTCAATGGGGGCACTGTTCAGGCTTGGGTGGAAGCCAGCGCCGATACCACGCTGGTTGTTAAAGCCTCATTCTTTCCAAGGAGGCGGCTGGAAAGGCAGCAGAGCAGCTGAGGCTCCAGAAAAGGTGCTTCTCTTGTTCTTCCCAAGGCTGGCCTGACACACGAGAGGAAGCCACTTCCTTTTCAATTATTTCCTGTTGTTCATTACATTTACATCTCAAGCATTTTCCTCTTCCTTCTTACTCTCTGTTTTATTACTCAAGACCCCACACTGATGGCTTTTCCCCTTCTCCCCCCTAGTCTCAACTGAAACTTAGAAATGATGTAAAAAGTTTCTCTGTTTTGTACCAGTCTCCTTGGGCAGCCTATCAGGGAAGCACCCCCAGAATGTCTCCAGTTTGGCTGTTGCTCTTCAGCCCCAGAAGAGCTTAAAGTCTCTTTCAAAATGAAGAGTGTAGCTTTGGAGATAGCAAAGTCCTAGATGTCCACTGCAGGAAATGTGCTGTTTTCCCAGCCCACCATCTCCATTTCTCTGTTTTAAAACACCACCTCAATTTTCCTTTGAGAGCCACACTCAGCCCATGGATGTTGATGGGATTGATTTGACCATGAGGTTCCCTGGTTTCAGGGTGGGCACAGCACCCTGGCCTGATCGTCTATCCTCCTGGCTTTGTGTGGGGATAGTTGGGACCCAAACTGGGTCACAACAGAGTCAATCCTGAGCAGAAAGATTTGGGAGAAGTATCGGGAAAGAGACTCTCTATTTCCACTGAGGTGCTGGCTATGTAGAGTCCAAGTTGGGAGCTCTGGTGATCACCTTTGCTTTCATATGGGAAGAGTCACTGTGAGAAATCCATAGGCTACAGAGGAAAACTGGGCCAGAGTGATAGACCCTGGCTAACATGGAGTATAGACTAGACTCAGCTATGCCTGAGCCAGAATCCTGACCTGTCAGTTATGCTGATCAGAACATTTACTTTTATTCCTTTGTCTCATTTGAGTTGAGTTTCTGTCAATTAGTTTCTGTTAGCTCAACTAATTTAATTGCAACTAAAAGAGTCCTAACAAATGCTAACTTTTTTCTGCTTCCTATTCCTTGCTCTTAAATCTATTTCTCACTTTTATTGTATAATCATAAGGGATTTGATTTAGGTCATACCTGAATGGTCTAGAGGTTTTCCCTACTTTCTTCAATTTCAGTCTGAATTTGGGAATAAGGAGTTCATGATCTGAGCCACAGTCAGCTCCTGATCTTGATTTTGCTGACTGTATAGAGCTTCTTCATCTTTGGCTGCAAAGAATATAATCAATCTGATTTTGATGTTGATTTAAGGGACAAGACCTGATAGAGTGCCTGATGAACTATGGATGAAGGTTTGTGACATTGTACAGGAAACAGGGATCAAGACTATCCACAAGAAAAAGAAATGCAAAAAAGAAAAATGGCTGTCTGGGGAGGCCTTACAAATAGCTGTGAAAAGAAGAGAAGCAAAAAGCAAAGGAGAAAAGGAAAGAGATACCCATTTGAATACAGAGTTCCAAAGAATAACAAGGAGAGATAAGAACGCCTTCTTCAGTGATCAATGCAAAGAAAAAGAGGAAAATAATAGAATGGTAAAGACTAGAGATCTCCTCAAGAAAATTAGAGATACTAAAGGAATATTTCATGCAAAGATGGGCTCAATAAAGGACAAAAATGGTATGGACCTAACAGGAACAGAAGATATTAAGAAGAGGTGGCAAGAATACACAGAAGAACTGTACAAATAAAGATCTTCATGACCCAGATAATCAGGATGATGTGATCACTCACCTAAGCCAGACATGCTGGAATGTGAAGTCAAGTGGGCCTTAGGAAGCATCACTACAAACAAAGCTAGTGGAGGTGATGGAATTCCAGTTGAGCTGTTTCAAATCCTGAAAGATGATGCTCTGAAAGTGCTGCACTCAATATGCCAGCGAATTTGGAAAACTCAGCAGTGGTCACAGGACTGGAAAAGGTCAGTTTCATTCCAATTCCTAAGAAAGGCAATGCCAAAGAATGCTCAATCTACTGCACAATTGCACTTATCTCATATGCAAGTAAAGTAATTCTCAAAATTCTCCAAGCCAGGCTTCAACAATATGTGAACCGTGAACTTCCAGATGTTCAAGCTGGATTTAGAAAAGGCAGAGGAACCAGAGATCAGATTGCTAACATTCGCTGGATCATCAAAAAAAGAGAGTTCCAGAAAAACATCTATTCCTGCTTTATCAACTATGCCAAAGCCTTTGACTGTGTGGACCGCAACAAACTGGAAAATTCTTAAAGAGATGGGAATACCAGACCACCTGAACTGCCTCTTGAGAAACCTGCACTTGGTATGCAGGTCAGGAAGCACCAGTTAGAACTGGACATGGAACCACAGACTGGTTCCAAACAGGAAAAGGAGTACATCAAGGCCATCTATTGTCACCCTGCTTATTTAACTTATATGCAGTTATAACATCATGAGAAATGCTGGACTGGATGAAGCACAGGCTGGATTCAAGATTGCTGGGAGAAATATTGATAACCTCAGATATGCAGATGATGTCATCTTTATGGCAGAAAGTGAAGAAGAACTAAAGAACCTCTTGATGATATTGAAAGAGGAGAGAGAAAAAGCTGGCTTAAAACTCAACATTCAGAAAACTAAGATCATGGCATGTGGTCCCATCACTTCATGGCAAATAGATGGGGAAACAGTGGCAGACTATTTTTGGGGGCTCCAAAATCACTGCAGATGGTGATTGCAGCCATGAAATTAAAAGATGCTTACTCCTTGGAAGGAAATTTGTGACCAACCTAGACAGCATATTACAAATCAGAGACATTACTTTGCCAACAAAGGTCTGTTTAGTCAAGGCTATGGTTTTTCCAGTAGTCATGTATGGATGTGAGAGTTGGACTAAAAAGAAAGCTGAGCACCCAAGTACTGACGCTTTTGAACTGTGGTGTTGGAAAAGACTCTTGAGAGTCCCTTGGACTGCAAGGAGATCCAGCCAGTCCATCCTAAAGGAAATCAACCTTCCTGACTTCCTGAATATTCATTGGAAGGACTGATGTTGAAGCTGACACTCCAATACTTTGACCACCTGATGGGAAGAGCTGAGTCATTTGAATAGATGCTGATCCTGGGAAAGATTGAAGGTGGGAGGAGAAGGGGACAACAGAGGATGAGATGATTGGATGGCATCACCGACTCAGTGGGCATGAGTTTGAGTAGAATCCAGGAGTTGGTAACAGACAGGGAAGACTGGTGTGCTGCAGTCCGTGGGGCTGCAAAGAGTCAGACATGACTGAGCAACTGAACTGAACCGATTCCTTGCCCAGGCTATCCTTATTCAGTTCTTTGCTACATTATCTTGCAATTTCCCTAAGTCCTGTACCACCAGGGATTCCCAGGTGGCCCTAGTGGTAAAGAACCCGCCTGCCTGCAGATTCAGGAGATGTAAGATGTGGATTTGATCCCTGGGTGGAAAGATCCCTTGGAGGAGGACATGGCAACCCACTCCAATATTCTTGCCTGGAGAATCCCATGGATAGAGGAGCCTGGGGGGCTATAGTCCATAGCGCTGCACAGAGTCAGATATGACAGAAGTGATTTAGCACATGGTATGCACATTCCAGTGCTAAGATATACAAAATCTGCCCAAAATTTCAGCCTAGAAGAAAACAGGAAGACTCATTTATTTAGTTCTTCTTTGACTAGATGGGGTAATAGGTACTACTGGAATCCCCACCTATGTTTTCAGTCTGTGGTAAAAACCCCAGCTTTGCCCATTCATTCAGCAATCATTAATTCTGTCACTACCACACGCCACAGAATTGCTTCAAACACTTTACAGTCAAGTAGAGAGACAGGTGGTATGAGTACAAAGAAGTAGAGTAGGCTTCATGATGAGAATCTACGCTTGCTTGCATGGGGAACCTAAGGAGAGAGTGGCCAGTTCTTATGTTGGCAAGAGGAAGAAAGAGAAAGACTTCCAGGAACAGGTCATGCTTGAGCTGTATTTTCAAAGATGAATAGAGATGTTTTAGCTTAAGTAAAAAAAGGTAAGGGAGAGGAAGACCAATCCAGCCCAAACAGAAATGTCAGATGTAAACTATTACTTGACTTAAAAATCTACCACGTAAGAGAACAAGATGGTGGAGGAATAGGTGGATGTGGAGTACATCTCTCTCCATGGATACATCAGGAATACACCTTCAGACAGACGTGCATGCAGAACACCAGCTGAGAGCAGACAGGAGGACCTGACCAGTACTCTGTTGGCAAAGAACTGTCTCTGCTTTTTAATATGCTGTCTAGTTTGGTCATAACTTTTATTCCAAGGAGTAAGTGTCTTTTTATTTCATGGCTGCAGTCACCATAATAGACATAAAAGGAGAAATTGACAGGAACACAATAATAGTAGGAGACTTTAAAACCCCACTTACACCAATGGACAGATCATCAAAATAGAAAATTAATAAAGAAACACAAGTCTCTTAAATGATACATTAGATGAGATAAATCTCATTGATATCTTCAGGACATTCCATCCAAATTCAGAAGAATACACCTTCTTCTCAAGAGCACATGGAACATTCTTCAGGATAGAGCACATTTTGGGTCACAAATCAAACCTCAGTAAATTTAAGAAAACTGAAATCATATCAAGCATCTTCTCTGACCACAACGCTATGAGACTAGATATCAGTTACAAGAAAAAAACTGTAATAAACACAAACACATGGAGATTAAACAACATGTTTCTAAATATCCAACAGGTTACTGAAGAAATGAAAAGGGACATCAAAAAATTCCTAGAAACAAATGACAATGAAAACATGACAACACAAAACCTATGGGATGCAGTGAAAGCAGTTCTAAGAGGGAAGCTCATAGCAATTCAATCCTACCTCAAGAAACAAGGAAAACATAGAATAGACAACCTAACTTTACACCTAAAACAACTGGAAAAAGAAGAACAAAAAAAAAACCCTCAAAATTAGTAGAAGGAAAGAAATCAAAATCAGTGATCTGAGCAGAGATAAATGAAAAAGAAATGAAAGAAACAATAGTAAAGATTAATGAAACTTCTAGTTTTAGCTGGTTCTTTGAGAAGATGAACAAAATTGACAAACCTTTAGCCAGACTCATCAAGGAAAAAAGAGAGAAGAATCAAATCAATAAAATTAGAAATGAAGACGGACTATTAGAGATACAAAGGATTATAAGAGACTATTGTGAACAACTGTACTGCAATAAGATGGATAACCTGGAAGAAATGGACAGATTCTTAGAAAAGTTCAATCTTCCAAGACTGAACCAGGAGGAAAAAGAAATTAGGAACAACCCAATTACAAGCACTGAAATTGAAGCTGTGATCAAAAATCTCCCTAAGAAACAAAAGCCCAGGACCAGATGGCTTCACAGGAGAATTCTATCAAACATTTAGAGAAGAGCTAATGCCTATCCTTCTAAAACTCTTTCAAAAAATTGCAGAGGAAGGAACACTTCCAAGCTCATTCTATGAGGCCACCATCACCCTGATACCAAAACCAAAGACAACACAAAAAAAGAAAACTATAGGCCAATATCACTGATGAACATAGGTGTAAAAATCCTCAACAAAATTTTAGCAAACAGAATTTAGCAACACTTCAAAAAGCTCATACACCATGGTCAAGTTGGGTTTATTCCAGGGATGCAAGGATTCTTCAATATACACAAATCAATCAATGTTATAACCATATTAACAAATTGAAGATAAAAATCACATGATTATCTCAATAGATGCAGAAAAAGCCTTTGACAAAATTTAGCACCCATTTATGATTAAAACACTTCAAAAAATGGGCATAGAAGGAATCTACCTCAACATAGTAAAGGCCATATATTATAAGTCTATAGCAAACATTATTCTCAATGGTGAAAACCTGAAAGCATTCCCCCTAAGATCAGGAACAAGACAAGGGTGTCCACTCTCACCACTATTATTCAACAGTTCTGGAAGTCCTAGCTAAAGCAATCAGAGAAGAAAAAGAAATAAAAGGAATACAAATCAGAAAAGAAGTTAAGCCCTCACTGTTTGAAGATGACATGATACTGTATATAGAAAACCCTAAAGATAGTATCAGAAAGTTACTAGAGCTAATCAGTGAATTTAGAGAAGTTGCAGGATACAAAATCAATACACAGAAATCACTTGCATTTCTATATACTAATAATGAAAAATCAGAAAGAGAAATTAAGGAATCAATCTCATTCACCATTGCAACAAAAAGAATTAAATATCTAGGAATAAACTTACCTAAGGAGACAAAAGAGCTGTACACAGACAGCTATAAGACACTAATGAAAGAAATCAAAGATGACATAAACAGGTGGAGAGATATTCCATGTTCCTGGGTTAGAAGAATTAATATTGTGAAAACAACTATACTACCAAATGCAATGTACAGATTTAATGTGATCCCTATCAAATTACCAATGGCATTTTTCACAGAACTAGAACAAAAAAATCCACAATTCATATGGAAACACAAAAGACCCCGAATAGCCAAAGCAATCTTGAGAAAGAAGAATGCAGTTGGAAGCATCAACCTTCCTGACTTCAGATTATACTACAAAGCTAGAGTCATCAAGATAGTATGGTACTGGCACAAAAACAGAAATATAGACCAATGGAACAAGATAGAAAGCCCAGAAATAAACCCATGTACTTATGGGTACTTTATTTTTGACAAAGGAGGCAAGAATATACAATGGAACAAAGGCAGCCTTTTCAATAAGTGGTGCTGAGAAAACTGGACAGCTACATGTAAAAGAATGAAATTAGAACACTTCCTAACACCATAGACAAAGATGAATTCATCTGAGGTTATTGATATTTCTCCCAGCAATCTTGATTCCGCCTTGTGCTTCTTCCAGCTCAGCGTTTCTCTTGATGTACTCTGCATATAAGATAAATAAGCAGGGCGACAATATACAGCCTTGATGTACTCCTTTTCCTACTTGGAACCAGTCTGTTGTTCCATGTCCAGTTCTAACTGTTGCTTCCTGACCTGCATACAGGTTTCTCAAGAGGCAGGTCAGGTGGTCTGGTATTCCCATCTCTTTCAGAATTTTCCACAGTTTATTGTAATCCACACAGTCAAGAGGGTGTTTGCACTGGTCATAGCAAACACCTTCTTCCAACAACACAAGAGAAGACTCTACACATGGACATCACCAGATGGTCAACACCAAAATCAGATTGATTATATTCTTTGCAGCCAAAGATGGAGAAGCTCTATACAGTCAACAAAAACAAGACCAGGAGCTGACTGTGGATCAGATCATGAACTCCTTATTGCCAAATTCAGACCTCAGTTGAAGAAAGTAGGGAAAACCACTAGAGCATTCAGGTATGACCTAAATCAAATCCCTTATGATTATACAGTGGAAGTGAGAAATAGATTTAAGGGATTAGATCTGATAGACAGAGTGCCTGATGAACTATGGACGGAAGTTTGTGACATTGTACAGGAGACAGGGATCAAGACCATCCCCATGGAAAAGAAATACAAAAAAGCAAAATGGCTGTCTGAGGAGGCCTTACAAATGGCTGTGAAGAGAATAGAAGTGAAAAGCAAAGGAGAAAAGGAAAGATATAAGCATCTGAATGCAGAGTTCCAAAGAACAGCAAGGAGAGATAACAAAGCCTTCCTCAGCGATCAATGCAAAGAAATAGAGGAAAACAACAGAATGGGAAAGACTAGAGATCTCTTCAAGAAAATTAGAGACGCCAAGGAAACATTTCATGCAAGGATGGGCTCGATAAAGGACAGAAATTGTATGGACCTAACAGAAGCAAAAGATATTAAGAAGAGGTGGCAAGAACACACAGAAGAACTGTACAAAAAAGATCTTCCCAACCAAGATAATCACGATGGTGTGATTACTCACCTAGAGCCAGACATCCTGGAATGTGAAGTCAAGTGGGCCGTACAAAGCATCACTACAAACAAAGCTAGTGGAGGTGATGGAATTCCAGTTGAGCTATTTCAAATCCTGAAAGATGATGCTCTGAAAGTGCTGCACTCAATATGCCAGCAAATTTGGAAAACTCAGCAGTGGCCACAGGACTGGAAAAGGTCAGTTTTCATTCCAATCCCAAAGAAAAGCAATGCCAAAGAATGCTCAATGGAGTATTACTCAGCCATAAAAAGGAACACACTTGAGTCAGTTCTGATGAGGTGGATGAACCTAGAACCTATTGTACAGAGTGAAGTAAGTCACAAAGAGAAAGATAAATATCGTTTTCTAATGCATATATACAGAATCTAGAAAAATGGTGGTGAAGAATTTACTTACAGGGCAGCAATCTGGAAATAGACAAAGAGAATAGACTTATGGACATGGGGAGAGGGGAGGAGAGGGTGAGATGTATGGAAAGAGGAACGTGGAAACTTACATTACCATATGTAAAATACATAGCCAGTGGGAGTTTGCTGTATGGCTCAGGAAACTCAAACAGGGGCTCTGTAATAACCTAGAGGGGTGGGATGGGGAGGGAGATGGGACAGAGGTTCAAAAGGGAGGAGATATATGTATACCTATGGCTTATTCATGTTGAGGTTTGACAGAAAACAATAAAATTCTGTAAAGCAATTAACCTCCAATAAAAAAAAATAAATTAAAAAGAAATCTACCAGGTGCAAGAAAGAGAAGGCAGTTCAGTCATCTGTGTTTAGCACATGCCTGACTGCTATATTGTGCTGCGTAGAACACAGAAGTCTTTGGCCGTACTCATCCCCTCCTTCCTTCCTTTCCAAAATTCAGAAAATACATGTAAATTTCTCTTGCTGGTGAGCAAGGCCATAGAGATGTTAGAGTTGGTTGTGGTGGGTATACATGGCATCCCAATTCTGGTCTCCAGTTTCGAGTCAGTTGTGAAGAGACAGCAGTGTCAGTAGTAACAGCATCTCCCCATTTTCAAGATCAGAGTTAAAACTGTATACTATTGAGATAAATGGTCCAGTGATGGTTCCTTGACTTCCTTGTCAGTCCTCCCAACAGTTTTGTAAGCACTCCATTCACTTCACTAAATCCCTTTCAGTTGGAAATAACATTATGAATGTGTTCCCTTGTCTGGACTCTGACTGATGTGATTCCCCATGGTGAGGTAGGGAAGGGCCAAGATCCACTTTTCTTATGCTCCACTGCATCCCTAACAGCAAGCACAGGTCTGGCAGGAGCAGGTTCTCAGTTTTTGGCTAAATACATTGAAAGTTATGAGGTGAATGTGGACATACATACGCATATACATATAGTTAAATAATTCAAAAGATGCCATAAGGCTGTATATGGTCAAGAGCCACCTTTTCAGTAATGAGTGTTATATTGACATAGACTAATGGTTACTCTTGTCTACAGTGTCTATGGAAGATTCGATGCGTGCTAAGTTGCTTCAGTTGTGTCCGACTCTGTGCGACCCTTTGGACTACAGCCTGCCAGGTTCCCATCCTTGGATTTCTCCAGGCAAGAGCACTGGAGTGGTTTGTCGTGTCCTCCTCCAGGGAAGATTCGATGGAGAAGTCTTAATATGGAGAGACTGGATTCTGAGGGATAAGTAGAAATTGGATAGGGAAAGAAAAAAAGAGTGGGGCATTTTAGAATGAGTCCTTACTGCTAATATCACTATACACTGATGACTAATGTGTATTTGCTCCTGAAATGAGGATTAAGTTCCCTTTGAAATGCATATGGGGTTAAAAGTGAAGGGAAAAGGTCTTGGCATGATGTTCCTGGGTTTTGCCAAACCCTAATGTTGTGTTTGGAGCACTTCTCTGCCCTGTAGACCACAAGAATTCCCCTGTCCCCATCCCATACCCACATCAAGCATGTTTCTGAATCTTCTGGGAAGCCACACATTGAGCAGTCAGATGTCTGATCCCGCTTCAGAACAAGCTCGTGTTCAACCAGCAGAAATTTCCATTGGAAGCTTTTGCCCAGCATGTTGGCTAATAGCCTCTGGTCCCCCTGAGTTCCAGAAGTGGGTGAAAGGTTTGGTGGACAGATAGCTATTCATCTTACAGTGATTACAATGATAGTGATATGATTGAGAACTTCTCTACCTGCCAGTCAAGCTGGTCAGTGCCATCAGAAGGCCACAAGGTTTATGAGCTCTTCTTTGCATGGGATGCAACACAACCAACACAAGTTTCTCATTTCATGGTTTAGCTATAACAATAAGTGACTATTGCCTTTTAAAAATGGAATATAGGGAAATTTTGGAATTGTGTTAAGTAAACAAGCAAAAGTTTACAATAATTTGTAGTCCAGACGTCAGATTGACTGGGAATAATCAAGTTAATCAGAGATGCAGTTGTATAAGACAGACAGCAAAAGTCTGTAGAAGCTTTTCAAGGTTGCAAAACCTGTTCTTACATCACATTCAGGTTAACAAAAGGAGTCGATGAGTGAAGCAAAAGCTGTGTGTCTTCTCTACATCTTCTAAGAAGGCACCTGAACACTTGAGAAGATGAATAACTGAGGGCTAGGCTGTTTCTCTGGACCCTCAGACTTTAACTGACGTGAATTTTCTTTCTCTCTCTTGTGTTTAAATGAAGTCAAGTTTGTATACTAATGGCTTAAAATTAGGAAACTCCTAATTGTAGGGGAGAAATACGGGAATCCAAAGCTGCCATTTTTGGTATGCTCTAAGACTTTGCTTTGCTCTTTAAGCTAATCCGCCATTCTATTGGGCTGTTGATTACATTTCTTAATCTCTCTAAACTTCAGTTTCCTCATCTGTAAAGCCCTTCTAGTAAGGTTAAATGAGAAAATATTGCTTAGCCCAGAACCTGACATGGAGTAGACCCTTAGTAAACATCAGTCACACTTAAACTGTTATATCAACATATGGAAGGCTATCAGAGAACTGATTAGAGACCATAAATCTTGGAATGACTTCTGGTCTTGGCCCTTGGCTTGTTGTGTAACTTCAGTCACTTGTTAAGTCCAGGGGTGGGGAGAGACGGGACTTGGCATGACAGCAGGTTATATGATAAGGGTTTGGAGGGGGTGTGATTGACCAGAAACTCCATAGGATATAGGTAGATTGCTCACCAGAGTGATTCAGTCTGAAGCTGAGTAGGTTTGTAGGATCTATAATAGGGAGGTGGTGGCTTGAGCACCAGGCTTTGAGAAGAATAGGGACAAGCTAGAGTATGAATGGGGTGATGAATGTTCTCTGAACAGTATTTCCTGAGATCTAGTAAAGGGATGGAGAGATAGATTTGGGGAAGTGAGGGAGAGGGTAACTGACTCAAGCTTCCAGTAATCTGAGGCTTGTTCCAGGTTAAAACACACTTGTTCCTTGGAAGAAAAGGTATGATAAACCTAGTCAGCATGTTAAAAAAGCAGAGACATCACTTTTCCAACGAAGGTTAGTATAGTCAAAGCTATGGTTTTTCCAGTAGATAGATATGAGAGTTGGACCATAAAGAAGGCTGAACAGGGAAGAATTGATACTTTTGAACTGTGGTCCTGGAGAAGACTCTTGACAGTCCCTTGGACAGTAAGGAGATCAAACTGGTCCATCCTAAAGGAATTCAACCTTGAATATTCATTGAAAGGACTGATGCTGAACCTGAAGCTCCAATACTTTGGCCACCTGATGCAAAGAGCCAAATCATTGGAAGAGACCCTGATGATGGGAAAGATTGAGAGCAGGAGAAGAAGGGGGCAACAGAGGATGAAATGATTGGATGGCATCACCAACTCAATGGACATGAACTTGAGCAAGCTCTGGGAGATGGTGAAGGACAGGAATGCCCGGCGTGCTGCAGTTCATGCGGTTGCAAAGAGTCTGACATGATTGCGTGACTGAAGAACAACCACCAGGGTAAATGCTAAGACTACTGGGTGGAAGTCCTGGGGAATCATTTTTAGCTTTGTTGTCAGTTGGGATGAGAGTGGTGGAACCTTCTGGAAATTAGCAGTGGACTGGGCTATCTTCCAATGCAAAATCGCTAGAACTTTTAAGTTGGGCAGGCTGGTTCCCAGGGAAGCTGAGGAAAGTTCCTGATTAGTAGCATTTGGGAGGGATTCTTAGTATAGTCTTGTGGGTGGAAGTGATAGCCAAGGAAGACTTTCCCAGGAAAAGTCCCCAAGAAGGAGCAGACATTAGGCAGACCCAGTTGCAGATTTGGGTGGGAAGAAGAACCAGGAAGGATAGAGAGCAGGATGAGGGCTGAGAACTGCAAGTGTAGCTGGCATAGGTGTGATGGGGAGTGAATAGTGGGGACTGCAGACCTTTCAGGGCTTTTTGTATTATCTTGAGGAGCTAGGACTTTATTCTGAAGGTATGGGAGGCCCCAGGAAGGCTTTAAGCAAGGGAATGACATGGACCGAGGACGTTATACAAGGATTACTCTCACTATTAAGAGCCTAAATAAAAGAAGAGAATCAACCTTTACTGAGAACCCACAGTGAAGTGGGTGCTTCAGAAAAGTGGTATCATCCCCCATTCACAATCACCCTCTGAATGCATGTCATAATCAAGGGCATTGAGGACCAGAGAGGTTAAGTGATTGTCTCAACATTGTCCAGTTATTAAATAAGTAAGCAAAGACTCAAAAGAAAATGCATCTCATCTCAAAGTCTGTGGTTTGTTCCACTTCAGTAAAAATAGAAAAAATGGCTTTCTTGAAAACATAATCAAATCTCAAATCCTAGAAAGAATATTATTGGTCAAAAAAAAAAAAAGAACATTACTTGTCTATTCTATAAGACTGTGATACATACACACCAAAGGGTGCCTAGCTGTGAACAATTCTCCTTTCACATGACCTGCTGCCATAAGACCCTCTTTCTTCTGGCTGGTGATAGACAAAAGACTGACACTCTTCCCAGGAATTTGGGACTGGGATTCTGAGGTAGCCAATTTGTGTTTCTATGTAGCTGGACACTTGGTTTACTAAGGTGCAGCCACATCCCCTCATGTGGTGAAGAAGCAAAGGAAATGGGCAGTAGAGAGAGAAGAATGCAGATATATAAGCAGAGAGGAGACACAGAGATGGTCCTCCCCAGACTTCCCAGTTCCTCTTACAGTCCGTCTAAATTTCCTGAGACCCCCAGTACCATCATGACATACTTCTCTTGGTTTAAGCTAGCTGGAGTTAATTTCTGTTCAAATGGGAAGAAATGGATTCATCAGAGTTCCTGAGAGAGCTGAGAAAGGCAGACAGTGAGAGAATGTGGACTCCGCTGCCTTAGGGGCTGAAAATGGTGGAGAGACCAGCTATGCCTTCTCATCGTGCCTGAGAGAGTTACTAACCTTGTGAAATGCCTGGGTTTATCATGAGAACAGAGAAGACAGTGGGGTCTGAGAACATCCTGGTGTGGTGTTCCATTGAGACCTTGCACAGGGAGGTGGTGGGGCCCAGGCAAAGAGGAGAACGAGGGATGGAGGCAGGACAATTGTGGGGAAGAGATGGACCTATTTCAAGCCCCAGAAGGCAGGTTTAAGCCAAGGTTAATAAGCCTAAGAGAGGTCAGGCTAAGTCTAAGGTTAATAAGTCTAAGAGAGTCTAATTGAAGTCAGAGGCTTAACTAATATAATACTGCAAAGTTCTATTTACTTTAGTTTTCAAAGTTTATTTTTAATTGGAGGATAATCACTTTACAATGTTGTGTTGGTTTCTGTCATACAACAATTTGAATTAGTCATAAGTATACACATGTCCCCTCCCTCTTGACATTCCCTCCCACCCCCCACCCCACCCCTCTAGGTTGTCACAGAGAACCAGGTTGAGCCCCCTGTGTTATATATACAGTAACTTCCCATTAGCTATCCATTTTACGTATGGAAATGTATATATTTCAGTGCTGTTGGGATGAATTGAAAGACTAGTATTTTATTTTATTTTAAAAGAAGCAATGCAGGAAAATATTCTTATAAAAATCTAAGTTATAAATATATGTGGAGTTAGAAAAAAGGAAAGCACCCCCACCTTCATCACCAAATATCTAAAAATGAAATTCCAGGTGGAAGCTGGCCAAGCCCTGAGGGTGAAGTGTCCCTGGCCGCAAGAAGCAGGTGAGAGATGAGCACACAGCACTGTTCTTCCTCCTGGGGGAAGCAGTAGTAATGTTTATGGCAGGATTTGCTTTTAGTTAGCATCCAACAAGCATCAAAAAGGTCAAAAAGGGTGCATGTTCAGTTGTGTCTGACTTTTTGTGAACCTATGGACTGTAACCCTCTGAGCTCCTCTGTCCGTGGAATTTTCCAGGCAAGAATACCGGAGTGGGTTGCCATTTCCTAGTCCAGGAGATCTTCCCGACCTAGGGATTGAACCTTTGTCTCTTGCATCTCCTTCATTGGGAGGCAGATACTTTAACACTATGCCACCTGGGAAGCATATGTGAAGCATTATTTGCTGTCTCATAAAATACTTTTGCTTATTTTTTGAGAGAAAGGTGCAGAGATTTCTTATATATTCCCTGCCCGCCCGCCCCCCCCCACCTTCAAAGTCTCCTCCATTATCAATATCTCCCACCAGAGTGGTACATTTGTTACAACAGATGAACCTCCATCAAAACATCCTAGTTACCCACAGTCCATAGTTTAAATTCATTCCTGGTGGTGTAGATTCTAAGGTTTGTACAAATGTATAAGGACATGTATCCATCATTACAGGGTCATGCAGAGTATTCTCACTGCCCTAAAAATCCTCTGTGCTCCACCTTTTTATCCCTATCCCCACTCCCAACCCTTAGCAACCACTGATCTTTTTACTTTCTCCATAGTTTTGCCTTTTCCAAAGCATCATATAGTTGGAATCCTATCCTGGAGCAGGATTCTCAGCCTCCTCATCTCTTCCCCACAGTCGTACAGGCAAGAGAGAGAGGCCCCTGTGCCCACCAACCTCCATGCTGCCCTGCTCCCGGCCCCACCCAGACTAGCCCCTGCTTCAAGGAAGCAGGTGGAGCTAGTGGTTGCTTATTCCCAAAATCCCACTTTGTTGCCTGGCAACCAAGCCTTTTCAACTATTTCTGAGTAAGTCATTGGGAAAGGGACCATCAGAAGTTTGAATTTTTGTCTTTTGACAACTATTCTGATACGGAGTTTTCGCTATACTGATATGTATCAATATATCTCTATATGGAAGGTTTTGCTCAGTTTGAAGGACTAGCCAGTTGGGACTGGCTGGGTGAACCTTTTCATATTGTTCATGTTCATGGAATTCTCACAGCAAGAATACTGCAGTAGTTTGCCATTCCCTCCTCCATAAAGAGGCTGAGCACCAAAAAACTGATGCTTTCAAATTGTGCTAGAGAAGACTCTTGAGAGTCCTTTGGATTACATGGAGATCAAACCAGTCATTCCCAAAGGAAATCAACTCTGAATATTCATTGGAAGGACTGATGCTGAAGCTGAAGCTCCAATATTTTGGCCACCTGATGCGAAGAGCCAACTCCTTGGAAAACACCTTGATGCTGGGAAAGATTGAAGGCAAAAGAAGACAGCAGCAGAGGATGAGATGGTTAGATAGCATCACCAATTCAATGGACATGAGTTTGAGCAAGATCTGGGAGATAGTGAAGGACAGGGAAGCCAGATGTGCTGAAGTCCATTGGGTCGCAAAGAGTTGGACACAACTTAGCGACTGAACAATAACAACAGGTGGACCTTGCGTTTGTCTAGGGGAGATCTTGGGCTTCAGAAAACTGTTAGCAGCCAGCACAGGAGGTATCGCCAGAGTTCAGTTTGTTTATTTATTGATTTAAAAATGAATGTTTTAAAAACTAAGACAAAATTTTTAGACAAAAATAAATAAAAGCCTCTCTCTTTCCTTGCCCCCAGTCCCAGTGAATATTTATGTCCCCACCCCTAATTACGTGTCAAAATTCTAACCCCAACAGTGATTAGGAGGTGGGCCTTTGAAAGATACTTAAGTCATGAGGGAAGAGCCCTTATATTAGTGCTCTTACATAAGAGAGACTTCAGCCCCTTCCACCATGTGAGAACACAGCAAGAAAAAGGTACCAGCTATGAAGCAGGATGAGGACTCTTACCAGAAGACGACTCTGCTGATGCCTTGGTATCCTTGGGGATGGAAATTGACGATCCTTGGGAGTGGAGGTTGATAATTCTACGCCTCTTACAGCAGGTTTTATTAGATAACATTTCTCACTGAAATGCAAAGAAGAGGAAGGAAAATTTGCGAGATGTGAATGCTATGAGAATGAACTATTTGGAGCCCTGGCAAAATTCCTGCATTTGACCTCTGTCCTTTGCTATTCAGAAGTTGATTTTCCAGCTTTGGCATCACCCTTCTTTTTTCCCCCCAGGTATCTGACTCTTGGACATTTTGTTATCTGAGGCTCTTTTCTATCAGAGGAAAAAGAGAAGGTTTATTACAAGCCAAGCCATCTTGCTGTTTACTAACCACTGAAGATTTGTTATGGCAACACGCCAGTGCTAATGTACTCAATTTAAGGTTTGGGATTACATGTAAATTTGGGGTCAAGCTAACAACTGAGAGTAGAGATGGGAATAAAGATGGGAGGGGAGGAGCAGGGTGTGGCAGAGCAGGGCAGTGGTGGGCGGTGGAGGATGGGAAATAGACAGAGGAGGCTGTGAGGCGACAGTCTCAGGGGCTCAGCTGCTGGAATCACACCTACTATAGAAACAGTGAGAGTCCTAACAGAAGAGAGGCATTAGTCCCTCACAGTTGGCTTGTAGAATCTGTGGGGCAGTTAGTTACTCAGGCTGGAAATAGGGGGGTTAAAAAGTTGGGAGAAGTGAATGAGAGAAAACTCTTGCCCTGCTGAAGAGGGTGGAGGGCTCAGCCTGGGGGTTGTTGTGAGTGCAGACTTTCTCCAAGCTGATTAAATGGAATTAACTCCACAGCCTGGGATCTTACAACCTCCTGTTGCTCTCGTCTGTCCAGACCCTTGTTCTACCTCTTCAGAGCCTCCTGGAACCCTGAGGAATTTATTAATGAGGTCCAATTACGGGAAATTTCAGGTTTTTAATAAACTTCGGATGCACAGCTGAAGGGCTCGACTCAACCCCCCTGAGAAAATGTACATTACACAAGATTTCAGATGAACTGTACCCTTAATCTCCCTACCGATTCTCCCATCCAGCCCTCTCTCCACTTCCCATCATCCGTAACATCTCCGCCCTTGCTCCCTGGTTTCCCCTCTGGCCTCATCTTCCCTCCCCCAGGTTTCACAGAGCGCGGTGGACTTCAGGTGCTCCTTATTTTAAAAAGAGCAGAACGCATAGAGCGCTGCTAACTGATGGTGCTGGTTGGAGTCTGTCCAACCCTCCCCAGCTCTAATTTGTGGCTTTCTTTCCTAGGTGTACTGGAAAGACTTTTCCTGGCCATTTCCACCCTTGGTGACTGCTAGCAAACAATCTTTGTTTCCTCTTTGAGGATATTTTTGAAGACAGATTAGAGGCTTGAAAAAAAAAAAAAAAACAAAAAACTTGGAATAACTCTTTAAACAGGTTTTCCAAACACTGGAGGAAGGAAACAAAGGAGGTGGGTGGGAGCATCAACCCTGAATAATGTTCTATTTCTCATCCTGTGTTGCCTGGGGCCCTGCGCGGCTTGGGTTCTCCTCAGCCTGTGGAAACGTTGCGAACTTCCGGGGCTTGGTCTCTGCAGAGGCGGCTCTTCACCCTGGGAGAGACGGGCCCTCCACCAGCTGCTGTGGGAATGGCACATCTGGCATTCCGGCAGCCACTTCCTCTCCAGGGAGAAGCCTGGGCTCCACCCTGTGTGGTTTCACAAAGTGATGCTGGGACTCCTGGGAAGGGCAGGAGCGGTTGTGAGCTGTGAACATCCTCCCAAGGTCCTGTGGGGTCTGCAGGCTCTGCTCAGCTGATTAAACAGTCTGCATCTGGGGCAGACATTTAAAGGGACCATTGCATGGCATGGCCAGATTATTCATAGCTGAAGATTGTATTTAACAAGGTAGAAAGCCCAGTTTAAAAAATAAAGAAAAAAGCAGCAGCATAGAGGTAGACTGGAATATTGGTCTTCAGAGGTAGTAGCCTCTTAAAGCAGTCCCCATCCACTCTAGCTGGCAGGGGTGTCTTCAATATGCCTCCATTCTTTTGGTTGCAGGTGGCAGGAAAACAACGTGATCGAGGAGGGCATTTACCAGCTCCTGAAATCACAGGGGAAATATAGTTCATGTGAAAGTCGTTCAGTTGTGTCTGACTCTTTGCGACCCCATGGACTGTAGCCCGCCAGGATCCTGTCCATGGGATTCTCCAGGCAAGAATGCTGGAGTGGGTTGCCATTTCCTCCTCCAGGGGTTCTTCCCAACCCTGGGATCGAACCCAGGTCTCCTGTATTGCAGGCCAAGTCTTTACCATCTGAGCTACCAGGGAAGTACAGAAATATAGCCAGGTCTCAGAAATGAATAGAAACTGGGGTGTGCTAAATTGGGGCTGTACTAGTTCTCAACCGCTGTTAAAAATTATATAAACTCGTGAAAAAATTGAATTAAACACAAAGGTAGTAAATTCGTAAAACTCATCACTTCCTGATAATTTTACTGCTCTTTACTATTATCTCTGCTCTTGACATTCCTTATATCTATTGTATGTGTCTGGTGGAAACACTATAGAATGGTGTGCTGTGGCTCATCCCTTTCCAACTCTGTTTTTCTGTGATGTTAAGTTCGAAGCTTGGAATTGGCCATGGTGGAAGCCTTTGCACCATAGAAATTCTCAAATGCTATAAATCTGGGCTTGATCTACAGTACAGCTTTGTTGTTTGTCTAGAATCTAGACTGAAGGACATGCAAATTAAATTTAAAAGTAAGTCACATTTGTAGTTGTTCCATTGTGAATGGCATTCAAAAAAATGAGAATATAATTCCTTCCATTTTTGAAAACTATTCTCTGTGGTCCTTGATCTAGGACAGATCTGCACATGGCCACCTACTTAGAACATATATCATTAGTTGTGCCTAGCCGGTAGGAACTTTATTGTTTTTATTTATTTAAAATTTAAAAAAACTTACTATTATTATTTTTTGGCCATGCTGTGATGCATGCAGGATCTTCATTCCTCCACCAGGGAAATTGATCTGGTGCCCCCAAGAGTGGACGCACAGAGCAGTAACCACTGGGAAGCCAGGGAATTCCTAGAACTTTGTTTTTATTGCCTGTGTTTTACTTGGAGGAGAGACAACCATTATCCTCTCCACTGTACTGCATCGCTTTACTTGTTGGTGGGAGAGAGATTTGTATTATCTTGGTGCCTCTCAAACCACATCATTATACACGTATATAATACCACACCATTATATGTGTCTCTCTGTGTGTATGTGTGTCTATCCTCATTCGGGCTTCCCTGGTGGCTCAGACAGTAAAGAATCTGCCTGCAATGTGAGAGACCTGGGTTTGATCCTTGCATCAGGAAGATCCCCTGGAAAAGGGAATGGCAACCCACTCCAGTTTTCTTACCTAGAGAATTCTGTGGACAAAGAAACCTGGCAGGTTACAGTCCATGGAGTCGCAAAGAGTGAGACACAACTTTCACTTCCATTACTTTTCACATATGCTCATTTATACCATAAACATTTAAAATAATCTCATTTAATTCTTAAAACTAAATGCTTTTCTTAGAAGTGTATTGCTAAAAAAAAAAAAAAAAAGAAGAAGTGTATTGCTTTTCTTGTTGGTAAGACAGAGACTTGCAGGTTATCTTGAAGAGAAAGTCAAGGTGTTAGTCCAGTTCAGTTCAGTTCAGTCGCTCAGTCGTGTCCGACTCTTTGCAACCCCATGAATCACAGCACGCCAGGCCTCCCTGTCCATCACCGACTCCCGGAGTTCACTCAGACTTGCTTCCATCGAGTCAGTGATGCCATCCAGCCATCTCATCCTCTGTCATCCCCTTCTCCTCCTGCCCCCAATCCCTCCCAACATCAGAGTCTTTTCCAATGAGTCAACTCTTCATATGAGGTGGCCAAAGTACTGGAGTTTCAGCTTTAGCATCATTCCTTCCAAAGAAATCCCAGGGCTGATCTCCTTCAGAATGGACTGGTTGGATCTCCTTGCAGTCCAAGGGACTCTCAAGAGTCTTCTCCAACACCACAGTTCAAAAGCATCAATTCTTCGGCGCTCAGCCTTCTTCACAGTCTAACTCTCACATCCATACGTGACTACTGGTGACCCTCAAATTCCAAGCCAGTATCTATCTCCATTCCAAAGTCCATTCTAAAGGAGGTCAGTCCTGGGTGTTCTTTGGAAGGACTGATGCTAAAGCTGAAACTCCAATACTTTGGCCACCTCATGCGAAGAGTTGACTCATTGGAAAAGACTCTGATGCTGGGAGGGATTGAGGGCAGGAGGAGAAGGGGACAACCGAGGATGAGATGGCTGGATGGCATCACCAACTTGATGGACATGAGTTTGAGTGAACTCGGGGAGTTGGTGATGGACAGGGAGGCCTAGCATGCTGCAATTCATGGGGTTGCGAAGAGTCGGACATGACTGAGCAACTGAAATGAACTGAACTGAACTGATCTATCTCCAAAGAGTCAGACAGCAGACTTGATGTGTATATATTTGTTCTCTTTCAGAACCTTTGGCCTACAGTCTTTATTATCACTATTTTCCACTGATGCTAATAGACAGACTTGGCCCTCTTTCCCAACTTGGGTCATGAGGAGAGTAGTTTATGAAGTTCTTGTTCAGAATCCTGCCTACAGATAATATTATCTTTAAAGTTCCTTGAAGGAGAGCTCTTCTGCTGGGATGGTGTGAGTTCTCCATGGATTGTCCCAGCTGGTGGGGCAAGGCAGGGCAGGGCGGGGGAGATGATCATACGCAGGTCAAGCAACCCAGGACTACTGAAGGGAAGGGGTTACTGAACCCATTACTCTGCAAAGAGATCAACCCAGTCAATCCTAAAGGAAATCAGTCCTGAATATTCATTGGAAGGACTGATGCTGAATCTGAAGCTCCAATACTATGGCCACCTGATGCAAAGAGCCAACTCATTTGGAAAGACTCTAATGCTGGGAAAGATTGAAGGCAGGAGGAGAGGGGGATGACAGAGGATGAGATTGTTGGATGGTATCACCAACTCAATTGACATGAGTTTGAGCGAGCTCCAGGAGAGGGTGAAGGACAGGGAACCTGGTATGCTGCAGTCAATGGGGTCACAAAGAGACAGACAAGACTGATCAACTAAACAATTACAACTCTGCCTCCATACTATTTCACTGAAACCATTTAAAGGGCAGCATACAAAAGGAAGACTTAAAAAAAAAACACCATAATTTTGTTGAAGTATACATTCCAATACTTTATCTCACTCTTTCCTTCTATACTGAAAGTTGATTCTTCTTACTCAGTTGTCCAGGCATATGCAAAAACAAACAAACAAGCATTTTGTTTTAGATATTGAAGCTTGCTAAAACTCTCCATTCATCTTCTCTTCTGAGTAAGACCTTTTTTTTTTTTTTTTAAATAAAAATGTTTTAAATATCTCCCACAATGATTTCAAGGCATCACTTTTCAGACATTTGGTTTTTGGTTTTATGACAAGTTGCTCAATTGTATCTGACTGTTTGTGACCCCCATGGACTGCAGCATGCCAGGCTTCCCTGTCCATCACCAGCTCCCAGACCTTACTCAAACTCATGTCCATTGAGTTGGTGATGCCATCCAACCATCTCATCCTCTGTTGTCCCTTTCTCCTCCTGCCTTCAATCTTTCCCAGCATCAGGTGGGAAATGTTCAAATGAGTCAGTTCTTTGCATCAGGTGGCCAAAATATTGGAGCTTCAGGTTCAACATCAGTCCTTCCAATGAATATTCATTTCCTTTAGGATTGACTGGTTTGATCTCCTTGCAGTCCAAGGGACTCTCAAGCGTCTTCCCCAATACCACAGTTGAAAAGCGTCAGTTCTTTGGCATTCAACTTTCTTTATAGTCCAACTCTCACATCCATTCATGACTATTGGAAAAACCATAGCTTTGACTAGATGGACCTTTGTTGGCAAAGTAATGTCTCTGCTAATTAATATGCTGTTTAGGTTTGTCAGAGCTTTTCTTCCAAGGAGCATGCGTCTTTTAATTTCATGGCTACAGTCACCATCTGCAGTGATTTTGGAACCCAAGAAAATAAAATCTGTCACTGTTCCCAGTGTTTCCCCATCTATTTGCCATGAAGTGATGGAACAGATGCCAAGATCTTCGTTTTTTGAATGTTGACTTTTAAGCCAGCTTTTTCAGTCTCCTTTTTCACTTTCATCAAGAGGCTCTTCAGTTCCTCTTTGCTTTTTTCCATAAGGGTGGTGTCGTCTGCATATCTGATGTTACTGATGTTTCTCCTGGCAGTCTTGATTCCAGCTTGTGCTTCATCCAGCCTGGCATTTCGCATGATGTACTCTGCATATAGGTTAAATAAGCAGAGTGACAAGATACAACCGTGATGTACTACTTTCCCAATTTGGAACCAATCCATTGTTCCATGTCCGGTTGCTTCTTGACTTGCATACATGTTTCTCAGGAGGCAGGTAAGGTGGTCTAGTATTCCCAGCTCTTTAAGAATTTTCCACAGTTTGTTGTGATCCACATAGTCAAAGGCTTTGGCATAGTCAATAAAGCAGAAGTAGATATCTTTCTGGAACTCTCTTGCTTTTTCTATGATCTAACAGATGTTGGCAATTTGATCTCTGGTTCCTCTGCCTTTTCTAAATTCAGCTTGAACATCTGGAAGCTCTAGGTTCACGTACTGTTGAAGCCTCTTTTGGAGAATTTTGAGCCTTGCTTTGCTAGTGTGTAAGATGAGCGCAATTGTGTAGTAGTTTGATCATTCTTTGGCGTTGCCTTTCTTTGGGATTGGAATGAAAACTGACCTTGTCCAGTACTGTGGTCATTGCTCAGTTTTCCAAGTTTGCTGGCATATTGAGTGCAGAACTTTCACAGCATCATCTTTCAGAATTTGAAATAGCTCAGCTGGAATTCCATCACCTCCACTAGCTTTGTTTGTAGTGATGCTTCCTAACCACCCCTGCCGTTGACTTTGCATTTCAGGATGACCTGGCTCTAGGTGAGTGTTCAGGCCACCGCGGTTATCTGGATCATTAAGATCTTTTGTGTGTAAAACTTCTGTGTATTCTTGCCACCTTTTCTTAATATCTTCTGCTTCTCTTAGGTCCATATCATCTCTGTCCTTTATTGTACCCACCTTTGCATGAAATGTTCTGTTGGTATCTCTAATTTTCTTAAAGAGATCTCTAGTCTTTCCCATTCTATTGTTTTCCTCTATTTCATTGCACTGATTACTGAATAATGCTTTCTTATCTCCCCTTGCTATTCTTTGGAACTCTGCATTCAGATGAGTATATCTTTCCTTTTCTCCTTTGCTTTTAGCTTCTCTTCTTTTCTCAGCTATTTGCAAGGCTTCCTCAGACAACCATTTTGCCTTTCTGCATTTCTTTTTCTTGGGGATGGTCTTGATCACTGCCTCCTGTACAATGTCATGAACCTCTGTCCTTTCAGCCTTTGTGACAAAGGGCAGCTCTAATTATTTTCTAAAGTTTTTAAAAAACGATTTGGCCTTTCTTCCTTGCTGATTTCTCCCTTCTCTGAATTTTAGAAAGTTTGTGGTCAGTGCTCCGTGGTTTGTTTCTGTTTGTTTCTTGTGTGGGGTTCTTTTCTACCCTCAAGCAAAGTATAAGTTATGGAAAGCAAAGATAATAACGTTACTTTTCTGTCCCTTAACATCTGCTAAAGTGCCAGAAAAGTAGTTAACATTCAAAGTGACCTTGTTGATTTGCTGGCTTATTGGCTGCCAGCTGTAAGAACTCTTCTTCCTTCTAGCGTCTGGACACTTCTGACATGCCCCTTTTCATGTACTGACAATGGGACAAATCAAATGAAAAAGCTTATTAGAATTGTGGACAAAGTAAAGGTGTCTTAGCTCTGAGTGATATTCTGAAATATCTCTTCTGAATGAAATTCTTGACTATTAGATATGAATGTTTAACATCTGTTTTATCTACTCATAAATTCCCTCAACTCCTGTCCTTACTATTTGGTCATTACCAATGTGGACAAAGAATGTTAACTGCCATTCCAGTAAACATGAATGTTGCCAACCATTAAGATACAAAAAAAAAAGTAAGAAAAAGACTTCCTTAGCAGTCTACTTGTTAAAACTCCATGTTTCCACTGCAGGGGCCAAGGGTTTGATCGATGGCCTGGGAAGTAAGATCTCACATGCTTTTGGTGTGGCCAAAAGTTTAAAAAAAAATTAGCTACTGCAGCTTCCAGCCCTCCCCACCCACTCCAGTGTGCCATGAGGGGAGTTCAGGATGGAGAAAACCAGAGTACTGGCCCTATATAGTAAAGATGTCTATCAGAGAAATAATTTCAATGAGCCCAGACTCTCGCAACGTCCCATACATAGAAAAGCACTAAAATCTTTAACTTGAGATGTCTGCTTTTTTTGTGATTAGCAGTCATCTTTTGATATTTGACTACAGGTTTGTTTGTTTGTTTATTTCAGGAAAAACTACTCTATATCCTGGTTTTCCCCTAACATCTTTAAAACAGGTACTCAGAGCTATGTAAGAGGCTGTCTCCTGGCCTAAAGTACTCAGTAATGTCCCTGAACAAAACATTCTCAGCTTTTAGGTTGTATGTTTTGTCAGTTGACACCATGTTTTGAATTTGCTGAGGTTCTAAGTAAGAAATGTTACTATCATGGGCTTCCAAGTAAATTTATCAGATTAAAAACTTTTTTAAATCCATGGACTAAGGACGACTTTTTACTTTATAACTCATGACTAATGAATGGTTTGGCTGAGTTATTTCAGTAGAGTTCAGTATAGTTCAGTCGTTCAGTCATGTCTGACTCTTTGTGACCCCATGGAATGCAGCATGCCAGGCCTTCCTGTCCATCGCCAACTCCCAGAGTTTACTCAGACTCATGTCCATTGAGTTGGTTATGCCATCCAACCATCTCATCCTCTGTTGTCCCCTTCTCCTCCTCTGTCGTCCCCTTCTCCTCCTGCCCTCAATCTTTCCCAGCATCAAGGTCTTTTCCAGTGAGTCATTTCTTTGCATCAGGTGGCCAAAGTATTGGAGTTTCAGCTTCAGCATCAGTCCTTCTAATGAATATTCAGGACTGATTTCCTTTAGGATGGACTGGTTGGATCTCTTTGCAGTCCAAGGGACTCTCAAGAGTCTTCTCCAACACCACAGTCCAAAAGCATCAATTCTTCAGTGCTCAGTTTTCTTTATAGTCTCACATCCATATGTGACCACTGGATAAACCATAGCCTTGACTAGATGGACCTTTGTTTGTAAAATAATGTCTCTGCTTTGTTGGTCATAACTTTTCTTCCAAGGAGAAAACATCTTTTAATTTCATGGCTACAGTCACCATCTGCAGTGATTTTGGAGCCCAAGAAAATAAAGTCTGACACTGTTTCCACTATTTCCCCATCTATTTGCCATGAAATGATGGGACCAGATGCCATGATCTTCGTTTTCTGAATGTTGAGCTTTAGGTCAACTTTTTCACTCTCCTCTTTCAATTTCATCAAGAGACTCTTTAGTTCTTCTTCACTTTCTGCCATAAGGGTGGTGTCATCTGCATATCTGAGGTTGTTGATATTTCTCCCAGCAGTCTTGATTCCAGCTTGTGCTTCTTCCAGCCCAGTGTTTCTCATGATGTACTCTGCATAGAAGTTATATAAGCAGGGTGACAATATACAGCCTTCATGTACTCCTTTTCCTATTTGGAACCAGTCTGTTGTTCCATCTCCAGTTCTAACTGTTGCTTCCTGACCTGCATGCAGATTTCTCAAGAGGCAGGTCAGGTGGTCTGTTATTCCCATCTTTTCAAAAATTTTCCAGAGTTTGTTGTGGTCCACACAGTCAAAGGCTTTGACATAGTCAATAAACAGAAATAGATGTTTTTCTGGAACTTTCTTGCTTTCTCGATGATCCAGCGGATGTTGGCAATTTGATCTCTGGTTCCTCTGCCTTTTCTAAATTCAGCTTGTACATCTGGAACTTCACAGTTCACATGCTGTTGAAGCTTGGCTTGGAGAATTTTGAGCAGTATTTTACTAACATGTGAGATGAGTGCAATTGTGTGGTAGTTTGAGCATTTTTAGCATTGCCTTTCTTTGGGATTAGAATAAAAACTGACCTTTTCCAGTCCTGTGGCCGCTGCTGAGTTTTCCAAATTTCCTGGCATATTGAATGCAACGCTTTATAATTCAAGGTGCACTATTTTGTTTTCATATAGTTGAAAGGACTAAAGCATTTGCCTTCTAAAAATAATCCAAAAAAACCCCATAAAGCATGGTAATACATTCAAGTGTCTAACAAGACAATTTTAAAAGAATTTTTTTAAATAAATCTCTGTAACCAATAACTTCATATTTGGTATTTAACAAAGTGATAAAGTTCATGACAGTATTCTCCTTTATTTATAAATATAGGATATGATGGGATTTGGAAAATCAACCCAAGTGTACTGAATCAGCACTTAAATAGATCTTTCATACCCATGAATTAGCATTTATGTGAGATAATATTGGATTCGTTCTTATGGAAATCCCAAGTTGGCCTGGGTAGTGTGGGCACTGGATATAGACTTCTTTCATAACAGGACAACTACACTAACATTTACTAAGTGGCTACTATGAGCAGTATTCCCATAAAGCTATTAATCAGATAAAATATTGGTTTCAAAGATCCACTGAAATTAGGATATAAAGGAAGATATGGCTTTAATACCAATTGTGTGTGTGCATGTGTGTCTGTGTGCTCAGATGTGTCCCACTCTTTGCGACCCCATGGACTGGAGCCTGCCAGGTTTCTCTGTCCATGGAATCTTCCAGGCAAGAATGCTGGAGTGAGTTGCCATTTCCTACTCCAGGGGATCTTTCCAACCCAGGGATCGAACCTGAATCTCTTGCATCTCCTGCATCAGCAGGTGGATTTTTTTTTTTTTTTTAACCACTGTACCACTTGGGAAGCCCCCTTATATCAATAAAGTGAAAGTGTTAGTCACTTAGTCATATCTGACTCTTTACAACCCTATGGAATGTAGCCCACCAGGCTCCTCTGTCCATGGAATTCTCCAGGCCACAATATTGGAATGGATTGCCATGACCTTCTCCAGGTGATCTTCCCAACCCAGGGATGAAACCTGGGTTTCCTACATTAGAGGCAGAATCTTGACCATCTGAGCCACCAGGAAAGCTCCAGTAAGGAAGTATTTATTGAGTATTTACTGTGTACCAAGAACTGTAGTATCACCTTACATTTGTGATTATAGATGAGCAAACTGAAGCTCAGAGAGGTTAAGATCATTTGTTTAAAGCCAGGGTTTGTAGTCAGGTCTAACTCCAAATCTGAGCTTTCTTTTGCATCTAATTGCCTCCCATGTGACTGAAACCACTGTTTCTTGTTCTGCTAGGATACTTCTCCCTTTCATTCATTGGGGATGAGATTATGATCTGGGAAGGAGTGTCACCCACAGATATATTGGGTGGAGAGTGAAGAGCTCAGATCTTAGCAAAGGCCAAAATATCCTGTGGATGGGAATTTTAGTTCCTTGACTTACAGGAATTTTGAGTGAATTGGCATTGGTATTTGTAAGAAGTGGTTTGAGCTTTTCAGATGAAAGGCTTTAGGTAAGTATTAAGTGTGGCTATTAGAGACTGGCATGGAATTTTATATGAAGGAGAGTGCTTGTTAATTAAAAGATAGCTACTCATTTGGAGATTTGTTTTCTAGTTTAATCTCTTATTGGTTCTATAATAAGGGCTAGAAAAGTGCCTAAAGTTTTATTACAAAGACTCAAAAGCTAAGTTTGCATGTCCTGGATGATAGACTTTCAGTTCACTTCAGTTCAGTCGCCCAGTTGTGTCCGACTCTTTGTGACCCCATGAATCACAGCGCACCAGGCCTCCCTGTCCATCACCAACTCCCAGAGTTCACTCAAACTCACGTCCATTGAGTCAGTGATGCCATCCAGCCATCTCATCCTCTGTCATCCCCTTCTTCTCCTTCCCCCAATCCCTCCCAGCATCAGAGTCTTTTCCAATGAGTCAACTCTTCACATGAGGTGGCCAAAGTACTGGAGTTTCAGCTGTAGCATCATTCCTTGCAAAGAACACCCAGGACTGATCTGCTTTAGAATGGACTGGTTGGATCTCCTTGCAGTCCAAGGGACTGTCAAGAGTCTTCTCCAACACCACAGTTCAAAAGCATCAATTCTTCAGCGCTCAGCTTTCTTCACAGTCCAACTCTCACATCCATACATGACCACTGGAAAAACCATAGCCTTGACTAGAAGGGCCTTTGTTGGCTTTAGGTGCTTAAAATAATAATAATAATAGTAATTATAATAAATCCTGTTTACACCTTGTCTTTGCTTAAGGGCTTCAGAGTCTCTACAAACTTTAGCCTTTAGTAACTATATTTGTTCACTTGCCTATGACTTATCCAAACATCTGAGAACACTTTAGCAATAATAGGAACTGACAGGACCACAGAATTAATTTGACATTGTCTCTATTTGGAGCATACCTGTTGGGGAGAAGAGAGGAAATCTGAATTTTTTAATGTAGCTTGGGTGGCCACAAATCTCCTAACTCCTTTTATCTTCCTAGCCAATCATGGATCAGCCCTGGAGGGTATTATTATAAAGTCCCCCAGGTTAATGTTTCCCTTTGTCTATTGTTTATTTTTAAATGACCCAGGCAGTGGCTCAGAAAGGAATGCAATTCTCATAAAACATTTTCCCACATTAAACAATTAAAAATTATTTGAAGGTTGGGGAAGAGAGAGAGGGAAAGCTCAAGAAGGAACTTGGAGTTTTAGAGAAACTACTGTAGAAACTTGATTGGTATTTTTCTTTTGTGGTTATGAATAGAAAGTCAAGGACATGTTAACTGCCATGGCCAAGGTCATAGAGTAGATGGGAGTCACTGAACAGGGACAGATATAGACTGATTGGGTCATGATGTGCAATAGTACCTGCTTTGTTAAAAGCCATAGTTTGATATTTATTCTGAGACCTCATCTGCCGGTCTCTTCTTTCTCTCAACTGTTTCCACTCCCTCTTCCTTTAATTCTCACTTTGATTATTCAAAAAGGCAGAGGGCTCCTTAGTTACCTCCCTAGTTCATCCATGCTATTAATTAATGTAATGATTAATTACTGCCCACATCAAATTAATTAATTAATTAATGTAATGTACCTGCTGTAATAATCTCACCCCCAAATGTATACTGGCTTAAACCCAATAGACTTGTTCTCTTACTGATGTAAAGTCTGAAACAGATACCCTGACTGATAAGATTGCAAACTCCAAGCAGTGATGCAGAAATTGAGCAACTTTGTCTTGTGGCTTCACCATCTTCAACATGTGGCTTCCACAGTCACTGGGCATGAGTACCCATCCTCTAGATTGGAAAATAGCATGGAGGAACACAGCTGGAAGGTCTTCATGTGCCTGGTCTAGGAAAGACCAACATCATTTTGTTTTCCTTTAGTTTGGCTACAGTTTGGTCACATGGCCATACCTATTTGCAAGGGAGTCTAGAGAATGTAGTGTGTTGCATGTTCAGGAAGAAGAAATGGGATTGTTATCTGACTAGAGTGCCTGGCTTAGGCACTTCCTCTTGCTTTAATTCTGGGGTTTCTTTTCATCTTTTTTTCTTAACATTCTATGAAATGTCACACTGATGACATTATGCTAATTAAATCAGATGAACAGGAAGTACCATCACCCATCACCCCAAATGGGCTTTAGGCTGATGCTGCCCCTTAATCTCCAGATGAAATGTAAGCTTCTGTGTATGACCTCTCAAACCCTCTCAAGGTGTCTCACTCCAGTTCTGGGTCCTCAGCCACCATTTAAGTAATACTACTTGCAAAACACTCATGAACTTGCAGAGAAATTTCTCATATAAGAATCTCATAAGCAATCTGTTGGGTTGTTTGGTTTTTAAATTTTTGCCCACACTATGAAGCATGTGGGCTCTTAGTTCCCCAACCAGGGATCAAACTCATGCCCCCCTGCATCGAAAGTGCAGAGTCTTAACCACTGGGCCATCTGGGAAATCCTATGAACAATCTGAAAGATAGGCATCATTCATGCCATTTCACCCATATGGAAACAGATCCAGGGAGAAAAGTGACCTTCCTCGGGTCATACAGAAAATACAGGATAAAGATTTCGGCTCAAGTTTATATAGAACAAAGGCTTCAACTCAAAGCGTATCACTTCTGTGAGTTTTTTGGAGCTCTGTTTTTTCCATCTAAACCATCGGTTGCAAGTACTTAATCCTGCTGTCTTCATTTCCCCCACGGCTCCAGCCTTCCCCCTCCTCTGTTGTTTCTGGCAAAAACTTAGAGCTTCTTCATGCCCTGCCGTCATATCTTGAAATTCAAGACTTCACCAGATGGAATGGAATGCCCCTGGAACAAGCATATGCCACAAGGCTGAAACTGAAAAGATTTGTTGACTGGTTGCTTATTTCTTTTTCTCTAATGTAGGAAAAGTAATGTGTGTGCAGATTGTGGAACTATGGGCATTATATAAATAAGCAGAAAGAGAGATAAATAAAAAAAATTATCTACCACTCAGCTAACAGTTTTTGAGTCCCAGCTAGAAAAACTTTCGTTTGGAGTTGTGAACAAGTTAAAGAATAAATGAGAGTCTCTGCTCTCAAGGAACCTTAGAATAACAAGGGAGATAAATCTAAGGTCTAGATAACGATGATAAAACATGGAAAATGATAGTGCCAGCAGGAAGCAAGAGGTTCACTTCAAATGATGACTAATAGTATACTCAGCTGGAGAGGCTGAAGGCTGAGTCAATGAGGAAGGGAAAAATCTGAACTAGTTTTTACATTCATTAATATAATTATCAACTTGACAATCTAAGCACAACCTACTACTGGCCCACTGCTAGATATATGTCAAAGAACATAAGACGTGCAGTCCTCCTCTTGCGGGAGTTTATTATCTAGTAGAAGGAAAGCCACCCCACCGGTGACTACACTGTAAGTATTTAGTGACAGTAAGGATATAAAGTATAAGGTGCAGAAGAAGGAAGAATAGGGAGATACAGCATGGTTTGCACCAAAGGAATAAGATTGGAATATACTCAGGGGGGTGTTGAAGAAGACATTGAGATGAAAGGAAGAAGTATGAAACTACCCAACTAGACAGTGTCAGCTAGGGTGGAGTGGAGAGGAGGACAAGTATTAGTACTAGCCTCTCCTTATCCCAGAGGCTCCTCGGATGTCTGGAATCTGAACTTGATTTGTTAGAAAATGAGGAAACCCATGAAGGTTGAGGCAGTCAAGGAGAACATGTGTGACCCAGACTAGAACGAGGCCACGTGAGGAGAAATGACACAGCCCTTGTTTTGTCCATCAGATCACCCTGGTCCATGTGAGAGGCAAGACAAGACAAGATCAGCCGCAAAGCAGGTGGACTCACGGTACCTTTCCATGGAAATCCTTTCTATGATCCATGACTGAAAGTCCTATCTATTTGCTCAACTCACAATGAGAAGTGCTAGAAGCAGGAGCTATGAAAGTGGGTCAGGAAAGAGCGGGGAGGGATGTATCTTCACATCCGTGTAAATCTGCAGATGAAAGGGGAGTGCTTCCCAGCACATCCTAGGGCAGTGCAAGAACAGCCAAGAGGAACACTGCTGTTTGTTTTACATCTTGGACAGGACAGAAAGGAGACCTTTCTCTGGACCCTGAATGTTTTTCTTTCTTTGTCTTCCTCAGGTGGAGCAGTTGGCTGGGCCCACCTGGCTCTGTTCCGCCACAGTGGATATAGCAATTTTGAAGTGAGACTATTTACTCAGTGCAGAGAGGCATGCCCCACCAGAGGGAACATCACCAGGCCTCCCTGCACAGTTAGTTCTTCCTGAACGTCTTCTTTAGCAAGATTACACCTGGCACACAGACCCTATCTACTTGCTGCATTCTTTACAAGCCCACTGGTGGGCAGAGCAGTAAGATGACTGGCCACCATCCAGATGGTTAACAATAAAAGCAATTATTATGCAGCCATTAATCTTGTCAATTACATTTTAACCCAGGCAGTGTGTAAACGGAAGCTCTATCTGCTTCTATATTTTTCCTTTTCTTTCTCTGCCTCCTTTTCCCCCGGAAAATAAAAAGTGATTGCATGCTATCATTTTCTCAACCTCATCACTGCTTTCATTTTTCCATTTATGGAAACAATTACACCAATATGGAAATTCCTTTAACATAAACATTGATTTTTATCTTTCATTGTTTTATGATTTCTAATGCATACAACACTCTAGAGGGTGAACGGAAAACTGATTTTTTTCTCTTTTTTATAAATCTATGATTCCTTTTTCACTTTAAGCTCTCCAACTGAAGGAACAAACTACTATAAAATACCATCCTGAGTACAATAATCAGTAGAGCAGGCATGTTATTAATTCATGTTTTGTAGAATGTCTGTTTATAAGCAACTATTTCCCATTCATCTTTGTCTAGGTAGATGCCACCTAAAGATGGCCTTGTACATTCGAAAACCAGTAGCAGTTACCTTTTCGGTTAAAGTTGATTAAAGCAAAAAAATGTGAAGAACAATTCAAGGAGCAATTAGACATAGCACTGTTCAGGGCAGACGGTGAAGGGGTCAGAGCTTCTCTTCATTGCCTCCAGCCTTTCTTTTTCTTCCTTCAGTGCCCTTGACCTCTCTTTCCCCTCCTCTTTTTCCAAAACCAGTTCTAGGAAATGACCCATATCAGTTATTTATCCCTTTATGTGAATTAATGAGTCCAGAGAATACTTAGTCCTGCTTTGTTTACCCTGAAAGCCTTATCTTTACTTATGGAATGAAAGGAATTTCAGGTATTAAATCACAACTCAGAGTTCAAGTTTTCAAGTTCTGTTCACACAGAGGTCTGAAAAAACAGTTTCTTATTGGAAAGAGGGCAGTTTTTAGCGGGCTCCCATCCCAGACTTTAGAGGCGACTGCTCTCTGCCCTCCCCTCTTGGTGGAACCACTCTTAGAGAAGAGGGTAGGAGGTTGGGGTCGTATTCGAGATTTCTAACATGCTGTTAGAAATAAGACTGTTTCTGGTGAAGCCTCATGAGTTTGTCAGTGAATCAGGAACTTGAAAAAGATCTGTCACAGACCCTTTTTGTCTTGGGACACAGCAAGAAAATCTCCAGATGTCCTTGTTCAGGGCAGCCCTGCTATCTCATTCTGGCAAGAAACCTATAGTGAAATCTTGCTTACCTAAATTACCACATTGTTTCCAGAGAGTTGGGAAATTTTCGTGTTGCTGGGCATGAACCTGCAAGCTCGTTTTCTCAGATTTGGTCATGCTGATAGGGTAATACAGTACGCTTTCTAGAAAAGGGCTACACTTGATGTTTTGTCTCAGTTCTGTCTCTAAACGTGAAAGTATTAGTTGCTCAGTCATGTCCGACTCTGCGACCCTGTGGACTGTAGCCTGCCAGGTTCCTCAATCCATGGGATTCTCCAGGCAAGAATACTGGAGTGGGTAACCATTCCCTTCTCCAGGGGATCTTCCTAATCCAGAGATTGAAACTGGGTCTCCCCATTTCAGGCAGATTCTTTACCATCTGAGCCACCATGGAAGCTAAGGCTAAGCGTAGTCTAAGGCATTTATATTGGAAGCTCAGTTTTGGTAAAATGGAGTTGACTAGTGAATAACTGTGGAGAAGGCAATGGCACCCCACTCCAGTACTCTTGCCTGGAAAATCCCATGGACGGAGGAGCCTGGTAGGCTGCAGTCCATGGGGTCGCTGAGAGTTGGACACGACTCAGTGACTTCACTTTCACTTTTCAATTTCATGCATTGGAGAAGGAAATGGCAACCCACTCCAGTGTTCTTGCCTGGAGAATCCCAGGGACGGTGGAGCCTGGTGGGCTGCCATCTCTGTGGTCACACAGAGCTGGACACGACTGAAGCGACTTAGCAGCAGCAGCAGCAGTGAATAACTGAGATTTCTTCCACCTCCTCCAATAATCTGATGATCTCTAAAGTAAAATTAATTGGTACAACTTGATATAATGTTATTTAAGACAAAATGCTTAGGGTCAGAATTCTGGTAAAAGATTAGAAGCCAAGGATGTAAGGGATAGGGGCCATTTTCCATTGATTGTTGCCTCTCAAACTAAAATGATTCCAGGGTAAAGAGAAGAAACAGAAGCTATTGGTGGCAAATTAATACTAGCTGCATCAGCAATAAGATTGTTCAGAGAAACACTTTTACAAAGGGTGGGAAAGAACAGACCAAATCTGGGAAAGTAAGGGAGAGGCCAGTTTCTTTTAACAACAGTGGTTTGAGCTGACAAACAGCACAAGCTCTTTGGTGAAATGATTAAACTGAGACAAGGGAGAGTTCCTTGAAAAACCAAATCATAAGTCAGCACCAATCAGATGATCACAGAGTATTTATTTCATGGCTAATCGACTATTTGAAAAGTACTTTTAGCAGTCTAGATCTTCAGGTTTAAGGCACTGGATCTCATGAAGAATGGAAGGATCATAGAGAGAAATTTAGAGAAAGCTAATGATTTCAGAGTATATAAGGATTTTGGTCTTCAGTGCCATCATGGATACATTCTTTAGGACTACCTCAGGCTAAAGAATGGTGTTAGTGAAACCGAGGTCCAGTATGGAAGTCTGTGGGGCCAGTCATATGTTACTCAGTAAGGATTGACTAAATCTCCTGTGTCCTTAGGATTTTCCCAGGGAAGACAGAATGAAAGACAAGATACATTCACAGCACTGGAGGAATGCAGAATTTAGAAGAGACTGCAAAAAGACACTTATAGTGGGTAACAGACTTGGAAAGTTTTAACCTTACAGTTAAAGACTGTATCAGCCTTGATAAGCCACCTCAAGAACAGAAATTACAGGAGAGATTGAATGAGTCTGTTGGGTCACAGTCAGCTCATCATCACTCCAGAGCTTGTGTGTTTGAGGGGTGGGGTCTTTTGGTGACATCATTCCATACATAAAGACTCATGCATATTCTAGTCAGAATGTTGATAGCTATTTTTTTCTCATTAAAGAAGATAAAGATTTAGTGATGAAATGATTCTAGCAACTGGGTCCAAGTTCCTCCAACTTCTAAAATGACCAAATAAAGATGAGAAAGGGATTCTGTGACTAAAAGTGACAGAAATCTGTTGATCTGCCAATATTTATTGAAAATCTATTCTGTGGAAGGCCATATGCCAGTTTTTGGATTCCTGCTATACTCTCTACTCTCATAATCCTGAGATTTTTGAGCTGTGTGTTCTGATGCTCAGAAAGGTCTGCCCATGGGCTGTAGCGTAGAGTTGCATTGGCTTTTCAAGCACAAGCTGGTTTTAGAAGTCAGACAATTGATGGAAACTTGCATCCCCTCTCAGTGCCCCCTTACCAGCAGGCAGGGCTGTTTTTCTTTTTTTGCCAGCTGGAGTTCTGTAGTTAGCAACTTCAGAAGGTATAAATGTATTTGGAATTTCTCCTTCTCTTCTCTGCTTAGCCCCAATTATTTTCCTTCCTATCATCCAGAAAACACACACACAAAAAGAAAATCCTTGTATTTTACAAGTCTGTTTAAAAACTATTAATAGTTTAGTAAATTCTTTTTTAAAACATTATGACCATTTCATTTATTCCAAGAATTCTCATATATTATACATAAATTATCACATTAACCAAAAAAAAGAAAGAGAGAGAGAGATAAAAAACCCATATGATCATAAGAATAAATGTAGGGAAAATTGACATAAAAAATAGCACCTATTCTTGATATAAACTCCTCGGGAAACTGGAAATAGAAAGGAAGTCCTTAACTTGATAAAGAGCATGTACAAAAACTACAGCAACATCATGCTTTGTGGGGAAACATTGAGTGTCTTGGGTTAGGGTCCTCAGAATTAGAGATTGAGATAGGGAATCCTGAATGAGAGTTTTCGGGAGAAACTTGACAGAAAGGGAAGGAAACAGGACAGGCAGGGGAAAAGGTTGGACAAAGATGTTCTTTCAGCTAATGCTAGCCTCAGCTCATGAACAGGGAACTCTGAAACACCAGTAGCACCACAGAGTTAGGCTGAGGTGAGGAGGCAGGTCTTTTTGGTCCCGCGTGTCTGTGAGTTGCTGGCTGCAGCCCACTGGAGGGCTAGGCACAACCTCCCACATATTTGTGTTCCAAGTGGTTGCCACTTGCCAAGGACAATTCTCAAGAGTAGAGTGCAGCTGTGAGCTGATAGCAGCCCTTCCCCCTCCAGCACGTGAGAGAAAGTGCTCCTGCCCAGTAAATGGGGTCTGGGTGGAGCACCAACTGAGTATACTCGATTGACTTTTCATATTAAAGATAATTTCATTCACCTGAAGCTAGGAAAAGCTTAATTTTAACTATTTCTGGGGTTCTGCTTATTTCTCAGGTTAGTATTATTTTCTTTCTTTCTGTCTTTAGAACTTCTCTAAACATTTTCTGTAGTATAGGTCTGCTGGTAACAAACTTAATTCTTCCATATTTGAAAAAGTCTTCCTCTGTCATTTTTGAAGTAAGTTTTCACTGGGTATAAATTTTGGGTTAATTGTCACCCTGCAACCCCCATCCCCTTGCCCAGCCCAGTATTTTAGAGTTATCTCTCTTTTGGCTTGTATAGTTTCAGATAAGAAGCCTACTGTCATTCTTATCTTTTTTCTTCTGTATGTACGGTTTCCTTTTTCTTTGACTGTCTCCAAATTTTCTCTTTATATTTAGTTTTAATCCACTTTATTATGATGGGTCTAGATGTGTGTGGGTGGTGTGGGTTTTCCTTCTCTTTCTCCTTCTTCTTTACTTTGTTATTTTAATATATTTTTTGGTGGCAATCCTCTGAGTTTCTTAGACCTGTGGCTTATATATTTCATGATCTGGGGGGAAATTCTCAGTCTTTATCTCTTCAAATATTTCTTATACCTTACACAGGTTAGACCCATAGTTCCGACGGCTCTGTAATTTTTGCTATTCTTCACTCATTTTTTTGTCTCTTTGTTTTTGTTTGGGTAGTTAAACATTTTTTAAAATTTAAGTATAATTCACATACAATATTATATTCATTTCAGGTGTACAATATAATGATTTGATATTTGAATATATTTAGAAATGACCACACTTACATAGTGTTTCATTTTTTTGTGATGAGAGTTTTAGGTCTACTCTCTTTGTAACTTTCAATGAAAACAGTATTATTATTTTTCTTTTTTAAAAAAAAGTGAAGTGTAGTTGATTAACAGTGATGTGTTAGTTTAAAATGTACAGTAAAGTGATTTCATACATATATATATATACACACATTCTTTTTCAGATTGTTTTCCATTACAAGTTATTACAAGATATTGTAATAGTTTGTGTGCTCTACAGTAGGTCCTTGTTGCTTACTAATTTTATATATAGTTGTGTGTATATGTCAATCTTGAGCTCCTAATTTATATCTCCCCGCACTCCACTATCCCCTTTGGTAACTATAAGTTTATTTTCTATGTCTGTGAGTCTATTTCTGTTTCATAAATGAGTTCATTTGTATCACTTTTTTATTCCATATATAAGTGATACCGTGTGATATTTGTCTTTCTCTGATTTACTTCACTTAGTATAATAACATCTAGGTTCATCCATGTTGTTGCAAACGGCATTGTCTCATTCTTTTGTAACGGCTGAGCGATATTCCATTGTATATATGTACCGCGTCTTCTTTAACTGTTCATCTGTCAGCGGACATTTAGGTTGCTTCTATGTCTTGGCTGTTATAAATAGTGCTGCAATGAACGCTGGGGAACATGCATGTATCTTTTCGAATTGTGGTTTTCTCTGGATATATGCCCCAGCGTGGGATTCCTGGATCATATGGTAGCTCTATTTTTTAATGTTTTAAGGAACTTCCATACCGTTCTCTATAGTGGCTGTACCAATTTATGTTTCCACCGACAACTGTAGGAGAGTACCCTTTCCCTCACACCCTCTCCAGGATGTATTGTTTGTAGACTTTGATGATGGCCATTCTTACAAGTGTGAGGAGATACCTCACAGTAGTTTTGATTAGGATTTCTCTAATGTTAGGCATCTATTGATGTGCTTTTTGGTCATTTGAATGTCTTCTTTGGAAAAGTGTCTATTTAGATCTTCTGCTTATTTTTTTATTGGTTTGTTTGTTTTTTTGATATTGAGCTCCATGAACTTTTTGTGTATTTTGGAGGTTAATCTTGTTCACTTCATTTGCAAATATCCCAGTCCTTAGGTTGTTTTTTTATTTTTGTTTATGGTTTCCTTTGCTATGCAAAAGTTTTAAAATTTAGTTAGGCCCCATTTGTTTATTTTTGTAGGTTTTTTGTTTGTTTGTTTGTTTTTATTTCCACTGCCCTAGGAGATGAATCTAAAAAAATATTGCTGCAATTTTTGTCAGAGTGTTCTGTTTATGTTTTCCTCTAGGAGTTATAGTAGCTGATCTTATATTTAGATCATAAATCCATTTTTGAGTTTGCCTTTATATGTGGTCTTAGAGAATGTTCTAATTTCACTTTTCTATGTGTATTAATAGCTGTCCAGTTTTCCCAGCACCACTTATTGAGGAGACTGTCTTTTCTTCATTGTATATTCTTTGCCTCCTTTATTGTAGATAATTGACCATAAGGGCATGGGCTTATTTATGGGCTTTCTATTCCATTACAATGATCTGTATATCTGTTTTTATGCCAGTACCATACTACAAACAGTATTATTAATTACAACGGACATGCTGTTTGTCTTATATCTACAAAGATGTTTTTTCCTTTTCTAAGATTTCACATATAAAAGAGATCATATGGTATTTGTCTTTGTCTGTCTGATTTCTTTCACTTAGCATAATGCCCTCATGGTTCAACAAAATTTTTGCAAATGGAAAAGTTTCATTCTTTTTTAATGACCTAATAATATTCCATTTTATAAATCTGGGGAATTTTTAATGACTATTTTTGTGAGTTTACTAATCTTTTTTCCACTTAGTTCCTTTGGTTTGTTGAGTTTATTGATCATCCAGTTAAAGGCATTCTTTTTTCTATTATTATTTTTTATTTTTAGCATTTTCATTTTTTTCCCCTATAGTATTGACTGCTCTGCTTAAAATTTCCATCTGGTTTTTCATGTTGTTCACCTTTTCTAGTAGAACCTTTAAAGATATTAATTAGTGATTTTAAATTACTTCTCTGAGAGTTGCAACATCTGGTTCATCTCTAAGTCTCTTCTGCTGACTGCTTTGTGTTTTGAAAATGAGTTGTTTTCCTTGATATTTTGGTATATTTTCTAATTTTGATTGAATGCCTGATCTAACAGATCTGAGGTAAATAGTGTATGACTAGAAATGGACATGATACTTCCTTTGTTAGACCATCAGTGGGGGAAGAGGGTGATAGTGTTATTCAAGCTAATCAGGAGTTGATTTTGTGTTTGTTTTTTTTGTTACCATGGGGAAACAATGGAAACAGTGACAGACTTAATTTTCTTGGGCGCCAAAATCACTGTAGATGGTGACTGCAGCCACGAAATTAAAAGACACTTGCTCCTTGGAAGAAAAGCTATGACAAACCTAGACAGTATATTAAAAAGCAGAGACATTACTTTGCCAACAAAGGTCCATCTACTCAAAGCTATGGTTTTTTCAGTAGTCATGTATGGATGTGAGAGTTGGACCATAAAGAAGGCTGAACACTGAAGAACTGATACTTTTAAATTGTGGTGATAGTGAAGACTCTTGAGAGTCCTTTGGACTTCAAGGAGATCCAGCCAGTCAATACTAAAGGAAATCAGCCCTGAATATTCACTGGAAGGACTGATGCTGAAGCTGAGCCTCCAATACTCTGTCCTCTTGATGGAAGAACTGACTCATTGGAAAAGACCCTGATGCTGGGAAAGGCTGAAGGCAGGAGGATAAGGGGATGAAAGAGAATGAGATGGTTGGATGGCATCACCAACTCAATGGACTTGAGTTTGAACAAGCTTGAACAAGCTCTGGGAGATAGTGAAGGATGGGGAAGCCTGGAGTGCTACAGTCCATGAGGTCACAAAAAGTTGGACATGACTGAGTGACTGAACAACAACAACATAGTTAGCTTCAATGTATCACTAGCTTCAAATTCCTCTACTACTTTGCGGTGGAGGTTGAATTACTGGAAGAGTTTTTCAATGTTCTTGCTCCATCTGCAGCTTTAAGCCTTCTTGTATCTCAGAGGCTTTTCTCTCTGCTCCTGATCTTCAGCCAGGAGTAGACTCTGCTTCTTGTTATTTGGTGCCTGTTAGCCTGGTTGTAGGAGCAGGCAATTTCTTTGTTGTGCTGGTTCAGTTTTTGTCTTGGAGAAGTCCTATGGCCCTGTACCTTGGCAGGGGTGGTGGGGGGGTGTCTTTGAAAAAAAAAAACAAAAACACCTTTCCATGTGGAAAATATGTTCAAACTGATTTAACAAGTGAAATCTTTGACACTGAAGCCAAAGGAGTTTCCAGCATTAGCACTGTGGTGAGACCAATAAAAAGACTTCTTCAATACACATCTCTGTCCTTTCGTTCATTTTGCTCTTGTATAAATGTGAAGCAACAGTCTGGGGCAATGATACAAAAGTCCAAGGAAGACCATTACATATAAAATAATACAAATGGTACTGCTGCAGTTGTGGGACCCAGTGGTACTGGGTGAGGAAATAGTCTAGATCAATGTTGGTACCTTGGAGAATTTGGTTTGATGTTAAAGTGCACAGGGCCATATCTGTGGCCAACAGATCTCTGGCCAACAGACTTCTAATATTTTTGGAGAGGAGGGATTGGTAGTAGATAGCAAAGATGGGCAAAAAGAGGTACTGAACATCTTTTATGTTGGTGGTGAGGTCTACCCTATTAATCAATATGTTGCAATCAGAGAGAACTCTCTAGTCTGTCTTTCTTTCAATTATTTCATGATCCAGCTTAATGGAGCAAAGTACCATGTCTGTTTGCCTATTCATGGAATAGGAGCTCTTTCACTGTTTTATATAGCTGTGTTGTGATGTCATTAATATTGTATTTTTAGTGCTTTGTCTTAATAGGAAATTATTGGAAGCAGCCTAAATGCTTGAAAATAGAGGTTTAGTTAGAAATGTAATATTCTGTATCTACTAACATGTAAGAAGAATTATTAATGACCTGGGAAAGTACTCATTGCATAAGGTTAATTGAAACAAAAAGTTCAAAAAATGTGTATGTGCAGTTGTTTCTTACCTGTGAAAAAAAGATATAGTTTGTTTAAGGAAAAGGTTAGAATGAATCTACCAGAAAAAATTAAAGTCATTAATTCTGAGTAATGAGATTATGGGTGATTTCCCTTCTTATCATCTTAATCTTCTTAATGTCCCAGATTTTCTTTTAATGAGCAAATACTACTTTTAAAAACAGAAAAAGAAAAAAGTAATAATGTAAATGTGACATTTAGCAATTACTAAGGACTAGAACATATGGCATTATTTATTATTTAGTGATTATCTTCATGGGAAAGTCCTTAATGTTTGTACAGGTATGAGAGAAAGCATACTAATTTTGCTTCAAATGTTTTCATAGCTGTTTTACATAATGATATTAACCACATGATTCATCAATTCTGGATCCTGTTGCTATCTTCAAAGTACACCATTTATACCTTTTACATATACAAAGAAGGAATTAAATGCTTTCTGTGTTTATGTCTTACCTTTCTCTTCTTTGGTTAGAGGCCAACTCTGTGTGATTTAAATGATACATGTATTTTTGTTTTTAATAATTTAGGCATTAGGAAGCTCTTCTTTCCATCCAGACTAAATCCCTTCAACTCTTTCTTGGGTGGAAAAGCAGAACAGCCAAATGCCATTTCCTAATGGGAAATGTTTCTAGTGAGCCCCAAAGAGTGTTATAGAGACTTTTCTTAGATTTTGAAGACACAAGTCATCAGTAGCTCTAGAAGCATTTGTCTTTTTTAGGGGAACCTCTAGAAACAACTCACAATAAACTGTGGAAAATTCTGAAAGAGATGGGAATACCAGACCACCTGACCCGCCTCTTGAGAAACCTATATGCACGTCAGGAAGCAACAGTTAGAACTGGACATGGAACAACAGACTGGTTCCAAATAGGAAAAGGAGTACGTCAAGGCTGTATATTGTCACCCTGCTTATTTAACTTATATGCAGAGTACATCATGAGAAACGCTGGGCTGGATGAAGCACAAACTGGAATCAAGATTGCTGGGAGAAATATCATTAACCTCAGATATGCAGATGACACCACCCTTATGGTGGAAAATGAAGAGGAACTAAAAGGCCTCTTGATGAAATTGAAAGAGGAGAGTGAAAAAGTTGGCCTAAAGTTCAACAATCAGAAAACTAAGATCATGGCATCTGGTCCCATCACTTCACAGAAATAGATGGGGAAACAGTGGAAACAGTGTCAGACTTTATTTTTTGGGGCTCCAAAACCACTGCAGATGGTGACTGCAGTCATGAAATTAAAAGACACTTACTCCTTGGAAGGAAAGTTATGACCAACCTAGATAGCATAGTCTGAAGCAGAGACATTGCTTTGCCAACAAAGGTCCGTCTAGTCAAGGCTAGGCTTTTTCCAGTAGTCATGTATGGATGTGAGAGTTGGACTGTGAAGAAAGCTGAGTACTGAAGAACTGATGCTTTTGAAATGTGGTGTTGGAGAAGACTCTTGAGAGTCCCTTGGACGGTAAGGAGATCCAACCAGTCCATTTTAAAGGGGATCAGTCCTGGGTGTTCATTGGAAGGAATGATGCTGAAGCTGAAACTCCAATACTTTGGCAAAGTATTGACTCATTGGAAAAGACTCTGATGCTGGGAGGGATTGGAGGCAGGAGGAGAAGGGGACGACAGAGGATGAGATGGCTGGATGGCATCACTGACTCAATGGACATGAGTTTGGGTGAACTCTGGGAGTTGGTTATGAACAGGGAGGCCTGGTGTGCTGTAACTCATGGGGTCGCAAAGAGTCAGACATGACTGAGTGACTGAACTGAACTGAACTAGAAACAACTAACACAGTGCCTGACTTGTAGGAGGTTCTTAACAAATACTGTTACTATTATTGACATTGATTTAAAAAAATCACTACTAAATTATTGTGTCTGTGGACACAGATGTGTACATAGGATATAATGTTGTCCTATAGTCGATGTGATTTGGGCAGTCTACTTGTTGCAAGAAACAGATCAAGTGTTTCTGCATTACTTTAAAAAATTAACTTATTAAATAAATTATTTAATTACTTAAATTCAAAGTTTTGTTTACCTTTGTTTTTCCAAATTTTGATAATTATCTTTGTTTCATTAGGGCTTTTTTTCCTCCTGAGATTTTATCTTGTTTTTCATTTTGAACATATTCCTGTTTCCTCATTTTGCTTGACTCTCTGTGTTGGTTTCTCTGTAGTAGACAGAACAGCACCTCTCCCAGTCTGGAAGGAGTAGGAAATGAACCTCATCATTCAACACTGCCCTAGCTCTTGGTCGTCTCTCAAATCTTTGTGATGGTGCAAGCCAATTATTTCATTTTTAATGGCTTCCAGTAGTTGAGGTTGTGCCAAAACCTGTCAGTGTAACAAACAGGAGCATCTAGATTCACGCACCTAGATTCAGGCTGATTGAAATCCAGACCCTTGGGTAGCAGCTTTTAAAATATGCAAATATATATGCAGTCCTGTGGGCCCCCCAAGCATAAGCCCCCCAGGCTGTCTGAGCCAGGCGATCTGGAAGGTACCTTCAGGGGGCTCCAGACAGTGGCGTGTATAAGCCCCCTTCAAAGAGATGTCAGCAAGCTGTAGGAAGGCATAGGGAGAACAAAGATGGCACTCACAAGCCTCTCCTCGGCAAGACCTGAGAGGCGCTCTACAGGCCTCTTGTGTGGCAAAACGGAAGCTTGTGCCTCAGCTCAACGCTCCAGGCTGAGCAAGTGGGCCTCCCTCACCAAAAGACAGGGCTGCTGTTTCAGTCAGTAGCCTGAACTGTGCCCTGTGGTGGTAGCCTGCCAAAAACTGTCTTTCCCTTCGTTGCAAGCCTCTGGGACCCAGAAAAGCAAGCCCACCATGGCCACCAAAACCATCTGGTTGGAGTCCCCTGCCCAGCAGATGCAAAACCTGGGCCCCAGACATTGTAAATATTCCCCTTGTAGAGCTATTCACGGCCTGGAGCATGGACATGGTGCCCACTGGAACTGGAATTAGAGAGGGAGTGTATAAACGCCCACAGGAAAAAAGAGGACAAAAGGAAAGAAAAAAAGCCTTGTATTAAAAAAACAACAAACAAACAAAAGTTGGTGTTCCCTGAGTAGCATGAGGATTGAAGATGGCGCCCCACAGTCATGAATTCCATGATTGCCCTTCAGGCAAGATTAGCAAAGGGGGCTCATTCACAACAATGTGAAAGCCTCTGGATCAGCCCTGGGGTGAGTGAGCCCACAGCCAGCCCCTTCAGGGTCCTTTCTCAGATTTCTGTTACCTGGTGGGCCTTGGGGCACCTTTGGTTTTCAAAGCTAAATGTTTTAGGGGCTTGCCTCTCAGATACTTGTCTTAAAAGTTGAAGTAACTTCGGTGGGGTTCAAACCGTTCCCTCCTCAGGGAGAAGCTCTGGGTTTTGAGTTCCCTCCTGACTGTGGGTTGCCTCACAGCTGATGGGATTTTGGTGAAATTATGTCCCAGACTTTTCTACCCCTTCCATATGGGTGTTCTCTCCAATTGTTTGCCTGATGCATAGACTCAGTCAGTTTTTAGTGTCTCCCCAACCACTGCCCCCCAGGCACTTGTTCTATACTTAGCTGCAAATTCATTATGTCTGTGAGTGGATCCTCCCTGGTTGCGATCTTGAACAGAAACCTATGTTTCTAATACCTATTTCATATACTGGAAGGACATAAACTTTAGACATCATTCATTTGACTTGAGAATATTATAGGAAGAAAATGAGAGATGCATGGAAATTCATGATTCCTTTTAATTTTTTCCTCGCCCTTAGTCAAAGGATTGAATCCTGTATGCCACATTGTTAATTTCCCCTTATGCAACAAAATTTGAAGAATAACCTCCTTAAAACCTGTTTGTTTTTTTCTAATAACTTTGGTAGGCCGAGTTTCCCCAGTGTCATAAAGTGTTTCTTAAGAATTCCTGTGCATTGATTTTTGTGGGACACACTATTAGAAACAAAAGAAAAATATTTTCTGGATAGTCAGCCTTGCATCACAGATAACAGTTGGTCCAAGTCAAGTTCTAATTGAAGGCATTTCTACATGACTAAAAACAGTGCAAAAATGGACTTTTTTCCCCAAATTTATTTGCTTTTTGGTAGGAATTGTGGTATGTTGTTAAGTAAGTTAATTGCTGCCAAGACTTAGAAGTTTTAAAAGGAAAAAGATGGTATTTATTACCTGGGGAGTTTACAAACCCATCCATGCTTCTGTACAGTGGGAGAATTTAATATGCTGTAGTTGTGACTGAATTATGGAACAGATAAGTGACCAAGTGCCCTGCATCCATTTTTTCTGGGGGAAGCTTCTTCCTACTTCCAAGGAAAGGCTGGATGATCTCTCTGCAGAAATCTCCCTGCCTCCATTCTTGCCTTCCTGTGGCCCGTTCTCTCCACAGAAGATAAAGTAAGGCTTTAGAAAGAGAAAGAAATGGATTATTTCACTCTCCTGTTTAAAACTGTCCCAGGGTTACCCACAAGGCTTAGAATAAAATCCAGAGTCTTTACCCTAGCCCTCAGAAAGCCGCATAACCCATTGTTTGACATCCCCTTGGTCACCTTCTTCTACTCTTTACTCTCATCTGCTGTGCTGTAGTCTCAGTGGCCTTCCAGTGATTGATTTGTTCCTGCCTTAGGTCCTTGTCTCTACCTACTCTTTCTGTCAACAATGTTCTTGCTACCTCTCTTTTCTTAGCTGCTTCCTTCCTTCAATCAGATTTCACTTCCTCAGAGATGCCTCTTCTGATTTTTACAAGATGAGCTGGTAGCCACCTTATCTTTCTATTTCTTTAAAAAATTATTTATTTGCTTATTTATTTAGCTGTGCCGGGTGTTACTTAGCACACGGGATCTTCGATCTTCATTGCAGCATGTGGGGTCTTTTTTTAGTGGCAGCGTATAAACACTTAGTTTTATGTGGAGTCTAGTTCCCTGACCAGGGGTTGAACCTAGGACCCTTACACTGAGAGAGTGGATAGCCACTGGACCCCCATAGACGTCCCTATCCCTTTGTTTTTAATCTCTGCATAATCAGTTCAGTTCAGTTCAGTTGCTCAGTCATGTCCAACTCTGCCAACCCCATGAACCACGGCACGCCAGGCCTCCCTGTCCATCACCAACTGCCGGAGTCTACCCCAACCCATGTCCATTGAGTCGGCGATGCCATCCAACCGTCTCATCCTCTGTCATCCTCTTCTCCTCCTGCCCTCAATCTTACCAGCATCAGGGTCTTTTCAACTGAGTCAGCTCTTCGCATCAGGTGGCCAAACTATTGGAGTTTCAGCTTCAACATCAGTCCTTCCAATGAATATTCAGGACTGATTTCCTTGAGGATGGACTGGATAGATCTTGCAGTCCAAGGGACTCTCAAGAGTCTTCTCCAACACCACAGTTCAAAAGCATCAATTCTTCAGCACTCAGGTTTCTTTATAGAAACTCTCACATCCATACATGACTACTGGAAAAACCATAGCCTTGACTAGACAGACCTTTGTTGACAATAATGTCTCTGCATAATACTTTTCACTATAAGCTACTTCTCTTGTTTGTTTATTTATTGTTAACCTCCCCTTCCTGCCTGGAATAAAAACCTCATGGGTATAGGGACTTTGTCTAGTCTTATGAATCTCTAATCCTACTGCCTAGTACAGTGCCAGGCACATAGAAGTGCTAAGTTGCTTCAGTCGTATCTGACTTTTTGCGACCCTAAGGCCCTCTAAAAATGTGGAATAAATAATGTTCAATGAAGGGAACAGTAAGGTCATAGAATACCATTATGAGGATTAAATAAGATAATGTCTATAAAGTGCTTAAAGTAGGAAAGTGATATATAATATACTTAGTAGGATTTTTGCTTGTTTGTTTCAGCCATGCCATGTGACATGCAGGATTTTAGTTCCCTGTGCAGGGATCAAACCTGTGCCCCCTACATTGGGAGCTTAGAGTCTTGACCTCTGGACCACAAGCAAAGTCCCAAAAGTGATATATAATATACTCAATAAGTGATAACTACTGTTGTTGTAATTATATTTTGTAATTTCTTCAGTTACTTCTCCTCTGATCTTTATAATTGGGAAGTTCCCTGTAATCCAACTCTTTTGCCCACAGTGATCTAATTTTCTTCTTTGTGGGCCACAGAGAATTGTATTCATGAGGTATTAGAAAATAGCAAGTTTAGCCCTTGGCATTCCTTCTTATTAAGTTAAATAATTCTAATTCCATATATCTTTTCTTATACTTGGAGAAGTGACTTAAGAAAATTCTTGTGTTGTCCCTGTTAGAGCCCTGTGCCAAGGCTACTGAATGGAGCCATCACCACATACTAATTAGAAAATTCCAATACAGCTCTCATTTGTCCAGACATAAAAGAAGTTGCCCAGAGAATTTTCCCTTGAAAGTGACAATTTCGCAATAGTAGTTCCACCTACTCTTAAGGGGCAGGAGTTCCTTGAATAGACATTCTTATATGCATTTTGAAAAAGACAAATGAGATAAATATGGGGCCTGGTCTTTATTCACCGCTAAGTTCACGAACTATTTTTAGAGAGCTCCTTCCACAGCACCTTAGGTTCCCCAGTCATAAGAAGACCATAATAATTGAAGTTAGAATCTGGGAAATTATTTCATATCCAAAGTGAATATTGTTATATTCCAAAGGGAAATTAGAAGCGGTCTGGTCTGGGTATTTCAGCATATGCAGAAGGTTCTGATTTTCTGGTTTCCTTTGTTCCATTTAGACCCTAAGGATGGAAAGCACTATGACTATTGCATCTTTCTTTTGACTCTTTGTGCAGGATTCTATCTAAGGACTCTTAATTTTCATAGCAAACAGTGGTTATTTCATTAAAAAAGAAAAAATGATGTACAAATATTTCCTCAATATGTCAGAGGCATTGGTGGGATTTTGAAACTATCTGAACAGTTTATGTTATAGAATTGCAGAATAGAAAAGGAATTTGTCAGCTCACTCTGGGTGTGGCCAAGCTTACTCATATTTGGCTGTTCTCCTAAACTATTTCTCAATATGGAATGTACATTTGAAGAAAAGAGACAAAATAAGAGCATGTAAAGACATTACAAATGCCAATTTATCCCTTTGTATGTACACTTTTCCCTCCTTCATAATAAAGACAATTATGCTTTTTCTTTTTACTCCTGGTAGAAATTGTAATATTAAGGCCAGCCTAAATTTGAAATACCATAAAGCAAAGGTCCCCAACTTCTAGGATCTAATGCCTGATGATCTGAGGTGAAGCTGATGTAATAATAATTGAAATAAAGTGCACAATAAATGTAAGGTACTTGAATCACCCCAAAACCTTCCCCCCACCCTCGTCCAGGGAAAAGTTGTCTTCCATGGAACCAGTCTGGTCCCTGGTGCCAAAAAGGTTGGGAACTGCTGCTATAGAGCATTCATGACTGCAATCTAGCATTGCTGTCTTGTTATAGAAATTTAAATTACATTAGAGGCAATAAAAGAACAATATTAATACTGTGAAGCACGAAAATCAGTGAGATAAAGGATAGGATTGAGAAAAATCACAGAAGTGACTAAGGAAAAGGCCTGAGTTGCAAGAGATTGTAAATTAAATTATGGATATGAAGAATAGCCAGTGGGGATCCAAGACACAGAAAATAACTATTCATAGACAAGAAAAGAGGGAAAAAAAAGATTCAAAGATATACTAGAAGAAAACTTTCCTAAAATTAAAGAAGATTTGAGTCCTTAGATTTAAAGGGTTTATGGTGGTCCAGGAAAAATTAATAAATTATAACCACGTTTCAAAATACATTCTGGTGAAGTTAAGTAAAGGAGAACAAAATTCTACAATGTTCACAAACAGAAACAAGTCACTGTTATTCCTATTCTCTCCCTATTTCCATAAACTTGTAACTACAAAAACAAAAGCAGCCAAACTGTTCTCACTAATTTCTGATTCTTCAGGAGCATTTTCTGATGGAAGACAATGAAATAACATCTATAGAATGTTATGGGGGAAAGAATGTTGAGTGTCACCCAGCTGAGGCATCATTTTCATGTGAGGCCAGTACCAAAATATTCTCAGGAATGGAATTATTCACAAACTCTTCCTGGAAAATTTCTTGAAAATGTAACTCAGCCAATCAGAATGAAAATAATAACAATAGTGTAAAAAGAGACTAGGGTGTTAGTCACTCAGTCGTGTCCAACTCTTTGGGACCACATGAACCATAGCCCACCAGGCTCCTGTGTCCATGGGATTCTGAAGGCAAGAATACTGGAGTGTGTTCCCATTCCCTTCTCCAGGGGATCTTCCCAACCCATGGATTGAACTGTTTCATTACCAGATTCCTTACCATCTGAGCCACCAGTCGCTCAGTCATGTCCAACTCTTTGTGACCCCATAGACTGTAGCCTATCAGGCTCCTCCATCCATGGGATTTTCCAGGCAAGAATACTGTAGTGGATTGCCATTTCCTTTTCCAGGAGATCTTCCCGACCCAGGGATTGAACCCAGGTCTCCCGCATTGTAGGCAGACGCTTAACTGTCTGAGCCACTAGGGAAGTCCTCTGAGCCACCAGGGAAGCCCATAAAAAGAGAAGAAGAAACCAAATGCATAGGTGAAGTCAAAAAAACTGGGGGAAAAAAACAAAATTGATTTAGCTTTAAAAGTAAGGGCAACATTTTAAATTGAAAGTATAGAAAATCTTATACTGACACCTGCAATAAATAAATATTTATTAATTAATTTTTTGGCTGCACTGTGTGGCTTGTGAGATCTTAGTTTCCTGACCAGGGTTTGAAGCTGGGCCCTTGGCAGTGAAAGCATGGAGTCCTAACCACTGGACTGCCAGCATATTCCCAGAAATAAATATAAAGTATGATTCAGCTGTTGGTAAACTAAGAATAATTAGAAGCCAGAAACAGAAGAAAGAGTGATTCCACAGGAGCACATGACCTTGGAGTAGTATCTGTCTGGTACAACATCTCCTTATGCTGATCCCTGATGGATTTTGCCTAGATTTTAATGGGCCAGATGTTATCAAGGGGAGCAAAAACTGGAGCTTAATCAAGATAAGGGTAAACTGAAGAGTTCTACATAAATCGGAGACTCCTAAAAGATGTCATCTTTGTTAAGTATAAGATCAAAGACAAGGAAGAACTATTTAATTAAAAGTATTCGTACCATTGGTTATCCTTATGATGGATTAAAAAATGGAAAATGCTTTCCTTTTCATGTCTTACCTGAAAATCAGTTCCAAAGAGATTCATGACTTAGAAATGAAAAGACAAAATTTAAGAGCTTTCAGTAAAAATAGAGACTATATGACTTCAGAATAGGGAAAGATTTCACATACAAGACAAAAAAAAGAAACTAACAATAAAGGTAAAGATTAATATATGTATAATTATAATTTATATACAATTCAACATAATTATTATATTAAACATATATGTTGATACGGAATGTTCTGGTGGCTCAGACAGTAAAGAATCTGCCTGCAATACAGGTGACCTGGGTTGGATCCTTGGGTTGGGAAGATCCTTTGGAAAAGGGAATGGCAATTCATTCCAGTATTCTAGCCTGGAGAATTCCATGGACAGTGGAGCCTGGGGGGCTACAGTCCATAGGGTTACAAAGAGTCGGACATAACTGAGCAACTAACACACACATACAATTTAACATTGTTATATTAAACATATATATTGATACATTGTTTAGGAAAATACACGTGGTAAAACTATGAAGAAAACGAAAACAATATTTAATGCTTATTTGGTGTAGCATTATCTCAGCACTGGGGACCAGGAAGGGGAACACAGGGCCCTCAAAGCTCAGGGTATAGTAGAGGGGGCCTGGGTGTCATTTTATTATTCTTCATATATATAAATATAAATATAAATAAATACTATATATATAAATATAAATAAGTATATGTGCATATACTTACATGTCTGTCTTATCTGTATCTGTGGGCTAACTGGGATCAACTGGGCAGTTCTTGCTTGGGGTCATTCATGTCGTTGCAGGTAGATGTTGGCTGGGGCTGCCCATTCAAGGTGGATTTCCCGTGTGGTCAGCAGCTGGTACTGGTTACTGTTTGGGAGTCCAGCTGGGACTGCCTACCAGGATGTCCACATGTGACTTCTCATGAGGTTTGCACTTCTCTTAGTGTGGAGGCTAGTACATGAATGACTGTTCTTTAAGTCTCAGGATATTGCCAGGATCTAATGAACTAGCCTCAAAAGTCATATGACTTCGTTTCTGCCGTATCTATTGTCCAGCTAGTTACTACGGCAGCTTCAAAGAGAGAACTGGGATACACATTTTGATGGGAAAGGCAGCATGTGTGTGCAGGAAGGGAAGGCATTGGTGGCAGCCATCTTCCACTTTGGGGGAGTGTTTCCCACCCCACCTACCTGTTGCCTGCTTATTGAGCCACTCAGGGGACAGCCACTCTGTCTCCAGGAAAGGTACAAATCTGCTCTATTAGATCTTGACTTTAAGATCTAAAAGTCAAGTGGCCATACACTGTGTGCTTCTGGCTGTGTTTTTTTTTTTTTTAAATTGTCATATCTTTTTCAAAACCAGCAATCTATAGCAATTTACTTTTGCAAATGACTGGCTTTGATATTTATCCTTGAACTCATCTGGACAGTGGAGGTGGCTTTGAGGAATGACAGCCAGCATCTGTTCTCCCTCACCCTCAACCCGTTTTTGAACTGTACCTTGCTATTCTTGAATTACAGAAGATTTCACCATGTTCACATGCAGGGTTGTGTGGGTGGTTGGAGGGGCTGTCACTACACTGGGAAAATGCTTTGAATTTGAAAGAATTTTGCATTTATTTGAGGGCTTTTATTTGTGTGCTTGAGCAGTCCAAAGTGTCCTTGTGTACAAGCCCTGCCTTTGCTTAACTCCTATTATTATCTTGCCTTGGAAGGTCATGCCAACTGCTTAATTACATGGGGAGTTATGAAACAGCTAGGGCACCAGCACATTAGTCAAGTGTGGGTTCCTAAAGGAAAATAAACTCTTCTCCTTCCTGCACTGAGGACAGCTGCCAATATACCAGGCATGTTTGTTTGTTTGTGGCCACATGTATAGCTTCCTTGTATAAAGGGATTCCGTGGCTGGCAAAAATCCTGGATTCACCTTTCTTGACAGCACCAGTAGTTACAGTATAATAGAACGGTTTTAATTCAGAAAGAGATTAAATCTGAGTACTTCGAGTCAGACTTCTCCTTTCATTGAATGTAAACAATAAAACCTCTTTATGAAGGCTTTCCTACTTTACTCAGAAGTAGGCTAATGCATTTTACATGTACCTGTAATCAAACATCAGGCTTAATATAAGTGTATGTTTATTAAAGAGATGATTATGTAGTTTAAGTTTCCCATAGTCCACCTGCCCCCCAACTATCAACCTTCAGAAGAAAACTAAGAAAGCCCATGTTCCAAGAGGTTCAACCAATCAGATTCCTGTTTGGGACCAACTCTCACCTTGGGAACACATAGACTTGGTATTTCAAGCATTGCCTTTGTTTTATATGTGTTTAGGCAGAAGAACACGCTAATTCTAAAAGAACTCTTTGCAAAACTAGATGCTGAAAGAGAAACAGAGCAGAAGCAGATCCTTTGAGAAACAGCTCCTCTCCTGAAAAAGTGTTTTTCACAAGGCACTGAGATAGCCAGGAATTCTTGCTCCTGCAGGAAACAGCTTGCCCCGTTGCATAGGGTGGGGCCCTCTCTTATTTCTTTAAACACTTTTGGAGGAAAAAAAGAAAAAAATCAGGCTCAAATGCCAAAAGACTACTTTAACCCTCCAATCCCAGAACCCAAGGTCAACCAGAGGTCACACATGCCGTGCTTAAGCCAAAAGGTTGGCCTGCTTTCCAGGCAGTGTCTGTTCCTTCTGAAATCTATAGCGAAAATTGAAGCCATGGAAACGCTGCTCACTCATTCTAAGTCAGAGCTACCTGTGATTTATTAAGTGGTATGAGGTGCTGGTCAGGGTGTGAAGTTAAATATTAAAAAAGAAAATCAAACTTCTGCTCCCATCTCTACCCCTCCTTCTCGAAAACTAATTTAGACCATATCCAAGTTTTTATAAAGACATTCCTAATACCATTGTGCTGTAAATCCTGTCTGATCCAACCTTCAAATATTTATGTAAACTGAAATATGTCTGAAAAGAAGTCAAAGCAAAACAAATATGTTCCTCATCTTGTTACACAGGTCCCTCCTCCCTCATTTACATTCAAGTGTAAACCTCTCCAACTGGTTCCCAGCTGTTAGGGCTGGTTAATTAGTGATAATTGCAGAGACTATTTCTTTGAATGTGCTGATGGCCTTATGTCTTGCAACCAATTTAGCCTGGAGTTTTCAGCATGTGTGAAATGCTTTGGTAGCAGTTTTAAAAAACTATTACAGATAAGAGCAGTTGGTTTAGTCTCCCTACAACCTGCCCTAGCAATAATGAGCGCTTTTGATACAGCTACAGGTTGGTCACGATGTGTTGTTCCTTAAGCTGTGAATTCAGGTTTTACTGTCATTAGCGTGAGCTGTTTCTTCTGGGATCATTTTGGGTGAAGTGCTTTAACTCAGTTCCAGATGCAGTTTGCTAATGATAATTTGCGTCACTTGCAAGTTGTAGCAACCTCAGGATCTCATGGTCTATCTTTTGGCTCCTGATACCATGTAATTAGAGAGAGTGCAAAACAGGAAAGAATTTTAAAGTGACTGTACTCACATTACAGTTCTGAAACCCAGGGAAAGAAAAGAGAAACCATTATTTGTATTAACGAAGGAATACTCTTTGGAAGTTACCTGGTAATCTTTTTTTTAACTTTTTATTTTATATTGGAGTATAGCCTGTTAACGATGTTGTGATGGTTTCAGGTGGGCAGCAAAGGGACTCAGCCGTACATATACATGTATCCATTCTCTTCCAAACTCCCTTCCCATCCTGGCTGCCACATAATATTGAGCAGAGTTCCCTGTGCTATACAGTAGGACCTCGGGTAAACTTTTGATATAGGAATTAAAAATGAAAGTTAATGGGTTTTGCCCTCACAAAATTGATTTGTTTATGCTGTTTTTATTGATTCATCCAACATTTATTGAATACACTGTGCTATGTTAAGAGAGATGAGAATAAAGAAGAGTGGGTGGGGCACAGATCCTGCTTCAGGGGGTCACTCACATATTGTATCTTATTTGAGAATTACTGTAATCCTGTGGGGTATGCAGAGCCCGTGTTCATCACCCCACTTTATAGGTGAGGAACTTGAAGCTTGGAGAGGTTAAGTGACTTGCCCAGGATGACATACGTAGTGAGAGACAAGATGAGGCACCAAGGCTCTGACTCCAAGTCTAGTCTTTTTTCCTTGCGTGTATTGAGGTCTCAATGGCAGGGAAGTAGGGAAAATGCATATAGACCTGTAAAAACAAAACAGCCACAGCTACATGTCACCTACTTGTTTAGAGCTGCACACACCAGAACTAGATCTTCTGGGCAGTGAATAGTGCAGATAAATAGGGAGAACTCTGGGGTGCTGGGAGTCCCTGCAGGCTTCACCCTGAAGCACATTCCATGCCTCTGCTACCTCCTGATCTCCACCCATACTCCAGTACCCTGATGTCAGCAGGGAGAGTAGCCCCATCTGTCTTTGCCATGCCCCATCTAAACTGTACTGAGCAAAGCTTTGAAGAGACTAGGGTCTGTGTGAGCAGGATACTACAGATGAAGTGAATGGCATGTGACACCTAAAGTCTCACAGGAGGATGATGGCCAATGATTTTCTTGTCTTGAGCAGAGATCTGGAGTGAAACAAGAGATGGCAGTTTTAGGAGTATTGGGCCAGAGTGGTAGTGCTGGTGGTGACAGCTCTGTGACCAGGATCAGGCCTTATTGGGCGTATGACTTCTGCAGACAGTACTTAGGTTCGATGCTCTGCTGTCACCATCTTGAAATTTTTAATAATTTTTGAATAAGGGGCCCAGCATTTTCATTTTGTACTTGTTGCTGTTCAGTCTCTCTAAGTCATGTCTATCTCTGTGAACCCATGAACTACAGCACACCAGGCTTCCTTGTCCTTTGCTCAAACTCACGTCCATCGAGTCAGTGATGCCATCCAGCCATCTTGTTCTCTGCCGTCCCCTTCTCTTCCTGCCCCCAATCCCTCCCAGCATCAGAGTTTTTTCCAATGAGTCAGTTCTTCACATTAGGTGGCCAAAGTAGTGGAGTTTCAGCTTTAGCATCATTCCTTCCAAAGAACACCCAGGACTGATCTCCTTTAGAATGGACTGGTTGAATCTCCTTGCAGTCCAAGGGACTCTCAAGAGTCTTCTCCAACACCACATTTCAAAACCATCAATTCTTCGGTGCTCAGCCTTCTTCACAGTCCAACTCTCACATCCATACATGACCACTGGAAAAATCATAGCCTTGACTAGACGGACCTTTGTTGGCAAAGTAATGTCTCTGCTTTTCAATATGCTATCTAGGATGGTCATAGCTTTTCTTCCAAGGAGTAAGCGTCTTTTAATTTCATGGCTGCAATCATCATCTGCAGTGATTTTGGAGCCCAAAAAAATAAAGTCTGACACTGTTTCCACTGTTTCCCCATCTATTTCCCATGAAGTGATGGGACAGATGCCATGATCTTCGTTTTCTGAATGTTGAGCTTTAAGCCAGCTTTCTCACTCTCCTCTTTCACTTTCATCAAGAGGCTTTTTAGTTCCTCTTCACTTTCTGCCATAAGGATGAAGTGATGTGAGCCCTGCAAATTCTGAAGCCTGCCCTGACCACATGTTTTACTTCATTGTTTATGCTCCTTTAGTGTTTGAATATTAGGCAGTATTAGTACTATCGAGTATCAAACCCATTTGAGTACTGGCATTGAAATTTAGTAGAGACCACATATACTCTTCAGGTTGCAAGTTGGACCCACTAGAGAAGGCGAGAAAGAAAGAAGAGGGACATATTTTTCTTACACATCAGGTAACAGAAAATAACCTTAGATTGGTGAAATAACAGAAGGGAAAGTACTAAAAGTACTCAATTACTGGTTTTGTTTAAACCTAGTAAGCTGTGGCAGTGAGTCTCTGTGTAGCGAGAAGAGAAACACACTGAATTATTTGACCTATGCTTTTCTTACAGCATTTTCAATATCCAGTATAAATAGAGACTTCTTATCTTGAATCCCTTGAATTTCTGAGATATCCAAGGAATTGCATAGAATGGAATGCAAGAGATATTTGGCTTAAGAGTTCTATAGAATAGACTTTTAGATCAAGATACATGTAGAGACAATCTGAGAGATTTATTCAGATACTTGGAACTTGAGTGGTAGGGCAGGTATTTGTTTAACTTCAATTAACAGGCAACAGAAATTGATTCAAGTTTGTAAATTTTCTTAGGGAAGTGCTGGCAGATGATTATGATGATAGAGAAATAAATAACAGCAATTGCAACAACAGTCACAGGTTCTATTTAGTGAAGTGTTTTCACAGGATAAGATGGTTGGATGGCATCATCGACTTACTGGACAAGAGCTTGAACAGACTCCAGGAGATAGTGAAGGACAGGGAAGTTTGGCATGCTGCAGTCCATGAGGTCACACAGGGTCGGACATGACTTAGTGCCTGAACAACAACAACTTACCAAAAGACTTTTCAAGTATTAACTCACTTAGCGCTTATTATTGTTATGGGGTTGCCACTTATATTATTCTAATTTGACAAATGAGGAAACTGGCACCGTAGAGTCAAAGAACTTTGCTCAAGGATTCACAATTGGAATGCTTTGCTGTTGGATTTTAACTGGCTGTCTGGCTCCAGCACTAATTTCAACGGAGCTGTTTTGCCTCCTAATGTTTTTCTGTTAATGCTCCTCCCAACAAATGAAAATATACATAAAAAAGACATTTTCCTGTGGTTTCAACTCTTAGAACCTAAGTCGTCATCAGCACTTGCCCCACCACTAATTCTAACCCAGTTGGTTCAGGGGAGGGTTGAAACAAAGTAAATTTGGGTACTTGCTGATGTGGATTCTGATTGTAATGAGCAACTCGTGAGAAGGAGGGCAGGACTAAATGGGGAATTGTGAAATGTGGTCATCATTTTTGTCATTGATTCTTCTCCCTATAAAGCTGCTTGGAGTGATGGGGGTCGTACTACATTTGCACACAGTCAGAAGACAGACCTGGCTGAATTGTTCCAAGTGGTCAGAGGGGCATGTTGAGTCCTTGGTGACTCATCAGTGCTCTCTAAGTGGGGAATCAGGAAATAGCAGGTGCATCCACATTGGTGAGAGTCAGAGGCCTTCACGTCTAGATTTCCAAGGAGTTGCCATTTCCCCATCTGTTTTAAGACCATGAGTTCTGCTGCGTAGTCTTCTTAATGGGCTGATGTCCTTTAAATAGGTGCACAGTGTACCTCTGTTGATTTTTCTGAGGACTGCTGCTATATCATCCAATTCAATCAATTTAGCTTTGCACCATTCCATATAAAGAAACAGGTATTGAATTTCACTGGGACTTCATTTTAGGCTTATCTTGACCTTTATCCTTATGGTCTCTTAGCTTTCAATAGGTATTCAGCATTTTAAATGCCTGCTTTTAAGGGGAATGTTTATTCAATCTCAGGTACTAAAAGAAAGATTGGCAGTCCAAACAGATTTGAAAACAAAGAGGGAGAGTCAAAACAAATTTGAATAAAAGTTTGTTTGTGATTAATGTCTTTGAGTTTAGGCACTCAAAGAGTGCTTAAGAAGTCATTCTAACTTCTTTGCTGTTTGAGATTGGAGGGGAAGGAGGGGTTTTAGGACTGGATTGTGCTCTGGGTCACCGAGCTGCTCCTGCCTGAGACCTCCATTCTTTTATTTTCCTGCTTAGAGATTAGTTCTTTTTTTGCAGCATAAAGTTAGCGGTTTGGGAAAACGGAGTGGGTCTACCCTTTTGTCTTAGGTGGGTTTAGGAAGCAGACCCTGAGAAGAGGATTCCTGTATAAATGGTTAGTGATAAAGTACTCTCAGGAGAAACCAGGAATGGAGGGAACCAAAACCAGGAGGGAAGCAGGACAGGTAAGGCTTTTAGAAATACTAAGGAAGCTTGTGACTTCAAGTGAGAAGCCACCCTTAGCTGGGTCCCAAGAGGAGTGCTAAAGTCTAAACTATACTGCAGTTTGTCCTAGGTCTGGGCAAGAGAGCTGGACTTTCACTTTCCTGCATCAGGCATTCATTAGCCATGAGCCCTGGGTGGCAGGAATGTAAACTCCCAGGCACTTCCGGCTCTGGGTGCTTCCAGGCCAAGTGAAACTGACATTCAGGGTAGGCCTCTGCAGAAGATGGTAAGTGAGAGCAGTGGGCGTGAAGCTTGCAGAGCTGGGTGACAAGCACATAATTCTGGTGGAGCACAGCAGAATTTGCTATAGACAAGGGCTTCTTTGGTGGCTTAGATAGTAAAGAATCTGCCTGCAATACAGGAGACACAGGTTCAATCCCTGGGTTGTGAAGATCCCCTGGAGAAGACAATGGCAACTAACCCACTCCAGTATTCTTGCCTGCAGAATCCCATGGACAGAGGAGCCTGGCAGGTTATAGTCCATGGGGTCGCCAAGAGTCAGACACAACTCAGAGACTCACACTTACGATTATTCCTTCAAGCGTGGACCTTGGATGAAGAGGACGGTTGTATACCTAAGGGCTCGTGGAGGGAAGCTATGCAGAGGAGTTCTGGAAGGGATGAAAAGACAAAATGTGCTTGAAAGCATGAAAAACAGCTAGAACCCCTCAAATCATGAAGGCGACAGGGTTTGGAGTGCATCTCCAGAGTAGGAGAACCAGTGCTCTGCCTGTTGCTGGCAGCTCAGAGAGGTGGTAGGACCACTAAGGGGAAGGCTACCAGTTTTCATTAAGGATCCAGCCTTGACATAGAAGCAGGACAGTCACTTATTTTTCAATGGTTAATGAGCATCTCAAGGCTGGTCACAATGGAGAAAATCTGGATGCTCTTCCAGCATTTTCTGGGCACAGTTCAAACTCCTGATTGCCCTAGATGAAGAGAGAGATCCAAAATAGGGCTCCCGATCCCATTTGGGGTCAGAATTTTTGATAAGCCCAGGGTATGTCTAGAGGACTGTACACTGATCGTTAGAGATCTCAGTTGAGCTCCTATAACATAACCATTACTTTCAGCAAGTGGGACTCACAGAATTTACACAGAACATGTGTGTGTGTGTGTGTGTGTGCACGCATGCAGTTGCTAAATCGTGTTTGACTCTTTGCAACCCCATGGACTGTAGCCCGCCAGGCTCACCTGTCTATGGGATTTTCCAGACAAGAGTATTAGAGTGGATTTCCATTTCCTTCTGCAGGGGATCTGCTTGACCCAGGGATCGAACCTGTGTCTCCTGCTTGGCAGGCAGAGTCTTTGCTATTGTGCCACCAGGGAAGCCCTATGCAGAACATAGCTAATTTCATTTCTTCTGAACACAGCTAATTTCTCCAGTCCAGAAAGCTGGACCCTCTTGGACAAGTATGCTGATCATTCCTAGTCAGAAAACAGTCTCAGTTTAGTAATTATTATGCCCAGTCCAATGTTGTAAGAAAAATGTACATTTCCTTCCAAGGTAAGACATCTCCCTATCACTGCTGCCCCATCCCAAATGCGGACCTCCAGTGGAGGAGCAGGTGGAGGAGGAGGACATTTGCTTCTCCATTGTGTTGCCTTGTGTCTCTCAGCCCTTCTCATCTACTCTCTGGGCTGCCTCTGGCTCTTCCTGGGTTGGAGGTAGGGGAAGGAGAAGAGAGAAGGAAGCAGGAAAGTTCTTACTTAACCAACACTGTGAGATGTATCAGAGCCTGCAGGTGGCTGTAGCCAGCTCTTTTGGGGGAACTTTGTGAGTCCTGCAGTTGCGGTCTATTCATTCTGGGGGTGGCTTTGTAGTTCTCTTGCTGGTAGCTCACAGTTTCTCACCTTGGACTCTTGATGGCCTGCCTTCCTATGGCATCACTTTACCCCTCCAGACAGTCCTCTTGGCTAGGATTGAGAGATCTCAGGCCATCTCTGTCTTTTGTGGCCGATATCTGATCCACAAGAAACACTTGTGTCCCTTCTACTCTGAGTGTCTGGGAGCACTGTTCCATCATGATGCAACCATGCTCTTTCATTCATTGTGACAGCAGCCTGCTAGCCTTTACTACTTGCCCTTCACATGTCTCAGCCCTGAGACAGACATCAACCATATTCAGGGCACATGGATCAGTCTCTTAAGTGGACCATTTATGCCCCTTTTCTTGACTTCAGGTCCAGAGAAAGCACTCTGACCCCTACCCCGTGGGATAGGCATGAGACTCAGAGTGCTGCAATAGTTCTCTCCCCAAATCTCCTACCTTAAATGATCTTTCAATTTATTGGGGTTTGCTCTTAATGTGATAAAGGGCTAATAATTTTTAAAAACTGGTTTGTACATACTGCCTTTGCAAACTCTATTCCGAGCATTGCATCTCTTTTGGACTGTGGTATCTATTATCTGGTCCAATGAGGCTAAAAGACTTCTGTCTTAACACTCAGTCACATTGTACAAGAGATCAATGAAGAAATGTTACATTTATTTATTTTGTCATTTATCCAATGTACACTGAACTTTCATTGTGCTGATACATTTAGACTAGATGCACAGCTCAATATGGGCTTCCCACGTGGCACAATGGTAAAGAATATGCCTGCAATACAGGATACCCAGGTTTTATCCCTGGGTCTGGAAGATTCCCTGGAGAAGGAAATGGCTTCCAACTCCAGTATTCTTACCTGGGAAATCCCATGAACAGAGGAGTCTGGTGGGCTGTAGTCCATGGGGCTGCAAAAGTGTCAGACATGACTTAGTGACTAAAACAACGACGTGGTTAGATGTAAGCATACGTATTATATAAACATGAAGTCCCTAGTATGCATAACAAGTATGTTACTATCAGTTGTATATGTTGAGTGGCAGTTTTGTGGGTATTCAGTATGAAATAAATATATTAGTTAATAAAGAGGACCCATGGATTAATCATGAGAATGTGTCATAAATCAAAGACTATAGCTTACCCAATTCAGTGCATCCAAGTTAAAAAAAACAAAGTCTTTTGGGGAGCTCTGAGTCCAGACCCTAACTACAATAATCACCAAGATTTGTCAAGTATGACCATATGCTAGACACTATGCTAAGTATCTCATCTAGTCCTTCCAACAACCCAATGAGGTTAAGTACTGTTTTTCCCCCCATTTTACAGAAAAGGAAACTGAAACCCAGTAACTTTCTCAAATTCCTATGGCAGACTGTGGAATCAGATTCAGGTCTGCCTGACAGCCAACTCACTCCCATTTCCCAGACGGGAACCGTCCAAATTTCATCAGGTGTGCTACAGGCTAGCAGACATGACATGTTGGAATGGAAAAAGCTTTGCAGTCAGTCAGAGCTGGTTTCTGAGTTGGCTGTGTCATTTATTAGCTGTATGATTTGGGTCAGGTTCCTTAATCTTGATCTCTTGATCCCACCTATGAAGTAGAGAATAATAATATTTACCATTCAGGATTGTGATATGAAGTAATGACTTTGAAGCAGCTGGCATATGGAGGCCCTCAAAAATCATATATTTTATCATTTCCATTCTGAAAGAGATGGGAATACCAGACCACCTAACCTACCTCTTGAGAAATCTGTATGCAAGTCAGGAAGCAACAGTTAGAACTGGACATGGAACAACAGACTGGTTCCAAATAGGAAAAGGAGTACGTCAAGGCTGTATATTGTCACCCTGCTTATTTAACTTACATGCAGAGTACATCATGAGAAACGCTGGACTGGAAGAAACACAAGCTGGAATCAAGATTGCCAGGAGAATTATCTATAACCTCAGATATGCAGATGACACCACCCTTATGGCAGAGAGTGATGAAAGTGAAAGAGGAGACCGAAGAAGTTGGCTTAAAGCTCAACATTCAGAAAACAAAGATCATGGCATCTGGTCCCATCACTTCATGGGAAATAGATGGGGAAACAGTGGAAACAGTGTCAGACTTTATTTTTTGGGGCTCCAAACTCACTGCAGATGATGATTGCAGCCATGAAATTAAAAGACGCTTACTCCTTGGAAGAAAAGTTATGACCAACCAATATGATAGCATATTGAAAAGCAGAGACATTACTTTGCCGACTAAGGTCCATCTAGTCAAGGCTATGGTTTTTCCAGTGGTCATGTATGAATGTGAGAGTTGGACTGTGAAGAAGGCTGAGCGCTGAGGAATTGATGCTTTTGAACTGTGGTGTTGGAGAAGACTCTTGAGAGTCCCTTGGACTGCAAGGAAATCCAACCAGTCATTCTGAAGGAGATCAGTCCTGGGTGTTCTTTGGAAGGAATGATGCTAAAGCTGAAACTCCAGTATTTTGGCCACCTCATGCAAAGAGTTGACTCATTGGAAAAGACTGTGATGCTGGGAGGGATTGGCGGCAGGAGGAGAAGGGGACGACCGAGGATGAGATGGCTGGATGGCATCACTGGCTTGATGGACGTGAGTCTGAGTGAACTCCAGGAGATGGTGATGGACAGGGAGGCCTGGTGTGCTGCAATTCATGGGGTCGCAAAGAGTCAGACACAACTGAGCGACTGAACTGAACTGATTCTTACTCTTCACCTGAAAATGTTTTAAGAGCACATAAAAGGAGACAAGCCAGGCTTGGATCACAAACTACAGTAATCTAGGACTTTGGTTTTGGGAATCAGGCTCCAACCATCTAGGACTTATCCTTACTAGGGATTGTTCTGTTGTGGTTCTTAAGTAACACTGTGTAGCCGAATCACAGAGCACACTTGGGGAAATGCTCAGGACCCCAATTTCTTTTGGACTCGAACTTCTGAATATGGCATTATTCTTCCCTCTGGAAAACATATAGTCTTCAGTACCCCTGGACAGTATATGGTGGTATTAGGCAAGAGCTCCTTTTGGTAATAGAGTGGTTGTATTGTGGCTGGCTTGGGCATGATAATGCTGTTTAGTCTCTCTGTTAGGGATCAAAGGAGAGAATCCTGGGAAGTGTTCCCCAGTGTTCTCAGCTGACACTGAAGGAGTCATAGCTAGAGAGGGCAGATTCAATCTGCTATTTGTCCATAGAGCCATACAACCTTGTCTTCCCTATTGTTGCCCTCTGGCATCTGAGTTGGTGGCAAGGGCATAGCCACATAGAACTTGAGTTGTGATAGTACAATTGCTACTTCTAGCTCTTTCCCCAAACTTCCAGCTGTTATAAGTCTCTGGTTTAGAGCAGGAAAGCCAGAAGAGTCAGGAAAGCAGGACCTGGGCAAAAACAACAAGGAACCGCCACCCCAGGCTTTCATTCAAACACTTCTCCATCAATAGTATTTGGATATTGGAGCTGGGCTGTGACATCTCTGACACCTAGTCAGCAGGCAGCTTCCTGAAGCCCCCTTCTGTTCCTTCCTCACATGGCTCCTCTTCTTCCCCTCACTTAAGTTATTCACAGAACCTCTTACAGATCTAAGAAACTAATTGTGAAATACCTTTGTGATTACAGTTCAGACATCTAATTAGAAGCAAGGAATTAAGCTCCCAAATACCACAAAATGAAAGCTTGAGATTCTCCTAACAAAACCTCTGCTTTCCACGAATGGGGGCTGACTCATCCATCCACCTTCTGCTCCCCAGCCCTTGTCTTTCATGCTGAAGTCAGCCAGTTTCTTCACCTGGATTTGGAAAACTGCTGAGGTCTGGTTCAGCTTCATTCCAAAATTGTCTGTCAATAGCAGGGACCTGGAAAGTAACTGCCTGTTGCAGGAAAAACAGGATAAAGGCACATTCCTTGACTTTGAGAGTCTCATGAAGACTGTCAATACTGTGATTCTTCTCATGACAACAAACTAAAAATGGACAATTAAATATGAAGCAGAAGGACTATCTTGCTGTTGTGATTTCATTTAAAATGCATCTAGAAGACTGGGTGATACTGAAGTATGTGACTTATTTCCTTCTATGAGTTGAGATAAAATGGTTCTAATTTTCTTGCTGTTTTTCTGGCTTTAGGGCCCTGTGAAAGAATGTTCCTTCTCTTGCTTTTGGTGGGAATTGGATGTTTGTCGCTTTAGCATATGCTTAAAATATTTTGGCTTTGGAAAACTGCACTGATAGCCTTTTCCCTCTAGTCAACACGAATCTCATTTTCCTCTAGCTCTCATAGCTTGTGGCTCCAATACAACATTTCTCATATTCCACTTTATTCTATGGTGACTTATATTTCTGCTTTTCTCATGTATCAGATATGTAGTTCTGTGTGTGGAAGAACTGTATCTTATACATCTTTGTACTCACCTGAGTCCAGTCTGGTACATTATGTAATGTAGGCATTCAATACATCTTAAATGAAGTTGGATTCTGAAAGATCATACAGAAGGGGGAACTCTGAGGGACAGCAACAACCATCTTTGTAGCAGATGAGCCAGGGTTCAGCTATGGACAGCCTGCACAAATGGGCATGCCCCTGCTTCTCTCTGCCTGTGGGTATTCTCTGGCCGTGAATGTGAGCTTGGAAGCAGGCAGATTAGACTGCAAGTGCCGAGAGTATTGCCTGAGGAGCAACCCTCAGCCAAGGAGGGACCGGCCTGGCTAGATAAGTAACCCTGCTTCCTTACCTTCATTCTGAGAAATGTTCAATGCAGTTTCTTAGAGGGTTACTATAGCAGGAAGTTCTGGTTCCCCAATAGCAGTTGCTGTTTTGTTTTTTTTTTTTAATTGAAGTATGCTTGACATACAACTTTGTGTTAGTTTCAGATGTACAACATAATGATTTAATATTTCTATATATCGTAAAGTGATCACCACACTAAGTCTAGTTAACATCTGTTACCAAACATAGTTACAGAATTTTTTTTTCTGATGAGAACTTTTAATATTTACTCTCTTAGCAACCATCATATATGCTATACAGTATTATTAACTATAGTTGCCATGCTATATATTATATTCCCATGATTTATTTTATAACTGTTAAGTTTGTACTTTCTGCTTTCTTTTACCCATTTCACCCACACCCCACCTCTGACAACCACAATCTGTTCTTTTTTGTTTAATTTTTATTTTATATTGGAGCATAGTTGATTAACAATGTTGTGTTAGTTTCAGGTATACAGAAAAATGAGTCCGTTACACATATATGTCTATCAATTTTCAAAGATTTTTTCCTGTTTAGGTTATTACAGAATATTGAACAGAGTTCCTTGTGCTATACAGTAGGTCACTGCTGTATTTTAAATATAGTAGCATATACATGTAAAGCCCAAACTCCCAATCTTTCCCCCTACCCTTCCTTCCTGGTAACCATAAGTTCTTTTCCTAAGTCTGTAAATAAGTTCATTTGTAGCATTTGTTTTTAGATTCCACATATAAGCCATATCATGTGATATTTGTGTTTCTCTGACTTATTTCACTTATTATGATAATCTTCAGGTCCATCCATGTTGTTGCAAATGGCATTATTTCATTCTTTTTGATGGCTGAGTAATATTTCACTGTATTGGGTGGGCCAAAAAATTCATTTGGGCTTTTCCGTAAAACCTTATTGAAAACTCAAACCAACTTTTTGGCCATCCCAGTATATATGTACCACATCTTTATTAATTCATCTGTCGACGGACACTTAGGCTGCTTCCATGTCTTGGCTATTGTAAACAGTGCTGTAATGAAAATTGGGGTACATGTATCCTTTCTATTTTTTTCTCTGATATGCATCTAAAACTAAAAATAGAGCTTCCATATGGTCCAACCTGTGCTCTATATCCATGAACTTCCTTTATTTTTAGATTCCACATATAAGTGATAGCGTATAATATTTGTCTTACTCTGTCTCACTTATTTCCCTTAACATAGTGCCTTTGCATTCCATCCATGAGTTTGCAAATGGCAGGAGTTCAGCAACTCTTATACACACACATGCACTCCACATCTTCCTCATCCATTCATTTGTTGGTGGACGCTTAGGTTGTTTCCATATCTTGGCTATTGTAGACAATTCTACAATGAACATGGGGGTATATATATCTTTCTGGGTTAGTGCTTTTATTTTCTTTGGGTAAATACCCAGAATGAAATTGCAGAATCATACTGTAGCTCATTTTAAGTTTTTTTTTGAGGACATTTCATACTGTTTTCCATAGCAGCCGTACCAATTTAGATTCTCGCTTATAGGACAAGAATTCCCTTTTCTCCACATCCTGGCCAACACTTATTTTGTCTTTTTGATAATAGTCATTCTAACAGCTGTGAGGTAATGTCTCATAGTGTTTTTGATTTGCATTTCCCTAATGATTAGTGAGAAACACTGGGTTGGAAGAAGCACAAGCTGGAATCAAGATTGCTGGGAAAAATACCAATAATCTCAGATATGCAGATGACACTACCCTTATGGCAGAAAGTGAAGAGGAACTAAAAAGCCTCTTGATGAAAGTGAAAGAGGAGAGTGAAAAAGTTGGCTTAAAGCTCAACATTCAGAAAATGAAGATCATGGCATCTGGTCCCATCATTTCATGGGAAATAGATGGGGAAAGAGTGGAAACAGTGTCAGACTTTATTTTTGGGGGCTCCAAAATCACTGCAGATGGTGATTGCAGCCATGAAATTAAAAGATGTTTACTCCTTGGAAGAAAAGTTATGACCAACCTAGATAGCATATTGAAAAGCAGAGACATTACTTTGCCAACAAAGGTCCATCTAGTCAAGGCTATGGTTTCTCCTGTGGTCATGTATGGATGTGAGAGTTGGACTGTGAAGAAAGCTGAGCGCCGAAGAATTGATGCTTTTGAACTGTGGTGTTGGAGAAGACTCTTGAGAGTCCCTTGGACTGCAAGGAGATTCAACCAGTCCATTCTGAAGGAGATCAGCCCTGTGATTTCTTTGGAAGGAATGATGCTAAAGCTGAACTCCAGTACTTTGGCCACCTCATGCGAAGAGTTGACTCATTGGGAAAGACTGTGATGCTGGGAGGGATTGGGGGCAAGAGGAGAAGCGGACGACAGAGGATGAGATGGCTGGATGGCATCACGGACTTGATGGACATGAGTCTGAGTGAACTCTGGGAGTTGGTGATGGACAGGGAGACCTGGCGTGCTGCAAGTCATGGGATCGCAGAGTCGGACACTACTGAGCAACTGAACTGAACTGAATGATTAGTGATACTGAGCATTTTTTCATGTATGCCATCTGAATGTCTTTGGGAAACTGTCTATTCAGATCATTTGCTATTGTATTAGTTCTTTACACTTTTGGATATTAACCCCTTATCAAATATGTGATTTGCAAATATTTTCTCCTTTTCTTCTTGGTTTCCTTTCCTGTGCAGCAGGTTTTTGGTTTGATATAGTCCCAATTGTTTATTTTTGCTTTTGCTGCCTTTGTTTTCAGTGTCAAATATAAAAAAATTATTGCCTAGACCGATGTTAAGAAGTTTACCACCTATGTTTTCTTCTAGGGGTTTTATGGTTTCAGGTCTTACATTCAAATATTTAATCCATTTTGAGTTAAATTTTGTGTATAGTGTAAGATAGCGGCTCAGTTTCATTCTTCTATGTGTGGTGTCCAGTTTTCTCAACACTATTTTTTTAAGAGACTGTCATTTCCCATTGTATATTTTTGGTTTCCTTTCCATAAATTAGTTGACCATACAGGCATGGGTTTATTTCTGGGCTTCCTGTTCTGTTCCCTTGATCTATTTGTTTTAATGCTGATATGACAGTAGTTTTTTTTTAAAAATGTATTAATTGAAGCATAGTTGGTTTAAAACTTTTCAGATATACAGCAAAGTGATTCAGTTATATATTTTTAAATTCAAATGCTTTCCCACTATAGGTTATTGCAAGAAACTTAATATAGTTCCCTGTGCTATGCAGTAGGTAGGTACTTCTTATTTATCTCTTTTATATATACTAGAGTATATATGTTAATCCCAAATTCCTAATTTATCCCTCCCCTCCCCTTCCCCCTTTGGTCATCATAAGTTTGTTTTCTGGGAGTCCATTTCTGTTTTGTAAAGAAGTTCATTTGTATTGTGGTTTTAGATTCCAGATATAAGTGATATCATATGATATTTTCTTTTCCTGACTTGCTTCATTTAATGATAATCTCTTGCTGTTGTTCAGCCGCTAGGTCATGTTCTTCTCTCTGCGACCTCATGGCCTGCAGTATGCCAAGCTCCTCTATCTTTCACTGTGCCAGAGTTTGCTCAGATTCATGGCCATTGAGTTGGTGCTGCTATTTAACTATCTCATCTTCTGCCACCTTCTTCTTCTTCGCCTTCAATCTTTCCCAGGATCAGGGTTTTCTTCAATGAATTAGTTCTTCACGTCAGGTGACTAAAGTATTGGAGATTCAGCTTCAGCATCAGTCCTTCCAATGAATATTCAGGGACAATTTCCTTTAGGATTGACTGGTGTGATCTCCTTGCTGTCCAGGGGACTCTCAAGAGTCTTCTCCAACGTCACAGTTCAAAAGCATTAATTCTTCTGCACTCAGTCTTCTGTATGGTCTAATTCTCACATTCAAACATGACTACTGGCAAAACCATAGCTTTGACTATATGGACATTTCTTGGTCAAGTGGTGTTTTTTAAATTTTTAACATGCTGTATAGGTTTGTCATAGCTTTCCTTCCAAGGAGCAAGCGTCTTTTAATTTCATGGCTATAGTCACCATCTGCAGTGATTTTGGAGCCCAGGAAAATAAAGAGGTACATAAAACAGGATTCTGTGAATGAATCTAAAGCTTTTTGGAGCTTTTGAACAGGGGAAGAGTGAAATTCTACTTCTGGTCAGGAAATAGAGTTGATGCCTCATAGAGGGGCTCAGAGTAGAGAAGTAGAAGTTCAGGCTTAGAGCAGTACATGAGGAGTTCACCAAGGAATAGAACCACACTCTGTTTTAGACAAAATGACTGGAAGAGGAACATTATATAGTGGAAGAAAGGGTTTCCAAACTCACAACACAGAAATCTTCAGAAGAGGAATGAGAAAGAGTCACTGATCATGTGCCACAGGAGGATTAAAGCCTGGATTGGTGAGGACACTTGATCCATATTTGAGAGGCCCTTGGACTGCAAGGAGATCAAACCAGTCAATCCTAAAGGAAATCAATCCTGAATATTCATAGGAAGGACTGATCCTGAGGCTGATGCTCCAATACTTTGGCCACCTGATACAAAGAGCCAGCTCATTGGAAAAGACCCTGATGCTGGGAAAGATTGAAGGCAGGGAGAAGGGGATGACAGAGGATGAGATGATTGGATGGCCTTATGGACTCAATGGACATGAGTTTGAGCAAGCTCTGGGAGTTGGTGATGGACAGGGAAGCCTGGCGCGCTGCAGTCCATGGGGTCTCAAAGATTCAGACACAACTGAGCGACTGAACAACAACAACATTGTGGGGGACAATGGGTAGAAGAGAATCTTGGGCTGTATTCCAGATAGGAACACCATCTTAGGCTTGGGTTTCAAGCCCCAGTGATCTAGAACTTGTCTGGTTTTGGCTGCTTTATATTTATTTCTTAGTAAAAGTATGTGTATGTTACTTGTATCAACTGAAACATAGGGCCAAACTGTGAAACTAGTGTTCTACATATCTGTCAACACAACAGCTTAACACATCCTTAGTCTTATGACTGGCCATGACACAATCCCAGAGCCAGGGACGTGTGATAAAGAGAAGGGAGAAGGCCAACAGACAGAATGGAACGATCTGCTGTGTGCATATGTGTTCCTTCATGAATAAACTTTATTTGGTTACAAGATCTGTTCCTGGAATCAGTTTTAAGGTATTGTGTTAGGTGTACTTTTGGTGCACAGATTTGAAAAATAATGGCAAATCCCTCCTCTAGGTTTGACAGTTTGGTAATCAGTGAGTTGGTTTCTTTGGAAAATGAAGCCAGGTCCCTCCTAAGGCAAAAATAAAACAAAAACATTATTCATGAGCATGCAAGAGCAGGTGGATGGTATTGGAAGATCTCGGTTATAATTCACCGGATCTGGGGCCTTGGGCAAGTCTTCACCATCTGCCTCTTCCTTCACCTGTTAAACGAGGGGTTGACAAGCCATCCTGAGTAGATCTGGGACCCCAGATAAGATGACTGGATCTGGAGAGGGTGGATTCAGGGCTGGCCAGAAGAGGCCTGCCTATGCAGGCATATTCTTTGACCAGAGCTTTGATTCAGCACATTTAGTTGTTTTGACCTCTTTTGAAATGAGGAGGCAAGAATATTTCTGAAAGTCCTCCTTCTACTTGAAACTATTTGGGGTCTGATACAAGGTCTGTTTATATGCTTCCTTTCCCTTCTCCTTATGTTTCTTTTTCTGTGTTCCCTCAAAAAACAATCAACTTTGTTGAAGTGTAAGTGAATATCTTTGGTTTCAAGATAATTTTTCCTTTTAAAATATGTCCTGTGGAGAGTGGTAGAGGGGAAAATAAGCTGGGTTTGAACAAGGGAAGTGAGAAACCTGTGTGGGCCACTTGTTTTGTCTGACCCGCACCCATACTCTGGGTTTCTGCACTTTGGGAGTTCTTCTCAGATGCTCTAATATATTTTAGTTCTATGATGGCAGGGCGTGGTAGATTCTTTCACACATGTAGCTGGACTGTTGGCCAAAGGAGGGTGCACAGACTTATTATAAGGTGTTCAGTTCAGTCACTTAGTCGTGTCCGACTCTTTGTGACCCCATAGACTGCAGCACGTGAAGCCTCCCTGTCCATCATCTACTCCCGGAGCTTGCTCAAACTTATGTCCATTGAGTCGGTGATGCCATCCAACCATCTCATCCTCTGTTGTCCCCTTCTCCTCCTGCCTTCAATCATTCCCAGCATCAGGATCTTTTCCAGTGAGTCAGTTCTTTGCATCAGGTAGCCAAAGTATTGGAGCTTCAGCTTCAGCATCAGTCCTTCCAATGAAAATTCAGGACTGATTTCCTTAGGATTGACTGATTGGATCTCCTTACAGTCCAAGGGACTCTCAAGAGTCTTCTCCAACATCACAGTTTAAAAGCATCAATTCTTCTGTGCTCAGCTTCCTTTATGGTCCAACTCTCATATCCATGCATGAATACTGGAGTCATCCATAGCTTTGACTATACAGACCTTTGTTGGCAAAGTAATGTCTCTGCTTTTTAATATGCTATCTAGGTTGGTCATAACTTTACTTCCAAGGAGCAGGCATCTTCTAATTTGGTGGCTGCAGTCATCATCTGAAGTGATTTTGGAGCCCAAGAAAATAAAGTCTGTCACTATTTCCACTGTTTCCCCGTCTATTTGCCATGAAGTGATGGGACCAGATGCCATGATCTTCATTTTTTGAATATTGACTTTTAAGCCAGCTTTTCACTCTCCTCTTTCTCTTTCTTCAGAAGGCTCTTTAGTTACTCTGCTGTCCATACCCTAAGGGTGGTGTCATCTGCATATCTGGGGTTATTGGTATTTTCCCTGGCATTCTTGATTCCAGCTTGTACTTCATTCAGTCCAGCATTTCTCATGATGTACTCTGCATACAAATTAAATAAGCAGGGTGATAATATACAGCTTTGATGTACTCCTTTCCCAATTTGGAATTGGTCCATTATTCCATATCTGGTTGTAACTGTTGCTTCTTGACCTTTATACAGATTTCTCCTGAGATGGGTAAGGTGGTCTCATTTTCCCATTTCTTGAAGAATTTTCCACAGTTTGTTGTGATCCACACAGTCAAAGGCTTTGGCATAGTCAATAAAGCAGAAATAGATGTTTTTCTGGAACTCTCTTGCTTTTTCCATGATCCAGCGGATGATGGCAATTTGATCTCTGGTTCCTCTGCCTTTTCTAAATTCAGCTTGAACATCCGGAAGCTCTAGGTTCACGTACTGTTGAAGCCTCCTTTGGAGAATTTTGAGAATTACTTTCCTAGTGTGTGAGATGAGTGCAATTGTGTGGTAGTTTGGACATTCCTTGGCATTGCCTTTCTTTGGGATTGGAATGAAAACTGACCTTTTGCAGTCCTATAGCCACTGCTGTGTTTTCCAAATTTGCTGGCATATTGAATGCAGCACTTTCACAGCATCATCTTTTAGGATTTGAAATACCTCAGCTGGAATTCCATCATTTCCACTAGCTTTGTTCGTAGTGATGCTTCCTAAGACTCACTTGACTTTGTACTCCAGGATGTCTGGCTCTAGGTGAGCGATCATACCATCATGGTTATCTGGGTCATGAAGATCTTTTTTGTATAGTTCTGTGTATTCTTGCCACTTCTTCTTAATATCTTTTGCTTCTGTCAAGTCCATATAAAGAATCCTTGGTCTATTCTGTACTCAGCCCCCTAACTACAGGTATATGTTTCACAGTTACATGCAGGGAATTTTATTCTAGGCCAGCTTCATGCTGCCCCCAACCAAGTTCTTGTACTTTTCCCCAACTCTGTTCCCCATATTTTTCCCTGTCAGTTTCTGCACTGGCTTAAGTGAATAAGTATTACTTTTTAAAATTCCCTTTCCCATTCACTTTTCATGAGCCCTTGGGATATTTGTTGTCTTTGTTGTGTTTGTGGTATACTGAGAAAGATGTTGCAGTTCAGTTTAGTTCAGTCGCTCAGTCATGTCTGACTCTTTGTGACCCCATGGACTGCAGCATTCCAGTCTTCCCTGTCCATCACCAGCTCCTAGAGCTTGCTCAAACTTATGTGCATCGAGTTGGTGATGGCATCCAACCATCTCATCCTCTGTCGTCCCCTTCTCCTCCTGCCTTCAGATTTGGAAAACATAGATGAGCAGATTTAAGCTATTTGCATAAGGCTGAAAAGTGGAACCCTAACTACAGCTCCACCCATTATCATCATTTTGGAAATCAAAGCCCCAGAAATTGATGTATGTCTTGAGTCTCTGTGCTGGATCCTACCCGATCTAGACTCTGAATCCTTTTCCTCCTTAAACTTTATCCCTATGAAGCTAGCTTCCAGTTATCTAAGAAGTCATGGTTCTGTACTTTTCTCAGACCCTTTTTATAGGCTACTGACTATGATTTTACAATCTTGGTGAAACAAGCAACATTCAAAGCTCTTAGCAATGAGTCTTGTTATGCGGGGAGACAAGAGGAGGAACCCTTTGGCTTATAGTTGGTCTACAGAAAACAGTTTCAAATTTACTATTACTACTGACATAATTGCATAATTATATAAGAAGACAAGTTGATCATGACCATTAAGATGTATGATTCTGAGCCCCATTTTCCTACCAGTAGTGGCCAGAGTGGCTTCTTTGGTTCCGTTTTGTCTATTTTAACCATGGAACCACATAGCAATTTTGTTTTTCAATACATTTGAGTACCTACTGTGCTCTTGGCACTAGAATCACCCAAATACTTATGATACACCCTTGCCTTTAAAGGAAAGCAGACTTGACTTTTCCTATGTGCTGATTTTAGGGGATTTAGAAAATGGGAGTTGCTGGGGGTAGTTCTTATTGTTCATGTTGGAGGTAGTATTGTTTTTAGGAATCTAATAGCTCTTTCACTGTGACCCATGATTATAATAATGCTCACATTTGCATAATACTTTGCAATGATTTTTCATATTTAATTTCATTTGGTCTTCACAACAATTCTGTGAGGTAGGTTGCCAGAGTATCATTACCATTAATTTACAGATGAAGAAACTGAAGCAAGGAGAGGTCAACAGCTAGCAAGTGGTGGAACCAAGTCTCAAACTCTGATCTTGTGACTGCTAATTCAGAAGTCTTATTGCCAGTCTGCCTCCTTCAGAAAAGAATGAGGAACAGCACAGTGAACCCACTGAGGGCAGAGAGCTTATCTTGGTTCCCCCAGGCTCCTCCCTGCTCTAGCCCCTACCACATTGTCTGATACACATTAGGCAATAATAATGCAGGTTTATTGAGTGAGACTGGCAGGAAAAGAAGGGGTGACAGAGGACGAGATGATTGGATGGCCTCACCAACTCCATGGACATGAGTTTGAGCAAACTTTAGGAGATGGTGAAGGACAGGGAAGCCTGGCGTGCTGCAGTCCATGGGATTGCAGAGTTGGACATGAGTTAGCAACTGAACAACATCAATTGAGGATCAAGAACTTTGATGAGAGAATAAAGAGATGGCCACCTTCTCACTTTTATATCACAGACGGTAAATATTCTGATGACAATCTATTCAGCTTTGTTCTGGCCCACTAATTTGTACTGAATTGCCCATAAGTATTTGTTTGTATGAAACATTCATTGCACAGCTGTCTAGGGCATTCTGGGGTAGTTGGGAGCCTGAAAATAATGCTGCCAACTTTGCAGAACTGTCCACTCACATCATAGCCTATCTTATCTTCAGTCCTGTGACAACTTTGAGGACTCCGTTAAAGAATTTGGACTTCGTGACTGCTCCAGAGCCCAGCCAAGTAAACAATTTTAATAATCTCCCTGTGAATGTCATAAAGGCAGGGAGTGGGTTGGGGTTGTCAGCACTGTCTTTTCACAAATACCACTATAGGGGTAAACCAGGTACTTGCCTGAAAGTTCAGAGTCAGAAAATGCTACTTTTGTTGCCATCTTCCAAAATCATCTTCAGCAGAGGAAATCTATTTTAAGCTAAAATGGGCATTTTGTCCCATCTGAAACCACAGTCGTTCAACTTCAGGAAAACTGGTTAACTTCATGTAGGTGACATCTGATAGTTTTTCCTTTTGTCTGAGATGAATCTTAATTTTCTGTAAGGCACAACGTGGAAATCCTTCAGTGGGTGTCCGCTGATCTGAGCTATCCAACTAGTATTCAGAGAGTATAAAATCTATTTCATATGAGTCTGTGTTCCCATTCTGCCTCATCAGCAAGGAAGAAAGGGAACAATTATTTGGTGATAATTACTCTGACGGCAGTAATCTCTGGCAGCTGCTAGAGAAGAGACATAATTGCCTCCTACCACCCCCTAACTGTTTAGAATAGAGCTCTGAAAGCTTGATAAGAGGAGCTGAAGATGTGTGAACAACCTCAAAATAACTTTCTATTCACTTCCATCACCCAGACTTTAATTAAACACAATTCATACCTCTTCAGAGGCTTGAGATGATGTATGTTAGAGGACTTCATAAAGGGAAGGGCCATACAAATGGTAGAGGTTACTATACATTGTGTATTTCCTCTTATCCAAGTCAGGGGCCTTTCAGGGCTGTTGCTCTAAAAGCCTGCTTTTTCTTCCAGTGGGGATGAGACAGAATTGCAGAAGAATTAAATTTTATTCTGAAAATTTGGGGAGAGGATTTTAAAGTGGAAGACATGTGAGTGCAGATAGAAGATAAAATAAGTACCACTGAGAGGGCTTTCTTTTTTATGCCTTCAACTTCTTTTCCCCATGTAAATGAACTTTCTAGTTTTTAGTCTTTCACCATTTTTCTGTGACATTTAGCTCTCCCTCACTGCAGGATTTTGAAGTAGAACCCTGCTAATGCACTATTGTAATTTTTCTAGCAGTTCTCAAAAATGGCAAAATGGAGGCAAAGAAGGAGGCAGTTGGAGGCACGCTGTTGGTGACACAGATTGAGTTGGTCTGCTTTCAACGTTATAAATAAATATGCCCATTTTTATCTGTTGCACACAAGCTTTGGGTACATTTTAAAAAATCTGATAAAAATGTTCCGGTATAGACATTCTTCTGCTCAGTCTAAACTGCTTCATCAAACACTCTAATCATAAGTTGTCAGAAATTTTCAGAAAGTCAAAGTGACTTAAGAACACATTTGAATTTATTCAATAAAAGCCAGAGGCCAGTTAGGACAATTTTTGTGTTGATCCCTTTCTACTTTTTTTCATCCCTACCCCAAGCCTAAAACTCCACACATTCTACTGGTCCTGATTCCTACAGAAGTTGTAACATGTCCCTTCCATTGCTGTCCTCCTCTTTCATCCTGTGATTCCATTTCACTGATGTTGCTCAATCTTTTAATGTATTTTCTGGAACATCAATTTTATGATATGGTTGATGGTTGAGGGTTAAGTGAATGTGGCTGTAAATAACAAGTTTACTTCATGAGCCTTGTGAACCATGGAACATTCTTGTAGGCTTCTTGAAAGGGACATGTGGATCCATGGGTATATTGGCGTGTAGGCTGACTGTTCTTGCTTCAAGAGTCTACCTCTAAATTAGGACTGTTGATTTATCAAAGCAGGAATGTGTCAGGGTGTCTCTGAAAAAAGTGCCATTCTCCTGTCCTGCTGAGTAATGCCTCAAAAAAGCACTATCTCTTATAGTTGTTTTATAGCTGTGACAGAATGAATCTGCCTTCCTCTGACTATCCCTCAGAAGATAACCTCTGGGATAATTCCTTACGTTTCTGATGTTCTGAAACAAATAGATCTAGAACAAATATTAGTTGGTGGCCTATGGTCTTCTCCCATCTCATTCCACATGTCACTTGGAGTCATTTCTCTGTCTCTTCTCTGTAAAGGATGAGTGAGTGACTTACAAATAATTTTTCTTTATCCGCCCTAAAATGACTCAATTTCCAATACGTGTGTGTCTATCAGAGTGGGAGGTGAAGGAAGGGTTCTCTATGTGTTCACCTGATTAGAAGCTTTCTGAACAATGTCCTTTTGGGTTTTTATGGCGGCTGCATTTCATAGGTGTGGTTGATTACATCATTAGCCATTAATTTTATTAATTTATTAGCCATCGATTGAACTCTATCCCCAGTCCCTCTCCCCTCCCTGGAGGTCCAGGAGGGTAGAGCTGAAAGTTTCAACCCTCTAATCACTTGATTGATCCTCTTGGCAGCCAACCCCCATCCTTAGGTGAGGTCCTTACTGAGTCACCACAGTAACATAACACAAGACTGCATTATAGCTCTCATCACTTAGGAGATTTCAAGGGTTTTAGGAATTCAGTGCTGGGAACAGTGGAAGAAGGTCAAATATATATTTATTATATATCATAATATCACCCCCCTCAAAGATAGAATCTGTATCCATGTGTGAGAATTGGTTAGTAGAATCAACTTCTACAGTTCAAAGTTTAAATAGAAGAAAGGTTATCCCCATGACTTAAAAGAAAAGCATGCTGAATTTTCCTTCTCCTTCCTTAGTCTCAGAAGCAGTGGGAATAGACTCCAGATTGTAGATTTCTGGAAAAAGGACTCTTCCAGCCCTTCCTCTTCCATTTACTCCCAAGCTCCCTCTGCCTCCTTCCCCAAGCCCTTCACAGGCCAGAGAAGCCCCAGAGGGGTGCTGGGAAGCTGGGGGATGGAATTTGATAAATCTCTAGGAAGCCTGTAGAGTTTGTGGTCTGTGATAAGTGGGAGGGGTAGTTGGGGAGTGAGGGAAGATCCATGCTGTTATTCCCACAGCTTGTGGATTAGGAGGATGGTCCCATCAGATTGGAGGACTGTGGTGGGCAGGGAGGTTTTGAGTTGAGACTTGTGAGTGGGCTTGGAGAAAGGGCATGTGGGGGTCCAATATGGAATGAAGTTGGAGCCCTTTACACAAGGCAGCCACTGTGCTGGTGCTCCCCACACTACCTGATAGAGTCCTTATTACAACAGTTTTGTGAAACTGGTCCTCATGGCTCCATTTTCTAAGGAGGAATCCACAGCTGAGAGAGGTAAAGCAAAATGCTTGGGCCACAGAACTAGTAAGTAGCAGAGCCCGTATTTGAACCCAGGTCTGTGTTACTGTAAATCCCTTGAAATCCTGCTCAGGAAAGCAGGGCTTTATAGGAAATAGTAAGACGTTTTGTAATTTAAGGCAGGTGAATGAGGTGTCAGACAGGCTAAGCTCCAGATGCCAAAACTGGTTCTGTTTATAGTTTACATTTTTTCCCCCCTGTTTCTTCTACTTCTTTTAAATTTTACAATACTGTATTGGTTTTGCCATACATCAACATGAGTCTGCCACGGGTATACACGTGTTCACTATCCTGAACCCCCCTCCCACCTCCCTCCCCATACCATCTCTTTGGGTCATCCCAGTGCACCAGCCCCAAGCATCCTGTATCCTGCATTGAACCTAGACTGGTGATTCATCTCTTATATGATATTATACATGTTTCAATGCCATTCTCCCAAATCATCCCACCCTCTCCCTCTCCCACAGAGTCCAAAAGACTGTTCTATATATCTGTGTCTCTTCTGATGTCTCACATACAGGGTCATCATTACCATCTTTCTAAATTCCATATATATGTGTTAGTATACTGTATTGGTGTTTTTTTTTTTCTGGCTTACTTCACTCTGTATAACTGGCTCCAGTTTCATCTACCTCATTAGAACTGATTCAAATGTTTTCTTTTTAATGGCTGAGTAATACTCCATTGTGTATATGTACCACAGCTTTCTTATCCATTCGTCTGCCTATGGACATCTAAGTTGCTTCCATGTCCTGGCTATTATAAACAGTGCTGCGATGAACATTGGGGTACACGTGTCTCTTTCAATTCTGGTTTCCTCGGTGTGTATGCCCAGCAGGGGGATTGCTGGGTCATAAAGCAGTTCTATTTCCAGTTTTTTAAGGAATCTCCACACTGTTCTTCATAGTGGCTGTACTAGTTTGCATTCCCACTAACAGTGTTAGAGGGTTCCCTTTTCTCCACACCCTTTCCAGCATTTATTGCTTGTAGACTTTTGGATCACAGCCATTCTGACTGGTGTGAAGTGGTACCTCATTGTTTTGATTTGCATTTCTCTGATAATGAGTGATATTGAGCGTCTTTTCATGTGTTTGTTAGCCATTTGTATGTCCTCTTTGGAGAAATGTCTGTTTAGTTCTTTGGCCCATTTTTTGATTGGGTTGTTTATTTTTCTGGAATTGAGCTGCATAAGTTGCTTGTATATTTTTGAGATTAGTTGTTTGTCAGTTGCTTCATTTGCTATTATTTTCTCCCATTCAGAAGGCTTTCTTTTCACCTTGCTTATAGTTTTCTTTGTTGTGCAGAAGCTTTTAATTTTAATTAGATCCCATTTGTTTATTTTTACTTTTATTTCCAGTATTCTGGGAGGTTGGTTATAGAGGATCCTGCTGTGATTTATGTTGGAGAGTGTTTTGCCTATGTTCTCCTCTAGGAGTTTTATAGTTTCTGGTCTTATGTTTAGATCTTTAATCCATTTTGAGTTTACTTTTGTGAATGGTGTTAGAAAGTGATCTAGTTTCATTCTTTTACAAGTGGTTGACCAGTTTTCCCAGCACCACTTGTTAAAGAGATTGTCTTTAATCCATTGTATATTCTTGCCACCTTTGTCGAAGATAAGGTGTCCATAGGTGTGTGTATTTATCTCTGGGCTTTCTATTTTGTTCCATTGATCTATATTTCTGTCTTTGTGCCAGTACCATACTGTCTTGATGACTGTGGTTTTGTAGTAGAACCTGAAGTCAGGCAGGTTGATTCCTCTAGTTCCATTCTTCTTTCTCAGGATTGCTTTGGCTATTTGAGGTTTTTTGTATTTCCATACAAATTGTGAAATTATTTGTTCTAGCTCTGTGAAAAATACCGCTGGTAGCTTGATAGGGATTGCATTGAATCTGTAGATTGCTTTGGGTAGTTTACTCATTATCACTATATTGATTCTTCTGATCCATGAACATGGTATGTTTCTCCATCTATTAGTGTCCTCTTTGATTTCTTTCACCAATGTTTTATAGTTTTCTATATATAGATCTTTAGTTTCTTTAGGTAGATATATTCCAAAGTATTTTATTCTTTTTGTTGCAATGGTAAATGGAATTGTTTCCTTAATTTCTCTTTCTACTTTCTCATTATCAGTGTACAGGAATGCAAGGGATGTCTGTGTGTTGATTTTATATCCTGCAACTTTAGTATCCTCGTCGATAAGCTCTAGTAATTTTCTGTTGGAGTCTTTAGGGTTTTCTATGTAGAGGATCATGTCATCTGCAAACAGTGAGAGTTTTACTTCCTCTTTTCCAATTTGGATTCCTTTTATTTCTTTTTCTGCTCTTATTGCTGTGGCCAAAACTTCCAGAACTATGTTGAATAGTAGCGGTGAAAGTGGGCACCCTTGTCTTGTTCCTGACTTTAGGGGAAATGCTTTCAATTTTTCACCATTGAGGATAATGTTTGCTGTGGGTTTGTCATATATAGCTTTTATTATGTTGAGGCATGTTCCTTCTATTCCTGCTTTCTGGAGAGTTTTGATCATAAATGGATGTTGAATTTTGTCAAAGGCTTTCTCTGCATCTATTGAGATAATCATATGGCTTTTATTTTTCAGTTTGTTAATATGGTGAATTACATTGATTGATTTACAGATATTGAAGAATCCTTACATCCCTGGGATAAAGCCCACTTGGTCACGGTGTATGATCTTTTTAATGTGTTGTTGGATTCTGATTGCTAGAATTTTGTTAAGGATTTTTGCATCTATGTTCATCAGTGATATTGGCATGTAGTTTTCTTTTTTTGTGGCATCTTTGTCAGGTTTTGGTATTAGGGTGATGGTGGCCTCATAGAATGTGTTTGGAAGTTTACCTTCCTCTGAAATTTTCTGGAAGAGTTTGAGTAGGATAGGTGTTAGCTCTTCTCTAAATTTTTGGTAGAATTCAGCTGTGAAGCCATCTGGACCTGGGCTTTTGTTTGCTGGAAGATTTCTGATTACAGTTTCCATGCTTGTGATGGGTCTGTTAAAATTTTCTGTTTCTTCCTGGTTCAGTTTTGGAAAGTTGTACTTTTCTAAGAATTTGTCCATTTCTTCCATGTTGTCCATTTTATTGGTGTATAATTGCTGACAGTAGTCTCTTATGATCCTTTGTGTTTCTGTGTTGTCTGTTGTGATCTCTCCATTTTCGTTTCTAATTTTATTGATTTGATTTTTCTCCCTTTGTTTCTTGATGAGTCTGGCTAATGGTTTGTCAATTTTACTTATCCTTTCACAGAACCAGCTTTCTTGGCTTTGTTGATTTTTGCTATGGTCTCTTTTGTTTCTTTAGCATTAATTTCTGCCCTAATTTTTAAGATTTCTTTCCTTCTACTAACCCTGGTGTTCTCCATTTCTTCCTTTTCTAGTTGCGCTAGGTGTAGAGTTAGATTATTTATTTGACTTTTTTCTTGTTTCTAAAAGTATGCCTGTATTGCTATGAACTTTCCCCTTAGCACTGCTTTTACTGTGTTCCACAGGTTTTGGGCTGTTGTGTTTTCATTTCCATTCGTTTCTATGCATATTTTGATTTCTTTTTTTATTTCTTCTGTGATTTGTTGGTTATTCAGAAGTGTGTTGTTCAGCCTCCATATGTTGGACATTTTAATAGTTTTTCTCCTGTAATTGAGATCTAATCTTACTGCATTATGGTCAGAAAAGATGCTTGGAATGATTTCAATTTTTTTTTAAATTTATCAAGCTTAGATTTATGGCCCAGGATGTGATCTATCCTGGAGAAGGTTCTGTGAGCACTTGAGAAAAAGGTGAAATTCATTGTTTTTGGGGTGAAATGTCCTCTAGATATCAATTAGGTCCAACTGGTCTATTGTATCACTTAAAGTTAGTGTTTCTTTGTTAATTTTCTGTTTAGTTGATCTGTCCATAGGTGTGAGTTGGGTATTAAAGTCTCCACTATTATTGTGTTATTGTTAATTTTCCCTTTCATACTTGTTAACATTTGTCTTACATATTGTGGGACTCCTATGTTTGGTGCATATATATTTATAATTGTTATATCTTCTTCTTGGATTGATCCTTTGATCATTATGTAGTGTCCTTCTTTGTCTCTTTTCACAGCCTTTGTTTTAAAGTCTATTTTATCAGATATGAGTATTGCTACTCCTGCTTTCTTTTGGTCTCTATTTGCGTGGCATATCTTTTTCCAGCCCTTCACTTTCAGTCTGTATGTGTCCCTTGTTTTGAGGTAGGTCTCTTGTAGACAACATATATAGGGGTCTTGTTTTTGTATCCATTCCGCCAGTCTTTGTCTTTTGGTTGGGGCATTCAACCCATTTACATTTAAGGTAATTATTGATAAGTATGATCCTGTTGCCATTTACTTTATTGTTTTGGATTCTGGTTTATACACCCTTTTTGTGTTTCCTGTCTAGAGAATATCCTTTAGCATTTGTTGGAGAGCTGGTTTGGTGGTGCTGAATTCTCTCAGCTTTTGCTTGTCTGTAAAGCTTTGATTTCTCCTCCATATTTGAATGAGATCCTTGCTGGGTACAGTAATTTGGGCTGTAGGTTATTTTCTTTCATCACTTTAAGTATGTCTTGCCATTCCCTCCTGGCCTGAAGAGTTTTTATTGAAAGATCAGCTGTTATCCTTATGGGAATCCCCTTGTGTGTTATTCGTTGTTTTTCCCTTGCTGCTTTCAATATTTGTTCTTTGTGTTTGATCTTTGTTAATTTGATTAATATGTGTCTTGGGGTGTTTCACCTTGGTGGGTTTATCCTGTTTGGGACTCTCTGGGTTTCTTGGACTTGGGTGATTATCTCCTTCCCCATTTTAGGGAAGTTTTCAACGATTATCTCCTCAAGTATTTTCTCATGGTCTTTCTTTTTCTGGGACTCCTATGATTCGAATGTTGGAGCATTTCATATTGTCCTGGAGGTCTCTGAGATTGTCCTCATTTCTTTTAATTCGCTTTTCTGTTTCTCCCTGATTCATTTATTTCTACCATTCTATCTTCTACTTCACTAATCCTATCTTCTGCCTCTGTTATTCTACTATTTGTTGCCTCCAGAGTGTTTTTGGTCTCATTTATTGCATTATTCATTATATATTGACTCTTTTTTATTTCTTCTATGTCCTTGTTAAACCTTTCTTGCATCTTCTCAATCCTTGTCTCCAAGCTATTTATCTGTGATTCCATTTTTATTTCAAGATTTTGGATCATTTTCACTATCATTATTTGGAATTCTTTATCAGGTAGATCCCCTATCTCTTCCTCTTTGGTTTGGTTTGGTGGGCATTTATCCTGTTCCTTTACCTGCTGGGTATTCCTCTGTCTCTTCATCTTGTTTATATTGCTGCGTTTGGGGTGGCCTTTCTGTATTCTAGCAGTTTGTGGAGTTCTCTTTATTGTGGAGTTCTCTTTATTGTGGAGTTTCCTCGCTGTGGGTGGGGTTGTGTCAGTGGCTTGTCAAGGTTTCTTGGTTAGGGAAGCTTGTGTCAGTGTTCTGGTAGGTGGAGCTGGATTTCTTCTCTCTGGAGTGAAATGAAGTTTCCAGTAATGAGTTAGGAGATGGCAATGGTTTTGGAGTAACTTTGGGCAGCCTGTATATTGAAGCTCAGGGCTATGTTCCTGTGTTGCTGGAGAATTTGCGTGGTATGTCTTGCTCTGGAACTTGTTGGCCCTTGGGTGGTGCTTGGTTTCAGTGTATGTATGGAGGCATTTGATGAGCTCCTATTGATTAATGTTCCTTGGAGTCAGGAGTTCTCTGATGTTCTCAGGATTTGGACTTAAGCCTCCAGCTTCTGGTTTTCAGTCTTATTTTTACAGTAGTCTCAAGACTTCTCCTTCTATATCGCACCACTGATAAAACATCTAGGTTAAAGATGAAAAGTTTCTCCACATTGAGGGACACCCAGAGAGGTTCACAGAGTTACAAGGAGAAGAGAAGAGGGTGGAGGGAGTTAGAGGTGACCCGAATGAGATGAGGTAGAATCAAAAGAGGAGAGAGCAAGCTAGCCAGTAATCACTTCCTTATGTGTGCTCCACAGTCTGGACCCCTCAGAGATGTTCATGGAGTTATACAGAGAAGAGAAGAGGGAGGAAGGAGACAGAGGTGGCCAGGAGGATAAAAGGGGGGGGGGGAATGAAAAGGAGAGAGACAGACCCAGCCAGTACTCATTTCCCTAAGTGTTCTCCACCATCTGGAACACACAGAGATACACAGAGTTGGGTAGAGGAGAGAAGGGGGAGGGAGGAGACAGAGGCGACCTGGTGGAGAAAAAGGAGAGTCCAAAGGAGGAGAGAGCAGTAAAGCCAGTAATCTTGCTCTCAAGTAAAAATGGGTACTGAAGATTGGGTTTTTGAAGGTGCAAAATTGATAACAAATACCAAAAAGCAAAGATTAAAAATCTAGAGTAGAGGTTGGATTTTCAAAAATACAATATTAAAGAAAAGAAGAAGAGAAAAAAAATCACAAGAATTATTTAAATATATATATATATATATATATATATATATGAAGTTTGCTTTAAAAATAGGGTCTTTTTTTTTGAAAAGTAATAGTAGGTTATAAAAATGAAAATTAAAGGAGTAATAGAGGACTTAAAATTTTTAAAAAGTTTAAAAAAAAGAAGAAGAAAAAAAAAGAATGATGGTAAAAATAGTAAAGATATATCTAGGACTTTCTCTAGTGCTGTTGTGGGCAGTGTGGGGTCAGTTCATTTTCAGATAGTTCCTTGGTCCAGCTTATGTTTCTCAAGATCTATAGGCCCCCTCCTATGTAGTCAGTACTAAGGACAGGGTTTTAATCTATTGCACCTGTCACTTCCAAGGCGGTTCCCTCTGTTTTAGCTTCTTCTGTTTGCCGGTCTCTTCAGTGACTGATTTCTGCCCTGACACAATGGGGGCAGTGGTGGACACTTTTTTTAGGCTCACTTGTTCAGTCGTGCTGTGGGGAGGGAGGGACGCTGCAAACAAAGAACACTGGCATGTGCTCACAGTGTCTCAGCCACACTGGGCCTGCCCCGGCTCACGGCGCACCCAGCTCAGGCTCTAGGTTGCTCCGCCAGGAACCGTCTGAGGCCGGCCCTGGGCTGCATGCACCTCCCAGGTCTAAGCCGCTCAGGCTCAGGCACTCAGGTAGTCCTCAGAGGCGCAGACTTGGTTGGGCCTGCGTTTTGTGCCCTTCCCAGGTCTGAGTAGCTCAGATCGCCTCTCCCGTCCCTGCTGCTCAGCTTTCTGGGTGTACAACTGGCACACCTTCTCAGGCAGATGATGACTATCCAGAACCCCAAGAAGCCTTAGTTAGCAAAGAAGCCTGTTTGCAGTTTGGTAGTTAATGTCTCTCTGGGGCTGCTATTGCCCCCTTCCGGCCCTGGCTGCCTGTCACTGGAGGGGGATGGTCTGCAGCCGGCTAATTCTGTTCCGCCCTTTGTTCTGTGCGCGGTCCTGGCGGTGTCTTATGTTAGAGCTTTTTGCATGGTAGCTATCCCACAGTCTGGTTTTCTAGCCCAAGTTAGTTTGCTCTGGTTACCCTTGGGGCCTTCAGGCCCGATCTTTAAAAATCAGTGCAGCCTGCGCCTCCCTGCCCAGCCCGTGCTTGCTAGTGGCAGATGCAGGTGTCTGCGCTGCTTCTCCGCTGGGGGTGTTATCATTGGGCTCATAATCTGTGGGCTTTAATTATTTATTTATTTTTCCTCCGTTATGTTGCCCTCTGTGCTTCCAAGGCTCGCCACAGACTCGGCAGTGAGAGTGTTTCCTGGTATTTGGAAACTTCTCTCTTTTTAAGACCCCCTTCCCGGGACGGAGCTCCCTCCCTACCTCTTTTGTCTCTTTTTTTGTCTTTTATATTTTTTCCTACCTCTTTTCGAAGACAATGAGCTGCTTTTCTGGGTGCCTGATGTCCTCTGCCGGCATTCAGAAGTTGTTTTGTGGAACCTACTCAGCGTTGAAATGTTCTTTTGATGAATTTGTGAGGGAGAAAGTGATCTCCCCGTCCTATTCCTCCGCCATCTTAGGACCGCCCCCTATAGTTTACATTTTTAAAAAAATGTACACTTACATTTTTTAATATCTTACTTAACACATCTTACTTAACAATATCTTACTTAACACATCTACTGGTGGTTGAGAGACCCTAGTTTTTGCAGAAAATGGATGAAGTGCCTTTTTCGAATTCCCTTTGCGCTCTGCAGAGCTGGATTTCTAAGTGTCACGGGGTCTGCAGCTAGCTACAATAGTACCTTTTGGCAGAGAGTGATGTGCATGGCACATCCCTCAGTGCCAGGGGCCAGGGCCTCCCACAGGATGTTTTAAAGAAGATTATAGAAGGCAGCTCAAAAAAAAAAAAAAAAAAAAGAAAAGGAAAGAAAAAGAAGGCAGCTCAGTTTCTCTGTGGCCAAACCACAAAATGTTAAGGTTTCCTTAAAGTCCCGAAATCCCAAAGGGTATAGGCAATCCCTGTGAAAGAATGCTGAGCTCTGTAAAATGCTAAAGGGAGGAACCAGATCCCCTGGAGGTATAGACACCATTTATTTAGTGAGGGAATTTGGGTGGTAACTGAATTCCTTAAACGTTCATTACTTGGAATTGAAGCTTGCAGGTGTGGAAGTTATCTATGTTAGTATCATTCAGACTTTCCTGTGCAAACGAATCACCTGGGGATCTCATTTCACTGCAGATTCTGTTTTCCTAGGTCTGAGGTGGGGCCTGAGAGCCTCCATTTCCCAGACCTCTCAGGTGATGCTGGTACTGCTGGTCCATGGACTACACTTGGAGCAGCAAGTATTATGCTTCCCTCCACCATCCACATTTCTCTTCTCTGTTGTTCAGTTGCTAAGTTGTGTTCAATGCTTTGTGACCACATGGACTGCAACATGCCAGGATCCTCTGTCTTCCATTATCTCCCAGTTTTCTCAGATTTTTGTCCCTTGATTTTGTGATGCCATACAGCCATCTCATTCTCTGTTGCCCCCTTCTCAATCTTTCCCAGCATCAGGATATTTTCCAATGAGTTTGTTCTTTGCATCAGGTAGCCAAAGTACTGGAGCTTCAGCATCAGTCCTTCCAATGAGTATTCAGAGTTGATTTTCTTTAGGATTGACTTCTTTGATCTCCTTGCTGTCCAAGGGACTCTCAAGAGTCTTCTCCAACACAATTCAAAAACATCAGTTCTTCGGTGCTCAGCCTTCTTTATGGTCCAACTTGCACATCCATACATGACTATATGACTTCCAGTAGTCATGGTAATATGGACCTTTACCAGCAAAGTGATCTCTCTGCTTTTTAATATGCTGTCTAGGTTTGTTATAACTTTCCTTCCAAGGAGCAAGCATCTTTTAATTTCATGGCTGCAGTCACTGTCTGCAGTGATTTCTGAGCCCAAGAAAACAAAATCTGTCACTGCTTCCACTTTTCCCCATCTATTTGCCATGAAGTGATGGGACTTGATGCCATGATCTTAGGCTCAATCAAGATTCACTTACTTTGTGATAACTTTCTTGAGGGAGGCAGGACAGACAGCAAAAAGGAAATTTGCAGAATCTTCTGCGTAGATCTCAAGGAATCTGTGTTGCAGCATGGTATGGATGTCAAGAGGTGTTGTGAGAGCCACAATAAAATGTGGCAGTGGTTTGTAGTAAAATAAGCTTCAAAAGTGTTGGGTTGAAAAGTTCAATAGATTTCATTATCTCATGACTTCTCAGAGCCTATAATTGGCTATTGTGCCTTGTGACTTTCACAAGGGAACTTTCCTCAAATTCATTTGCCCAAAGAATACTATTTTGGGGACCACATTAAGAGTAGAATATTCACCAAGACTGGCTGTTTCAGACATTGCCATAGGTGACCACACAAGAGGAAAAACTCTTGCCTAACTTACTGTGTAAACATGGAATTGCTCTTTTTCTCCATAGGCTAAGAGAAACTAAAATAAACTTTCGAAATAGCCCTGTGGCCCAACTCGGAGCATTGTTCTTGGTAGAGAGCTTGAGCTTGATTCCACACCATCCTAGGAATTCTGAGCTTCCCATTTGCTTTTTATAGCTTTTCTGCTTAAATGAATACGTTGGTTTCTGCTGCTTGTGCCTTATAATCCTGACAGACAAAGGTGATGAGTGGAAACTCACCACTCAGCTTCAGATAGCCCCAGAGAGCATTTTCAATCTGAATTCAGATTTAATCTGAAATCTGAATGTGAATTAAATTCACATTTAATCTGAATTCTAGGGTGGACTTTTGGGTTTATGAAGGAAGGTTTGTGTGGGCTCAGGGTCAAGGTCAAAGATGCCCTGGGAGCCCTGGTGAGCTGGTTAGGTGACAGGAGAGGTAAAGAAATGAATATTACTGAGTGGGCACTTACAAAGTGCCAGCTAGATGCTTTTATCAATGTTTTTCTTAACATAACCTTGTGAAATAGATATTGTTATGTTCATTTTGCAGAAGGGGAAGCTGAGATATGGGGAGTATAATTAATTGTCAAAATAGTAAGTATTCAAGCTGGTGTTCCAGTCAAGTGCTATCTGACTGTGCTTATCACTACATCAGGATGTTTGGTCCACAGTTATTGACAGAGCACTTTCCATGTGGCAAATATGATGATAATCCTAGGTTATACCTGCCTTCATGGAGATTAAAATCTGCTACAGGAGATTCACACTAATGTAACTGCAAACTAGGAAGGATTAAAATTCAAAGGAATTAAAATGAGAGTAGGTAGTAGGAAAGCCCAGGGGCTTCCCTGGTAGCCCAGCAGTAAAGAATCTGCCTGCCAATGCAGGAGACATGAGTTCAATCCCTGGATTGGGAAGATCCCCAAGAGAGGGAAATGGCAACCTACTCCAGTATTCTTGCCTGGGAAATCCCATGGACAGAGGAGCCTGGTGGGTTGCAAAAGAGTTAGACACAACTTAGTGACTAAACAACAACAATAGGGAAGTCTGGCCTCAATATATATGTGTGAAGGGGAAAAGTTTTCCCTGAAGAGGTGCCCTTTGAGTGGGGTTTCAAGGACTGGGTAGGAGGTAACTAGGTTGAACAGAAAGAGGGATAAAGGCTTTCCTGAATGGGAGAAGTACAAGACAGACACATCCCATGCTTGTTAGAACCCGGAGATTTCCTGCAGTATAGCACACTGCTTTTGTGGATTCAGTGATCATCTGCTCTATTAAAGATGGATACAGGAGAACAATGAAAGAAAAAGAGTCAGTTTCAAGGCTGGTATAGAAGACAGAAGAAAAACCTTATTCTTGGTACAAATGGTCCTGGAGCCACCAGTTTGCATAAGACGTGCCTTATTCTATCGTGGGAAATAAGTATCCTGCTGATTTCTGAATGGTGAATGAAAAATAGGGATGAACACACGATGCCCACCCCTATTCATGGCCACAACAGTGCTAAGGTTTTTGCTGGCTGCCACAGGGAGGCAGGAACCACAGTGAGGGGAGAGAAGGTGCCACAAAGTCTGGGGAGACCTGTCACCCATTTCTGCATGGAGTTAGGATAGAGTCAGATGAATTGAGCTGCTGGATTCCATTTCTCTGGACACTGCCACTTTCCATTTCTCATCTGGGAAATGCTCCTTGCCAAGGACGTGTTACAGAATGATACTGGAAATGTTATTCTTATTTTACTTACAAAAATCTGAAGTCCAACTATATTTTCTAAAAGCTAAAATCTTCAATCTCTGTCTACGAAAATCATGTGACAGATAAGGCTCAGCTTCCAAGTCACCTCCTTCAGGAACCCTTCCTTGATCATGTCAAACAGCAGTTATGTCTTATCCCTTGGACCTCCCAGTACTCTGAGGGCACTGTTCTTGGGGCACATACCCATCATGTCTGTGTCGTATGGTGGTTATTTAGGTCCATATCTTCCCAGCCCATTGCAAGTCTGAGTAGAGGAACTATGTATCACATGGCATTGTAATATCCAAAGTGCTTTGTGCATGGGAGATGCTCTCTGAAAAATCTGTGAGCAGAATGGAAACTAAAATTTGATTTTCGGTAAAAGCTCACTCTTATTTTTTCACCCATTCAAGTACCTATTAAAGTACAGAGTACATTTTGGAGAGAGTTAAAAATAGAATAAAAAAGATAGGGCTTGGTATATATGCCCTGGTTTACTGCACTGAATAATTAAGGAAAGGAGCCTCTCCCATAAATCTCTCAATAAGCCACTGAAGAAAAACGTGAAATAGAAAATCTGGATTCAAGTCCTGGTCCTGCTATGTGTCTGCTCTATGAGCTCCGGCAAGTCACTTGACCTCTCTGAACTTGGATTTTCTTATTTGTAACATGTGGGAAGTGCTATATCTAACTTGTGGGATTTCAGAGAGAACTCAAGAAATAGCACAGAGGTGCCTTACCCCCTCTTCCTCCAGGGTACTTCCTGTGGTGGATGCTAACGGAACGGGGTGAGGTGGAGGACCCTGGCATCCTGTCTCCATTCTCTTTCTGCAGCCGGGAGAGTGCATGTAAGCTGGTTGTGACCCTTGTACACTTGGACTTGGAGGCTGGTGCCATATTTCTCTGCTTCTGTGCAAGTGTGTCTTGAACTTATTATGTCCATTGGTGAATTAACAGGCAGGACAATTGTCCATTTCTTAGTCACTTTCACAGAAGTCAGTTGGTGTCATAAATGATTATAACTCATTTGTCCTCTTGAAGTGGGTCCTCATGTGGAATGAAGACACTAATCCTCTCATAAAGGACTGCACCTACTTGTGAGGAGGAATTTTCTGTGGAAAAAAAAATTCTGTGAAAAAGAACACACACATGGGTCTGGGGTACGTGACGGGGTTTGTTGGTAAGGGCAGTAGCCAGACCCACATGTGTTGGGGTACGAGCTCTGTAGTTAGCAGCTGTGGCTGCAGCTTGGGAAACTGCTCACTTCACTTGGGTTTGGAAAAAAGCATCTTGCACAGTCATTCCGAAGAGGAGCCTCCAGGGGGACACTCCCCCAGTTGGGTGTTCGGCGCCAAGCCTGGATCCAAGCTTCCCCCTCCATCCCTAGTGTCTGCGATTCAGAGAAACCTAGACATGCCAGGAAGAGCTTGTCTGTGGGGAGCGTGAGTTAGGGGCTTAATCTATGAGGCTAGCCAGAAATCCAAAATAGAGGAGGGGGCAGATTCCAGGCAATTGTCTTTTTTGTTTGTTTTTTTAATGCCGAGCTTTGAGAATAGTTTCAGCTTAGGATGAGGATTGGGTAAGTTCTTGGTTTCAGAGAAGATACTTTTAGGTATGTGGGGAAAAAAAATAGGAGAAATCAAGATGCAAAATTTGCCTTCCATTGGTCAGGGTCTGCTGGGCTGTGGTGTTAAGGGGGTTTAGGCAGCCACTGTTGTTTCTGTTGCTCTGGCAACCAGAAGAGAAATACACTACGCCCAGCGCAGGTGCTCTGGGGTTGAGTGGGCCTGTTTCCTCCCAACAGCCCTGGCCGGCCTGGAAACAGTGACCTCGGAACTCCTCCAGGATGGCTAGCTGAAAGTTTTGGGGTGTGGAGACCAACATGTGGAAACTCTGAATTCGGGAGGCTTTGCCTACGGGGGCTGCCAGCCATGCCCCAATGGTGCCCTCCCTGTCAGCATGGGAAAGCTGGATCCGGGGTTTGGAAGGGTCAACAGGATTGCCTGCCTTTCCCTGCTTGGCTTTCCTGCCTCTGGCAGCTGCAGCCCCAGCAGTTGCATCCTGCATCCCGTTGAGGAAGCTCAGTGCAGGGTCAGACCCAGGTCTTGCAGCTCCACCCTGGAGCTCTGCTGAAAAGCTAAACAGTAGGGAAGGTGTCAGGCCCCCTCGCTATGATGCCTGCCCTTGCTGAGCCTATGGATCCTCACGGAGTCACTCTACTGTGCACACCCCTGGGGCTGTCCCTTGTAGGGGGCTCGGGGTGACAGCCTCTAGGGTCAGACCCAAGTTCTATAGGGGTGGAAATAGTCAAACCTACTGCGAAGACTTGTGAGGAGGAAGTCTCTGTGAAAAGTATGTAAGGTCACACCTGGCACTTAGCAGGTACTCAATAAATGGGACTTCTGCTCCTTGCCCAAGTGCCAGAATTTAAGGTGCATTTATACCTCTCTGAACCTGACCAGGTGCTGTAGTGGTAAAGAATCCTCCTGCCAGTGGGGGAGATGCCAGAGATGCAGGTTTGATCTGGGTCGGGAAGGTCCCCCGGAGTAGGAAATGACACCTACTCCAGTATTCTTGCCTGGAAAATTCTGTGGACAGATGAGCCTGGCAGGCTACAGTTCATGGGGTTGCAAAGAGCTGGACATGGCTGAGCATGCACAGCTTAGTCCTACGCCTCTCTGAACTCACTGCTGGGACCATCCCTTTACCAGAAGTTTCAAGACTGAGAGCATTCAGCCAACCCAGTCCATCAGCAAATCCTGCAACTTTCTCTATTCATATCTAGAAACTTCCTCCTCTTGCCACCTCCACTGTTACCACCTGTCCCAGCACCACTATCTCTTGCCTGGATTATTGCAGTTGCAGTAGTGAGACATAGAGGTTATTGGAACAGGCAGGAAGATGGAAGGGAAGTAATTGAAATAATTTCCTCCAACAAGCCCCATATGGGAATGGAAGTTAGTATCTGCCCATAAGGAGGTGAAATAGAGGCAACTACTGGGGGAAGGGAAATGTCTCCCATCAGGACACTCTCACGTGGTCTGGCAGCTTCCAGTGAGGTGCCAGTTTCCCCTGTGACTCTGGATCCTTTCCTCTCCCTCGTAGTTTGCATTAAGACCTGCTGTAGCAATAAGAGTAAAAATTCACTTTACGTGAGAAACTATGAGGCCAGCAGGAAAGTAAAAACCCTGCCAATGCCTGCGAACTCTAATCTTCTCAAACTGAATAGACTCAGAGTTGCATCTGGAGTTGTGTGTGCTTGGCAAACATAAGGTGGAAACCCCTCTGAAAAACATCTGACAGGAATCGTCTCTTCACGACATGTGAAAAGAAGCTCCCACCCAATTATTAAGAGGCTGCCGAAGAGGAAAGAAAAAGTTTGTGCAGCTAACACAACACGCGGCTTGCCAAAATCATCCTGCCCTAATTCTCCTGTCAGCAGAGTCGCTTTTCCGAAGAGCAAGTAACTCGTGATTGGGCTGCTTGATTCTTCTGGCCGCTTCCGCTGTGCACGCTCCCACCCTACCCAGGACCCCCTGCCTGGACCTCACCCGCCTGTCCGTGTTTTCACTGGTGGGATATTCTTTGGGGCTTGAAACCTCAGAAATTCCGTTGAGAGTACAATGATCCAGGCTCAGGATGTGAATGGCCACGAATGTCATACTGCTTATCGCGCTCTGTGCAACACCCAGCAGCTGCTGTCGTTTAACGAGGCAGCGGCACATGATTCTGAGAACAGTCCTATGTGTGCTTTGTTTGTGCATTTTTCAGCTGATTTAAGAGCAAGAAAGGAACAAAACCGATCTGATGCCTTTACTCCAGAGATCGTCCACATCCTTCCTAGGGCAGGAAGAGCAGGTGACTGGGACACTGAACATTTGGCAAGCTGGTGGCTTTCCTGCATTGGCATGCTTCGCCGGGGTTTTCATGAAAAGACAATGACCTTTACAGAAAACAATGACCTTTGCAGAGATCTCTAAACCCTGGCAACTCATCAGCAAGTTCAGTTCCAAAAGCGTTCTTCTTGCCTTTCCCAACAGACTTGAACAACTAGAAAGAAAGGAAGGAACTTGAAAAAATCACCCAAGTTTTTGGCAAACCTTAGGCGCTCTTTTCCCCCACCCTGTAATTAAGGCAGAAGTAAACAGTAAGAGAATATAAAATTGCAGCTTGCTCTGGTAATAGGTGCCCAGGTGGAGCTGCTGCTTGTACAGACCTGTGCCTTGAGACAAAAGCGCAGCCTCCCTGGGGAGCACTCCAATGGGTCCCTAGATCTGATATATCAAGATTAAGACATGAAAACTTGGAGCAGAGTGACAAGAAAGGGTGAGTCACCTGGGTATCATTTGAAAAAAAAAAAAAATGTTTTTCCTTCTCTGGACCCCTTCTTGTTTTAGGAGGTCATTTCCTGAATGGTACTCCCTCATCTCAAAGAGCCTGCAGGGTCCAAGGAACCCAAAGTACTTCCTGTTGAGCAAAGTGTGTATGAGGACTTTCCATCAGGCTGGCTTGGTCTGTGTGCTGCCTCTGGCCACTCACCAGCTGAGTGACCCCAATGAAATGCTTTCTTTCTCTAAGCTTCCATTTTCTCAGCTCTAGAAAGAGAATAATGTTTACCTTGTAGAGTGCCTGTGAGGCTAAAATGAAACAGTATAAAGTGCCTTCCACATAAGAACCACCTAACCACCCACGTTGCACGTGTCAATAGTTCATTTCTTCTTATTGTTAAGTAGGACTCTCTTGTGGCTCTACGGCAATTTGTTCATCCATTCAGCTGTTGTTTTGACATTTGCATTCCTCCCTGTTTTTGGCTATTACAGATAAAGCTGCTACTATTTGTGTATAAGTCTTGTAGGATTAGTTTTCCTCTTCTCTTAGGCAAAATACTTAGGAATGGCTAGATCATAAATAAGTGTATGTATAGCTTTTAAGGAAAAGGTCAAACTAATTTCTGAAGTGGTTGCACCACTTTACATTCTCACCTGCAGAGTATGAGAGTTCCAGTTGCTCCACAACCTTGGTATGGTCATTCATTCTTATTTCATCCACTCTAATAGGTTGTGTAATGGTGATTCACTTTTGCTTTGTGTTGCACTGAAAAATAGGTGAACATTCTGCACCATTCATGTGTTGCATTCGTACCGTTCATTTATTACATACCAAATATGCCACAAAACTCAAATACTATCTGAAGACAAACAGTGGTGACATTGAATCCTCGGTGCACAGTTGGTTGCATCTGACTCAGAAGATTAAATGAATTTCAAGTAGCAGCAGCCTAATGACTCAGTGCTGTTAGCCCCCTTAATTTTCTTCCCATCTCTCCTACTAAAGCCAAACAATTGCTGTGATTTCATTACTTCACCTATGAAGCCAATAATAATCCTGGTCAACATCACCTTCTGCCCTTGTTACTAACAAATATCATGAGATTAGCATGTCTATTAATTTTGCCCATGTGTTTATAATGATGAGGTTAGTGGAAATTTGTTCATTCCTTTTTAGGATCCAAAAGAGAAGACCTATAGGAAAAATTTAATTCTAATCTTAGTTCTAGGAATAGCTTTGTTTTTCTTGAGCAAGTGGTTTGTTTTCATCTGATAGATGCTGGGAATAGTGGTGTTACTTTTTTCACATTGGTAGCCAAGAACCCAGAGCCAGATTTGTCTTCTGTTCCACAACAACTTGATAAGATTTATCTTACATGTTTTGTAAACTAACTCTTGCGTGACTCCAGCTTACCTTCCTATTTAACTTTCTATTTGCTTTATTTTCCACACTCAAAAGATTTTAAATGGAAGTGGTTTTATTTTTTAAAAATATGTGCTTATAGTCAGGCATAAATTGAGTTTTCCTTCACTCCTCTGCCCCAGAGTCACCTGGTTCCTTCCCCTGGGGCAACTGCTGTTATTACTGATTTGTTGCACGTCTTTACTGAGATCATCTGTGTGAATATAAGCATATTTATAGGGTGACTAGCGTATGTTTGTAAGCAGTTCGGTGAATGAGTTAGAGTTCGTAGGGTATAAGCAGTAACTTTATTTCTGCTCGTTCCCTGGCTCCTGAAATTTACTCTCCTGTTTTCTCGCCTGCCCACAGATGAATTCGCTGGTAGATCCTTATTTTTCTTGTCACTTTCTCGTGTTAACAGATGGCTTCACTTTTACTAAAAAGTCTGGACTAATATGGAATCGAAACATCAGTCTCTGTTACCAGTGCAAACATGTCCCCTTCTCCACCTGGGGCCTGGCTGTGGCTCAGATGTTCCCAGGGGTGTCGTCTGCCTTCCACCAACTCCTAGCCTTGCTCTTCTGCTGCTCCTCCACGCTCACCTTGTGACCTCTGGCTCTCCCAGGAGTGGTGGACTGGGTGGATTACACCTTTGCTTTGAGGAGCACCTTTGGGCTGTAGCCTCTTCACCTGCAGATATAGAGAAGTGGGTGTGCCTGGGAGACTGGGGGTTTGTATCGTCCCCCTTTCCCTGAGTGGGGGTTCTCTGGTAGCTCAGTTGGTAAAGAATCTGCCTGCAGTGCAGAAAACCTGGGTTTGATCCCTGGGTTGGGAAGATCCCCTGGAGAAGGAAGTTGCAAACCACTCCAGCAGCCTTGCCTGGAAAATCCCATGGACAGAGGAGCCAGGTGGGCTACCTACATATAGTGCATGGGGTAGCAAGAGTTGGACACAGCTGAGGGACTGAACCAGCACATTTCCCTGAAAGCCAATGACTGAATGGAACAGAATGGCGAAAGCTTAGCCCTCTTGTTGCGAAACAGACAAACTCTGAGAGGTAATTTATATTCTAGAGCCCCCGGTGGGATTAGCTTGGGAGACTGGGACTATGCCTGAAATCTCATAGTCCCTTCCCTTCTCCTTCCTGGTCGGGTTTCCCCCACCCTCTTAGCAGATAATTTGATGCACTCTTTGATAAATCACTTACTTTCATAGGAACCCACATTTCAGGGTCTGCTTCTCAGGAAATAACCTAAGACAGCAACTGTCCAAATAGTGACACTCTCATGGGACACTGTCAAAAGTTCCTCAGCATTCCCTCATTAAGGCCCCTCCAAGCACAGTTCTCTTGCCTTACCGAAGCCTGCTGGGGCAGAGCTGCCTACAACGCTCTCCTTGGTCCTGGCTTCCAAGGTCCATCCCTTGGACTCTGGGTTGGGGTCTTTAACTCTGGACAGAAAGAGCAAAACTCAGTGTTGAGTCATCATCACACATCTTTTCTTCACCTTAAAAATATTATTAATTATATACACATGCTCCAGATTTGTACCTTCCATTGTATAAATAAATGCCCACATTTGCTCTAGTTGTTCTCCTTCCAGTTAATTGGATGAAATACACAAAACAACCAGTCATTCTTTAATGAGGATGTTTTATTCTTTTGGTTGGGTAATATTTGTTTCTTGTAGCTTTCACAAATGAAAAGCTATGGCCACTGACCTCTTACATTCTCAGAAAAGTTTACCCATTGATTTTACACTTCTGTTGGTCAATAATAAAATTCTTAGGTCACACTTTATATTCCTGAGGACTTTTTGGCTTTGCTTTTCTGTTTTATAGCACTGATTTTTTTTTCCACCTCTGTTAAGTGACTTGATGGTTGTTTGTTTGTTTGTTTTTCCGGGATACTAAAATGATCCTTTAAAAAAATTTTTGTAGCTAAACAGTTGTACTGTGTTTTGTTTTGTTTTGTTTTGTTTTCCCCTAGGGACAAGATATATCTTTCAATTTGTAAATTTAAGTAATTCCCCTTTGGGGGAAAATATATAGCTTTTATAACCAAAGAATCAATTTTGTTATTCAAAATGTTACACTCCTTGGATTGGCTGGTAGAGCTGGATTTAAAGAATTTTTTTGGATTTAACTCTCTAGAGAAGGACCTCCTCATCCTGGGGGGCTGCCACCTGAGCAGAAGTCACTTTGAATTGTATCTTAAAATATTTTACTGTTTCATTATTGGGTTCTCTTCTTCAGGGATACCAATTTTGCTCATGGTTTCTGACTTAGTCTCTTTCATATTCATCATCTTTTTTTTTTTTCTGAACAGGGAGGCCTGGCCTGCTGCGATTCATGGGGTCTGAAAGAGTCAGACACGACTGAGCGACTGAACTGAACGGAAACTTAAAAAAAAAATCTGCTTATTTCCAATATGCTGTTTTACTCACTTTTCTTACCATGAGTGCGTGTGCATGCTAAGTCACTTCAGTTGGGTCTGACTCTGTGTGACCCTATAGATTGCAGCCTGCCAGGCTCCTCTGTCCATGGGATTCTCCAGGCAAGAATACTGGAGCGGGTAGCCATTTCCTTCTCCAGGGAATCTTCCTGATCCAGGGATCAAATCTGGGTCTCCTGCATTCCAGGCAGAGTCTTTACCATCTGAGCTACCAGGGAAGCCCGTTTTCTTGTGATGCTAGAATGTTTTTCTTCCACGTCTTTTCTAAATTCCGTCAGTTCTTATTTCATCTACTTCTGTCTTTGTATGTTTTCTCTCAGCGCTTGTATCTCTATTCTGTGTTCTTGGTTTGCAGTGGCGATCTCGAATATTTTCTCTTTGCTAAGGAGCATATCACTGTGTCATCTTTGCTTACTACCAGTTTCCAGGAATCCCTAAAATAGTTGAACTTCCCAAGGATGTTGGAGTCAAGTTCCACTCAAGAAGCAACAAGGACCAGTAGGCTTGTGAGCTGGGCAGAATTTTGCCCAAATCCTGACTCTGCTACTTACAAGTTAGGTTAATTTGAGGATACTGGTGTTTCTGAGCCTCAGTCACCTCATATTCAAGACAGATATGATATTACTTCATATCTATGAAGTTAGTGTTGTTGTGAGGATGAGATAAAATTAATAATGCAAAAGGTCTAGGTCAGAGTCTGGCTTTCATAGGGTACTTAATAAATGTTCCCGTTCTGTTTTGTTTTTTTCTGACTAAATTGATGGATAGGTACAAGCTATTTTACCATAACAAGAAGAGACTTTGTCTTAAAAGCCATTTAACTATCACACTAAAGCACCCGTTACAGTGATGGTAGTAGAAAATATTTATTGAAGGTGTACTATTTTCTAGGAATTTTGCTAAATTTATTACATAGTTTCTCATTTAACTATTTACCTTCTCCACGAGATATTTCATGTCATTATGCTCGTTTTACAGTTGAGGAAGTTGAGCCTTGGGTAGTATCTTGCTCAAGGTAGTGACAGAGCCAAACTCTAACTTCAGTGACCAGGTCTTAATCACTATCAGTATTGTTTATGCCTTCTGATCTTTCCATGTGTTAGGAGCAATAGCAGAAGCAAAAATGTGTGAGTTATGCCTGGTTTGGGGAGGCTCATAAATGCATGTGTACCTGTTGCACAGTTTCATAAAAACACAATTAGGTCCACATGCCAAGTACTCAAAGTAAGTGTTCTTATTGTCAGAATGAAATTTGAGACTTAGAAGATACCTTCTGCTCTAGGGATTAGATCCTTGAACTAGAATTTTTCATCCTTATCCTTCTATTTCTTAGGTGGCCTAGTAAAAGTGAGTGAATTCTAAAGCCCTTAGATTATTGGGTTTTCTCAGAATGTGGGTGTGTTAAAAATGTACCTGGAGTTTGTTCAAATCAGTTATCGTAAGACACACAGACACAAATGATTGTCACAAAGAGAGAGTTTTGTACTTGCAGATCTGTGGAAACGTGAGACGCAGCACAGCAGGCCATGCAGGGCCACAGGAAGCAGGATGAATCAGGAGACAGAGAGGGCAGGGCAGAGCATGGCCGGAGCCGTTACTGGTTTTTTTTTGGGGGGTGGGGGGTGGGGAGAAATGAATGAGGCAGGGAAGGTATATTGAATAATTTGGATAATTTAGGTAGATTCTGGTCTGTAAGAGTGGTTGGTCCCTAGATTTCTGATATCTAGCCCTGGCGTGATTTAGGGCAAGGGGAAATATTGGCTTGGTGTGTGAGAATTTGGTAAAGGAGATGCTTAGGGATGTAGACTCTGAACTGGTTAGCTAGTTTATTAAAGGCTTGCTTCCGGAGAAGTCATTTGCTGTCTTTGGGAGATAGCTAGCACTAGAAGGGGCAGTCTCTCCAGGATCAAGGCCCCAAATACCAGAGCATCAAGACTGTAGAAAATAAGAAAATTTGGTGAATGCCATGGGCATTTATGCTTGTATGTGTGTGAACGCTGCAAAGAAATGAGTGGTGTCTAGTGCCCTACTTGGGAGTGGGGAGGAATGGAATGAAAATTGGAGGGGAAAATTAGACAGGTAATGCGGACTCCATCAGAAGGAATAAGCTTATTCTGGACTGTTTATCAAATTTTTTTTAATTTGAAAAATGGGGTATTATCTGTGTTGTCAAGGAAATTTCTGTAAGTATCCAGAGACTAAATGTTGTATTCTAAAAGAACTACAGAAAAGCAGTATATTTTTGTAATTCATTATTTAGCAAGTCAACTTTAAATTGCTCTAGAAATGTGTTTTGTAATTGGACAGTTTTTTTTTTTTTTTTTTCGGTGCGTGTAGCATATACAAACAGCAAGTGAAAAAGTACAGAATCTTAAGAACTGTATCGTTTGGGTTTCTCCAGACTAAACAAAAAGTTCCAAGTATGGTCAGATAAAAAGATTTTTCTGACCCTCCCTGTCTCTCACCCCACCTTCCTATCAGAGGGCTGAATTTGCAATACAGAGCAGGAGTGCTGGACCAAGGGCCTTGAACTGTTTCTATTCGTGGTATGTCTCTTGGCTTTGCACAGAGTGCAAGAACTCAACCATATCATGGAACAGGTTTGTTGGAATTCAGACAGTGAGTGTTTCCTCTAGATTACAACTGATTCTTTCCATAAAAAATATTTTTCTAGGCAAGCAGTTTCATAATTTATTAGCTTCAACGACCTACAAAGTCAAGTGGAGAGAATCTTTTATTGGGAGAAAACAAGCAGGTGTGTTTAAAAGCTGCAGACCATGATCATTTGGGGAACTATATCATTTGGCATCATTGTGGGGACCCCACCATTGGTGCAGTATGAATGCCACGGGAACCAGAGCCACTCTGCCCACTCCTTTTTCCACCTCATAGTCTTATCTCCTGGAAGCCAGTGCACCAGTGTGAACAGGTTATTATAAACACACATTCTGTGGCTGCTACTAAGTCTTCTCTGCCATGGATTGGGCCAACCGAGTTCCTCAGATCTATTTTGCTGCTTTGTCTTTAAACAGCCCGAGGAACCAATAAAGAATCTGCCTTCAACAACCTTGCTGAAGTTACACTATTTTCCCTTATAGGTCTAGAAACACTGCAGTACTTTCTGAATGGGAGCAGGGCTCCTCATCTTTGTTCTGGAGGCTCGTTCCTTGGAGCTGGTCTTGAGTTCTGCAATAGTATCTCTGCAGGACATGCATTCAGATGTTCTGTATCCAGCCTTCTTGCTCTGTCTCTTTAACTGGTGCCTAAATTAAATTTGGAACCGACATTCTAAGTTTATCCTGGGCAAGGTGGACGTGGACTACTGTGAAAATATTACCTCGTTGCTTTCCTCCGTCCTGTCTTTCTAGTTCCCATTCCGTCTCTGCCATTTTCTCCTTCTTTTCTCTCCTCTTTTTTCTACTCTCTCTTCTGTGGATATCAGCTGAGTACATGCTGGGTTCTAAGAAAGGCCCAAAGATAAACAGGACAAAGTCTTTATACTGAATACTCAATATAAAGGAGAACTTTATAAAAATGATAACAGAGTATGCATTCAAACACGTACCACATTGTGCTTACCCCGTTCCTTGTCCCCTACATTCTGGCAGTCACCATGTCCTGCCAGACTTTAAGGATTCCTCAGATCTCTGTCTTGGTCTTTTCCTCTTCTTTCTCTATGTGCTCTTCCTTGAGGATATAATTCAGTCTATTACTTCAGTCCATATTATATGCTAATATCTCCTAAACTCGCCTCTCCAGCCCAGACTGGTTCCTTTTCTGCTCCATGTCCATAGAGTTAGCACCCAGCTCAGGGACCAAGACACAGGGGAGAAGCATCACTATGGCCAAGGGCATGCAGGAAGTTGCAGGGGGTGCATGAGACTTTGTTGGCTCATTAGTGAGTAAACGTAGGTTTGGACTCCAGGACCCTGGAAGGTATTTGTCAAGAATGCTTTCTTCTTTACCTTGGCCTTCACAGGTGAACTTTGGTGCCCTTAAGAAGAGTAGGTTTCTTTTCTTTTTTTTTCTAGAGTGTTGGCAGGATTTGGCCACAGCTAGTGGTTGGACTTCCCTGTAGCTCAGATAATAAAGAATCTGCCTGTAACGCAGAAGACCAGGGTTTGATCCCTGGGTTGGGAAGATCTTGTGGAGAAGGAAATGGTGACCCACTCCAGTATTCATGCCTGGAGAATCCCATGGACAGAGGAGCCTGATGGCCTACAGTCCATGGGGTCGCAAAGAGTTGACATGACTGAGGAGCTGACACTACATTACACAGTGGTTGAAAGGGCTTCCCAGGTGGCTCGAGTGGTAAAGAACCTTGCCTGCCAATGCAGGAGACATAAAAGAATGGGTTTGATCCCTGTGTTGGAAGATCCGCTAGAGCAGGATATGACAACCTACTCCAGTATTGCCTGGAGAATCCCATGGACGAGGAGCCTGGCAGGCTACAGTTCATAGGGTTGCACAGAGTTGGACACAACTGAGATGACTTAGCGTGCATGCACGCATGCAGTGGATGGGAGTTTGCAGTGGCCCCATTCTACAGTTCAGAGGGCAAGGCTGATAACACCTCCTGTTTTACTCAGGCCAACTTGCCTGGAAAGACAAACAGCCCCTGACTTCCTCTGTTCTGTGGGACATGACTTTTCTCAGCTAGGAAAGGCACTGCTTCTCAGATGATATGCTAAGAATCCTTAATACCAAAGGCCCTTATATGTCTGGCATTGGTAACTTGAGATCTGACTTGCAGACAAAATGCTGTAACTTGATTTTCTCTCCCAGTATTCAGTTTCTACAAGATAAATACAAATTTTCCTGAATATTATTTCTCAACCATCCGGGCCATCTCAACTTCATTCTAACCTTTTTAAGGTAATATATAAAACTTGTTTTAAAATAATTAATGTTATTGGTGGGACCATAAGTTGTTGTACTTTCTTCTTTATACTTGTCTGAGTTTTCTGATTTCTTCAATTAATTTATGTTAACTTATTAATAGGAAAAATTTACAAATTATCTTTTAAAAAATAAAAAGGATTTATTCAAAAAGTGATGATATATGGTACAAATGTGGGAGTATACTCAACTGAAAGAATTATGATGACATTATAATGAGATTGAAAATTATGGGGGTTTCTGTTTCTTTTTCTTTTTTTGGCTGCACAGCACCGCTTCTGGGATCTTAGTTCCCTGATCAGAGACTGAACCGTAGACCACCATGGAATTCCCTCTCTTAAAAAGATATTTCACAAAAAAGTCTTATTATAAAAAAATGACTGTTATCTCCATTAAAGCATTGCATGGGAGGCTTGTCACACATTTCTGTAATGCCGCCATTGCTTACCACACTTAAAAAAAAAATTACACTTTTGAATTGCAGGTATTTTTTAATCATGCTTTCTAAGGGTGGTTTTGGTTTTGATTGTAAGTTGGGCAAACATCTTTCTTAACTGAAAAAAGTTGTAATTATAAAATAATGAATTTTATTTTATCTATCACTGTGTTCAGTTCAGTTCAGTTCAGTCACTCAGTCGTGTCCGACTCTTTGCGACCCCATGAATCGCAGCACACCAGGCCTCCCTGTCCATCACCAACTCCCAGAGTTCAATCAAACTCACGTCCATAGAGTCGGTGATGCCATCCAGCCATCTCATCCTCTGTCGTCCTCTTTTCCTCCTGCCCCCAATCCCTCCCAGCATCAGAGTCTTTTCCAATGAGTCAACTCTTCACATGAGGTGGCCAAAGTACTGGAGTTTCAGCTTCAGCATCATTCCTTCCAAAGAACACCCAGGGCTGATCTCCTTTAGAATGGACTGGTTGAATCTCCTTGCAGTCCAAGGGACTCTCAAGAGTCTTCTCTAGTACCACAGTTCCAAAGCATCAATTCTTCAGCACTCAGCTTTCTTCACAGTCCAACTCTCACATCCATACATGACCACTGGAAAAACCATAGCCTTGACTAGATGGACCTTTGTAGGCATAAAGTAATGTCTCTGCTTTTCAATATGCTATCTAGATTGGTCATAACCTTTCTTCCAAGGAGTAAGTGTCTTTTAATCACTGTGTTACAGGCCACTCTAGAGATAGTTTCAAAGAGGAGGTTTTGTTGGAATAAGTATCTTCCTTATTTTAAAGGAATTAATGTTTATTTAAAATTGATATGTATTTAATATAATTTCTCTCCCTTCCTTTTAAACAAACTCTAGGGTATTCTGCATACGTTCTTTTAAGGGTTTGTGCTGTCAGCTGATGGAAACGTGCATGTGTTTTCTCCTAAAAGTCTTAAATAAAAAAATATATAGTTGTAAAAATGACCAAAATACATATTTTTAAAATTTGGTATTTCTTGGTGAAAGGTTAGAAATGTTTGAGGTAAAAGAAGATATTATCATCTTTAGAAGCTGAGGATAATGAGACAATGAACAGGGAACAATACAGTGGGATTCACCCAAATTTTATACATAACACTGCTTCTCTGCATTGAAGCCTAAAATTCCTGAAGAAAGAAACTTGGTTGTTGGCTCCTTTGGATATTGTATCTACTGTCCTTGGTGAGGAGAAGGCAATGGCACCCCACTCCAGTACTCTTGCCTGGGAAATCCCATGGACGGAGGAGCCTGGTAGGCTGCAGTCCATGGGGTCGCTAAGAGTCAGACACGACTGAGCGACTTCACTTTCACTTTTCACTTTCATGCATTGGAGAAGGAAATGGCAACCCACTCCAGTGTTCTTGCCTGGAGAATCCCAGGGACGGGGGAGCCTGGTGGGCTGCCGTCTATGGGGTCGCATAGAGTCGGACATGACTGAAGTGACTTAGTAGTAGTAGTAGTCCTTGGTGAACACCAATGACAGGCTGATTGTGCCTTTGGCAACAAAGCATGGATCTAAATCTGTTTCATAGAATAAGAAACTTGGAAGGTATTTAGAGTTTCCTTGAAGACAATGGTACCAGAAACCCTCAGCTGGTGCAGACTCTGGGAACTTACCAAGCCCCCTCCCCATCCCATGTTCTGTGCTTGGAAAACCTGTCATTCTAACCTTCCTCCCTGTATCTACAACATGAAGCTCTGACCCCACCCTCAACTTGACAACCCACCTTCAACTAGACAACCCACCCTAGATGCCATCAGTTCTTTTGTACTCTGAAGGGAAGAAATGATTCCTATTGGATTGTCTCAACACCTTTGAAGGTGGTTTGGCAACCTTTCATTTGTCAAGTTGAACCCCCCTCTTCCAATGCTCCACCACATCTTCTGTCAGACAGGCTCATTACAAAAAGGACAGGAGATTAAATGGGGGCAAGGCGCTCCCGTCTCCACACTCACTCACCTGTCTGTAGGTGAGATGCCCTCCCCTGAATTTCTAGTTCAACCAGACACCTGTATATATGACTGAGAATTGACTCTCCTTCTGTGTTTCACTCAGAAGCCCAGGCCTCTAGTCTGTCATGAGGCAGGTGCACTCTAGGGATAAACTGGTTGTTTTCCCATCTGTGGCTCCACAAATACAATTCTGCTCTTTGGAGGATATAGTGAATACTCCACAAATAACAGATGAATAAGTGACTTTTGAGGGATAGGCGGGAGGATATACTTATCTAAACAGGACATGGTAGAATGTTGAAGTTTTTTGGAGGGTTCTAGGAAAGTAGGGCTTCCTTGGCGGCTCAATTGGTAAAGAATCCGCCTACAGTGCAGGAGACCACCTGCAATGTAAGAAATCTAGGTTCGATCCCTGGTTCAGGAAGATTCCTTGGAGAAGGAAATGGCAACTCACTCCATAGTCTTGCCTGGGAAATCCCATGAACAGAGGAGCCTGGTGGGCTACAGTCCATGGGGTCTCAAAGAGTCAGATATGACTTAGCAGCTAAACCACTGCCATGGAAGTAGAGTGGGAAATTCTAACTAGAAAAATTATTTTCAATTTTGAAAAATATTTTCAGTATTTTTTCCATTTTCAGCCCATATTGAAATATAATTTCTATATTATAAATGGCAGGCACTTACAATGTACTTCTTAAAGACTTTTTCATACTTTTTACCCATGTGGCCATCACTGGTGGTGGTGGTGGTGGTTTAGTCGCTAAGTTGTGTCCAACTCTTGTGATCCCATGGACTGTAGCCCACCAGGCTCCTCTGTCCATGGGATTCTCCAGGCAAGAATACTGGAGTGGGTTGCCATTTCCTTCTCCAGGGGATCTTCCCAACCCAGAAATCAAACCTGGGTCTCCTGCATTGCAGGCAGATTCTTTACCAACTGAGCTACAAGGGAAGCCCGGTCATCACTGGATTAAGATATAAAACATTTTTAGCACCCCAGAAAGTTCCTACCCAACCTCCCCAGCCTATGGTAACATTTATTCTTATTTTCATCTCCATGGGCTTGTTTTGCCTATTCTTGAAAGCCATAAAATTCTAAAGTTGTACTGAATCTAAAGTATTGACTATGTTGCCTGCACTGTAAAGTATATCCTTGTAGCTCATTTACTTTATACAAAGTAGTTTATATCTATTAAGTTGTAATAGTAGTAGTAATTTGTATCTACCCCTGTTTTGCCTCTCTTTCCTTCTGCCTCGGTGTTTTGATAACTGCTAGTTCTCTATATCGGTGAGTCTGTTTCTATTTTATTATATTAATTTGTTTTATTTGTAGATTCCGCATATAAGTGATAACATACTGTATTTGTCTTCCTCTGTCTGACTTATTTCACTAAGCATAGTACACTCCAGGCCCACGCATGTTTTTGCAAATAGTAAAATTTCATTCTGTTTTATGGCCAATAGTATGCCATTGTGTGTGTGTGTTTGTATATGTATATTAATATATATACATTCCTTGTTGGCT